>NC_091790.1:7878787-8181818 GCF_041296235.1 Equus asinus | reverse complement strand
GCTTGGGCGGCCTGAGCTTCACAGGATAGCAACACGGTTGTGGATCAGATTACTAGCTTTAGGAAATGCAGATTTCACGGTCTGGTGGGCACAGAGATCATAAAGAAGTAGAAATGGTGAGGGAAACTGAGCAATACGCACCAGAAAAAGAACCATGAGAATATTACAATCTATGAACGCATCAGGTACACTTCCCCAAATGACAAAGGAAGGAAACATGTGACTTGCCTGGTGGAATTGTCAGACTGCTAGGAGATGACACGATAAGTGTGCATCAGGGGATTGCCTGGGCAACTTCAACTTGGGAGGGAGTCCATGACTTTCTCTGGGGAAAGTCCATCCATTTCACCATATCCACAAAAGATAAGAGATAAAATCTTTGATAATCGTAACGGAAAGAGACTGGTGTGTAGAGGGAATGTAGTAGACCTTTCAAAGTTCAAGGATAAAGTTAGAAACCGACAAGAAATCCAGACAAAGGAAAACTATCCTACCTGGAAATGGGGAGTGGTCAGACTGGTATGCGATGGCTCTGAAACACTGTGTGCATGGAGGTTGTCAGGACAACTTAGAATTCTGAGGGTGTTTATGAACATGTCACCCAAGATGGCCACATCTATACAGTCCGAAGATTGGCCATTGTGTGGCTATAGATCGTCTTCCTTCTCCATTCATCACTTGTTGGGCACCACGTAGGCTTCCAAGTCTTGGATATTGGGAGTAAGGCTGTGGTAAACACAGTGGTGCATGGATCTCTGAGCATTAGTGTTTCCAAGTTCTTTGGATATATATGCCTCAGAGGAATAGCTGGATCATATGGTAGATGGATTCTGAAAATTCTAAGGCAATTCCACAGCACTTTGGGTAGTGGCTGCACCTGATTACACTCCCCCCAGCAATGCAGGAGGCTTCCCTTCTCTCCACCTCCTCTCAGAGACTTGTTGTTCTGTGTCTTCATCCCTATAGCCATTCTGACCACAGTGAGCTGCTGTCTCATTGCCGTTCGTATTTACATTGCCAAAGAATTAATGATGAAGAACATGTTTTCATACAGCCTGTTGTCCATTTTCTATCTTCCTGGGAGAAATATCTGTTTCCATCTTTTGCCCAGATTTATGGGGATCGTTGTTTTTTCACTGTGGAGGCATATGAGTTCATTGGATATTTTGGCTAATCACCCCTTCTCCGATGTGTGGTTTGCAAACATCCACTCGCAGTTGTTGTGCTGTCTTTGCATTGAGTCAATGGAGTCGTTGGATGTTGAGAAGCTTCTGCATTGAATGGAGTCCCGCTTGTTTCTTGTTTCCTTTGTTGCCCTTGCCCAGTCACACACGCTTCTTCCAAATAATCGGCTAAGCCAGATGGCAAATAGCAAGCTGCTTCCGTTTTCTCTTAGAAGTTGCACCGTTTCAAGTCTTCCATTCAAGGCCTTAATCCATTTCCAGGTGGTGTGTGTGGCTGGTGTAACATTATGGTCTACGCTCATTGTGTTACATGTGGCTGTGCAGTCTTCCCAGCACCATTTCTTGTCGAGACTCTCCTTTCTCCGCTGTCTCCTCTTGACTCCTTGGTCTACAATGGGCTGTCCATATATGTGGGAGTTGACCTCTGGGCTCTCGATTCTGTTCCTTGTGTCTGTGTGCCTCTTTTTGTGGCCAGCCTTTGCCGTTTCGGTACCTAGCAGTTCGTCCTATATGTGGAAATTCGAAAATGTGGTATGTGCTGCCTTGTTCGCTTTCCTCAGGGTTCCTTTGGCCGTTCCTGCTCCTTTGTTGCTGGATAGAAACTTTAGGATTCTCTCTTCTATTTCTGTGGGAAAGATTGCTGAAACTTTGACGGGGCTTGCGTGGAATCCAGAGATTGCTTTATCCAGTACGGACGTTTCAAGTGTGTTCATTCTTCCATTCGAAGAGCTTGGAATAGACTTCCGTTTCCTTGTGTGTTCTTTAATTTCGTTCCGCAAAGCTTTCCAGTTTGTTGGTCCTTGTTTGTCTCTTCTCCTTGTAAGTGAGCTCCTACGGTATTTGAGTTTCTCCCTGCGACCTGTTTCACTTCCAATGAAACCCTCAAGAGCCATCCTTATGGTCACTAATGGCTGGATTCTCTCTTTTGTTATGGCTCAGAGATATGCCATTGTGTTCATAAAGCCCAGCTTCCTTCTCCAATCTTCTTTCTCTATTCGTCCTTCTGCCTTGATGGGCATCAGGGCGGCTTCCAAGTCTTGGATAACGGGAGTAAGGCCAGGGTGAACACAGGGGTGCACATATATCGGTGCACGACTTTTTCCAAGATCTTTGGATAAACACGCCACTGAATAATAGCTGGATCATATAGTAGATGGATTCTGACATGTCTGAGGCAATTCCACACAGATTTGCGTCGTGGCTGCACCAGCTTACACTCACAGCAGCACTGTAGGAGTCTTCCCATCTCTGCAGCTCCTCTCTGACACTTGTTTCCTGACTTTTTACCTATAGTCATTCTGACCACATTGAGCTGCTATCTCACTGCCGTTTGGATTTCAACTGCCCTGAGTCTTAATGATGATGAACATGTTTTCATACACCTGTTGACCATCTCTAACTCTTCTTGGGTGAAATCTCTGTTTCCACCTACTGCCCAGGTTTTAATGGGCTTATTTTTTTTTCTCTTGTGGACCCATATGAGTTCACTTCATCCTTTGGCTATTCACCCGTCCACCGATGTGTGGTTTTCAAACATCCTCTCCCAGTGATTGTACTGTCTTTGCATTGAGTCGATGGTTTCCTTGGCTGGGCAGAAGCTTTTGCGTTTGGTGTAGTCCCATTTGTTTCTTGTTTCCTTTATTGCCCTTGCCCAGACAGAAAGACTTCCTCCAAATAGTAGGCTAAGACAGATGACAAAGAGCAAGCTGCCAGCGTTTCTTCCAGAAGTCTCATGGTTTCCAGTCTTACATTCAAGACTTTAATCCATTTTGAGTTGGTGTTTGTGCCTGGTGTAACACCGTGGTCTATTCTCCTTGTCTTAGGTGAGGCTCTGCAGTCTTCCCAGCACCATTTATTGTAGAGACTTTCCTTTCTCCCCTGTCTCCTCTTGGCGCCGTGGTCAAAAATGGGCTGTCCATATATGTGTGCGTATACCTCTGGGCTCTTGATTCTGTTCCATGGTTCTGTGTGTCTGTTTTGCATCCCAGCCTGTGCCGTTTCCATTCCTAGCTCTTCGTCCTCTATATTCAAATCAGAAAATGTGATACATTGAGCTTTGTTCTTTTTCCTCAGGATTCCTTTGGTTATTTGGGGCCTTTTGTTGCTGGATGTAAACTTTAGGATGCTCGCTTCTATCTCTGTGAGAAATATAGCTGCAACTTTGACTGGGATTTCATATAATCTAGAGATTGCTTTAGCTGGTGTGGAGGTTTCCAGTGGGTTAATTCTTCCATTTCAAGAGCATGCAATATCCTTCCGCCTCCTTGTGTCTTCTCCCATTTTTCTTCCGCAAAGGTTTGCTAGTTATCGATTTACAGAGCTTTCACCTGTTGGGGTGAGGTTTTTCGTAGGTATCTTATTATTCTTACTGGTATTTTTTTTGAGGTTCAATTTTCCTATTGATTGCAACTTTTAATTTGTTTCCTTTTGACTGAGGTTTATCGCTGGGCTTACATCTGCTGGAAATGCTCCTGTATTTGCTGAGGAAGAGTGGCCCTGTCTCACGTTGCTTCCCATCTGCCTCTACACTCCCTCCCACGCCTGCCCCAAAATGGCTGGACCAGCGGTGAGGAAGTCTGCCCCCAGAATTCCACCCAGCCAAGTGCAGACTGCCGACCCAGAACCCGCGGACTTCCCCAGTTCTCCACTGCACGACCCCTTTCAAGTTCCCTTGCAACCTGCAGTTGTGTGGAATGTGACTTAGGCTACTTCAGCCCAATTCTGGCACTGAGTTGATGTAGACGGTTTGTATTTTTGCTCAACTGTGATGTCAGAGAATTTGTCATAATTGTGTCTCTGCTGTCCAGGCAAGCATCATGGACACAGTTTCAGAGCAGGTTTGGAGCAATCTCAGACTCACCCTTTCAAGGTAGCCCAGGTTTTACCTCACTGCAGCTTTTTGGTTTGTGACATTCTGACTTTCAAAAGTTCAAGCAGAGTCTGTCTAAAGTCTGACATCTTTTGTTGTGGATTATTCAGGTGTTATTTGTGTTTGCATTCCCTTTTCTGAGCACATTTTGTTTTCCATAGTATAATCATCATGGTCGTTCTCAGATTTCCCCCTTTGGTATGCTTGTCAGTCGGTTGTCCTTCATCCCAAGGTATCAATTTTCTATTTCTTTAACCACCCTATGTTCTATAGACCTACGTGTGAGTGCTTTTCATTGTTGGGTGTTGTCTTTGAATTTACATGGTCCCGTGTAGCCATCTTTGCCATGCTAGCCTTGGTGAAGATGAGCACTGACAAGACGTGTTCATCTTGGTTGGTCTGACATTCTGAGATCTTAAACTCCAAATTCTAGGTAGGCATGGCAACATCCTTCATGAACATAATGTATCCAAAACAAATTCGGCAAATCTGCTGAATTCCGCTCCCAATAAGATACTTTTCTGTCTCATTTCTGGATTTGGGAAGTTTCAATCTTGACCCCCATCCTTGAACATTCCTCTAGATTATGTCTAGATACTGGCTTACTTTATTTCTATAGGGTGTGTTATTTGTTTGATTTACATCCTCAGCTCTGGCAAGTTTATTTTTCTATAAAGATAATTGTAATGTTCTAATTTTCAGCCAACCTATTTACATATGGTGTCAATACACGTCATCAATAATCATTCTACTCCAAGAGATACGGGGATAGAACTTCATTGGAGCCAAACTGAGCACACTAGCCTGTTACGGTGGCCCTCACAAAGCAACGAAGCCCTAAGGAAAAGGGTGCTTCTCAGCACATTTCTGAAGCCCTGCCAAACAATGAGACATACGCAAAGCATGACGGGGTCCATTCCTTCAAGGGTGCAAAGAGATATCTTGTGACACATTAGCATGTACCCTTTGGAGCTCCGTAATGCCAGAGCTATGGAAAGTGATACTTCTCTTCAATGAATGCTAGTGGCATAAGAAAGGAAGCATCAATCATTCTCTACAATGTCCTCAGGAGATCACTCTTGATTTTGGATGATGATTAACGCAGAAGGAAAATGTAGGCCTGATAAGACCCAAGTCCAGCCTCTGGTTTCAAATCAAGTTTCAAGCTTGAATCTCCATGGCCTCCCCCTATACTTGAGTAGATCACAGTGGTCTCCACTCAGTGATTGTCCCGCTATTATTGTATCTTCACAATGACTTCTTTCTTATCCCTTTAATCAGCGTCTATTCTGTCTCTTCAAGTTTTAGTGCCTGGTGTCTGTTTTTCAATTCTCTTCTGGGTATCTCTCCCTTGAGTATCAGTAGCCTAACACAATCCTCGGACTATCAACATGAGGCCATCTTGGGTGACATGTTCACTGTGATGTCATAAACACCCTCAAACTTCTCAGTTGTCCCGGCATCTTCCATGCACACAGCATTTCAGAGCGATCTCATACCAGTCTGACGACTCACCCTTTCCAGCTAGAATAGTTTTCCATTTCCTAGATTTCTTGTCGGTTTCTAACTTTATCCTTGAACTTTTAAACGTCTAGTACATTCTCTCTAGACACTAGTTTCTTTACTTTAAGTTTATCCTGGGTTTTAGCTGTTACATTTTGTAGATATGGTCAAATGTTTAGACTTTCCCCAGAGAAAGTCCTGGAGTCCCTCCCAAGTTGAAGTTGCCCAGCCAATCCTCTGATGTGCAATGATCACGTAATCTAATGCAGTCCGACAATTCCACCTATGCAGGTCACATCACTTCCTTCATTTTGTATTTAGAGAAGTGTACCAGATGTGTCATAGACTGCAATATTTTCATGTTTATTTCCTTGTGCGTATCCATAAGGTATGCTCACAATTTCCATTAATTTATGATCTCTGTCTGCACCATACCATGAAATCTATCTTTCCTAATGTTACTAATCTGATCAGCATCCATGAATTGAATCCATGAATGCCAGGTCGTCCACTAGGAACGTGGGCACTTACACACCAGAACACATGGCTGGACCCGAATTTTACTTTTGGACCAATCTGTTGCCTGAACTTGGGGAGAAGCTGCCCTGCTGTGATTATTCGTGAAGGTAATTAGTAGTAACCTCACTCATGGTAACATTTTCCCTTGCTTCATGAGCTTAACACGGAACACGTTCTCTTCGTTGTATTCCTCTTAATCTATTTGCTATGGTCTACCTTTGTGTATCATCATTAAGCATTTGGAGGAGATTCACAATCCTTGGAAGTTCATCTTCTCTAACGTCTTTCAGCCTCAAAAGCTTCGTGGTGCAAATCTGCATGCCTTTTTGGAAGAGTATTGATTATGTGTTTTGAAAACATATGTGAGGAAGTTGGATGAAAATTGAAACATTACACTTATATTTAAAGAAAAATAAACATGCCAGAGCTGAGGATGTAAATCAAACAACTAACAATCCCCACAGAATTAAAGTAAAGCAGTCCTTAGACGTAATCTACTCTAACGATCAAGTTCGAGCCTTCCCAAATTCAGAAAAGAGACATGAAAATATCTTACCTGGAAAGAAGAATTCATCAGGTTTGTCTAATTTGTCTCAGAAACATTATGTCCATAAGTTGGTTGCCTGGACAACCTAGCATTTGGAGTTTCTGATCTCAGAATGTCAAACCAACCAAGATGACGATGTGTTCTCAGTGCTCAGTTGGATCTAGGCTAGGGTAGCAAAGATTCCTTGTAGTGAACAATGGGAATTCAAAGACAATACATAACAATCACAAAAGCATTCATGCATCGGCCTACAGAACATATGGTGATTAAAGAAATACAAAATTAATAACTTGGAATGAAGGAGAATGGACTGATAAGCATACCTATGAGAGATAGCTGAGAAAGAAAAAGACGATTGATGTGGATTAAGGATTGAAAATAGTCTTTTTGTCAGAGTTGTTGGTATTTGCATAGCATGCAGGCATTCAGCGTGGGTTTTCTAGTCATATAAGTTCACGTTGTCTGTTAAATTTGTCAACAAAATAATAGCTTTAAATGATGACCAGTTTTGTCTAATGCCTCATGAGGTTTCTGTAGGTAATCTGAACATAATTGTTGGAAACAAATGGTTTAAATACATAAAACTCATAAAAATGAGTACAATAACTTTTATGGTCAGGATACTTGTTGAAAAAAAACAGCTTCAAAATTCTTTTTGGTAACAATCTTGAGTTATGCCAAGTTAAGTTAAATGATAAAAATCTGAATATCTGGGTTGTTTTTGGATTGGATGTAACACTGAAACATTATTAATAAACATATCTAAGTTATCTACTTTTGGCTTCTTATTGAAGAGGCTAAAAGCGTTGGGCGTATAAAAAGCATGCCTTGTGTTTTATTGTAAAGTGGCATGTTTCTAAAGTTATTAAGTGTTTAGAATGCTGATGTAAAAGTCGATTCATAACTGTTTGCCTTTTTAGTGTTTACTACGTCTGTTAAGAGTTAAAAGTTCTAATTAACCTACGGAATTAAAGCTACTGGAACTTACTAAGGAAAAGAGCTCATATTCAAGGAAGTTAAAGTCTATGCTTTCAGTAAAAAAAGGTATAAAGAATGGAAATATTTTTGCTTGATGGGTTAAGAAAGATAAATGCTTCCTAATGTACTAGAAAGGAAAAAAGAAAGAGTTTGGGACAAAATCTGAAACCAAAAAAGAAAGTTTTAGAAGGTTTGTGAAGGAGAAATTCTGAAAGGAGTTTTATGCCTGGTCATGTAGACTAAAGTAAGTTCAATTAAGTGAATGAGTTTGAATGTTAAAAATAAGTAGGTGCAGAAATTCAAATTTGGTTTTCTTTAAAAGGATAAATGTTCTTGAACCTTTGATCTGCTCTTGATAAGGAGGTAATGAAAGCTGTTCCTTTGAGTAAGTCTACCTAAGAGACAAATCTGTTTTGTGAAAATAATGACTGAGGTCAGTCTTAATATTTTTGACTCTTTCTGTTATCACTTTGAATAGATACCTGAGCATTGTTTCACAGTGAGTATTGTTTCCTATTTGAAGAAGCATTTTAAAAACTTTTGATATGTTTTAACAAGCTTCTCCCTAAAAATATTCAAATTCTGAATGAAGGCTATCTTTTCACATGGCAGACAGAAGAATGATTACTCTGAGGATTTTCAGAGGGCCCCTGAGACTTCTCAAATACATTTGCTCTCTCTTCCTATAAGGAAGAAAATACTAAACTAATTAGGCTTATTTGGTCTATTAAATTACATGGGAAACATTGGGAAATAAGTGATGATAGATCTTCTTAGGTGGTATTAGATGGGTAAATGTTATTAATATAGATGTCTTAAAATTATATAGCATTCCTAGAATTCTGATCTGTCCTGGTTATCAGTCATAAGTCCACTTATTATCTGGAAGTGTTATATGTCACAGGAGTAGCCAAGTTTCTTTGTCAATTGCCCTTTTGATTCCTTTGCAAATTTGCAGTTAGTTCTTGTTTTACTCTGCTGCTTTTTTCTTTAGCAAATATGTTTCATCTTCCGACAAATTTCTGGAAAGGATTCTGACACAGAGGATCTAATCTACAGATTTCTGATAAACTTTTAGATTGTAAAACTAAACTGAGTAAGAAACTGCAGAATTCTAACAGAAACTAAGCTCCTCGATCTGCTGACAGAAGATTCAGCTCAAGACTTGATTATACAGGACTGTGTGAACTGATGAGGATGATTATAATTTTTTAGGACTTCTGTTTGAAATATTGTTGAGTTTTGATGTGTTGTTTTGTTTTCTCATAATGAGGGAAATCTTTTTCTCTTTTCTCTTATGCTAACTATGACTTACAGCAATTTGGTGAAATTATACCTTTATGAGCAAAACTGAAACTTTTATCTTTTTCTCCCTATCTTATCCCTCCGGAATTGGAAACACTTTGTGACTGAGTATAGTTATTTGGTGGCAATATTTGTATAAGTTCCATAAGAATCTGTTCTCCTTATAACAGGACACATTGGTTATACTACCAAGGCTTTGACTGGAATGTCATATTTGAAACATACAGGATCAGATATGACAAGACAGCATTTCTGGAACAGAGATTGCACTTTCTGGAATTCAGCCACTTGGAAACATGGGCCTGGTACCTTGTTTACAGAGATTCTGGCAATCTCACCTGGTAAGTAAGGAAGCTTGCTTATCTGCCAGGTGTAAGGAACCTCCGAATATTTTGGGGGAACTCAAGGAGAACTCCACTCAAATCTGTAAGTACTGCAGGCCAAATCTGATGACAAGTCCTTGGCTTGGCTTTTCTGGCCTCGAGAGGCCTTCACAGTTCAATCTGAGATTCGTCAGAAAAAATTCTAACAAAGCATATTTTAAAAAGCCTGTATGAGCAATTACTATGCTTGCTGCTGATATGTAAATAATTGGAGAAAGTTGTCTTGAAACTGCACTTTATTTGAAAACCAGTTAATCCTAATTTGGCTATCTTTTGTAAAAATGAGGGTGATTTAAGAGACAAAAATTATGTTTCTGTAGAAGCTATAATAGGCATTCCTGGATACTAGATTCTAGCTGTTTTCTTTGGCAAGATTCATCTATTACTAATCGTAATGTCTATTTGTCGCCATCTATGTCTGACACCTGGGAGTTCCCTGGCCATCATCAAACATTTTCCTTCAATACTACTGCCCAAATACTAACTAGATTTGCCTTGACATAGGTGGATCCTAAACAACAAGTTCGAAATGTAAAGTCCCCAACTTATCGATACGCATAGGATGGACAATATCAAATTTGGGATGAATATATTTGGTTCACTCCTACTCCTGGTCAACTCAGTCAAAGGTCACTCTCTGTTGGGAACAAACCAATCACGCTTGTGATACATCGCCTATTAACACCTGACCGATGGGAAAAATTTGCTGTTATATGTATTCTCATATCATAGGCATAAAAAAATACTGATTGGTTTGGGACTGACTGGGATAGATGGCCCCGCACACATTGGTTAGCCCCTAATTGTGCTCAGTGGCTATGTGGCTCCAATTTACAGCCTTGGCTGCCACCTGGATGGATTGGATGATGCACCCTAGGCTTTGTCTGGATGCAAGGTACAATGAGATCTACTATATCTCCTCCTTCTAACCTACCCAACTTGCAGCAACGCTGAACCAGCTGTGTCTTCCACTGGTGTGACCATCTTTCCTCAATTTTCCTTCCCTCATTAGGAATCCAAAATGTCGTCTTGCACATGGAAGTGCTAAACAAATTTATTATGAAGGCATTACATGACACTCAATATAGCACTTCACTGCTCAATTTAGAAGTATCCCAAATGTGAAAGGCAGTCCTCCAAATCCAAATGGATCTGGATGTCTTGACAGCAGCACAAGAGCAGCACTGTGCCATTATAAAAACTGAATGTTGTGTCATATTCTTGACTACCATCAAAATATTTCTGGCTTCCTATCCCCACAACCAAACTAAATCCATGTCTTATCAACCCTAAGTATAAACGATTCATTGAACTCCTAGTCCGGATCAGTTTTCTGTACTACTTCAAAACCTTATTCATTGGGTTAAACATACTGCTTGTATTTCCTATGATAATTTATCTGTTTCGTTGTTTGTCTTCCGCATGTCTAAAATGTTTCACCTCGTGGACCACCTCTCGTCAAATGATTCTCTTGTCTCCAGAGGCTCTGTATACCTTGTCAGCCTTGAACACCATGGGTGAAGCCTTACGGTCCACTGAACTTCCTACCTGTGCCTATGGTCCCATTTAGGGACAGCTCTATGACCTTGTACAGCCAGAAGTAGTCACAGAAGACAGACCATCGTCCATATCCCCAAAGATTTCCGGTCCAAATGGGTTCCGGGGCGTTTATGATGTGGATTAAGCCGGCCCCAGCTAGAGAAACCCAAGGTGACCTGGCCTACATGCCAAACTATGTGACCATCTGGATTTCTTTATGGTATGAATTAGGGCTGAGAACCCAGGGAGAGAAGCCCAGGGCATCATCACGTACATGCTGATCTATATTGCCAGATTTGTATCTAAAGTTATATGACCGCACAATAACCAGACCCATTCTGCACTGAAATCATTTAAAGATATTTTACATCATCATTTCTTTTTCCAGTAAAAGTAAGTCATGTACCCATGCCTTATAAAATTCGCCATAACCCTTAAATCAGGGCAACATCAGGAGCTGTGACTGCACATGGGTCCTGTCCCCATGGTATCCCGTACTATTCTCTAAATAAAAGAGCACCAATGCAGGATCTTGAGAGTCCAAGCAATCTTTCATTCGAGTCTTCAGCCCCTATCAACGATCATACCATGGAAAAGAAAAAACGGTTCAAGAAAATGGAAGGCACACAGAAATCCCACCTGAATAATGCACAATGAAAGACGTCAATTTTGGACATACTCTGAACGTTCTAAAATCAGAGAAAGTCACAACTCCAAAAACTGCATTGAAGGTCAAACCTAGGTTAACTGGGAAGGGTGAGTTACAAGACTGCTAAAATCGGGCTCTGAAAACCTGTGTAGATGAAGTTTGCTCCTCTGACATCACAGTGGAGAAGAAAAACAAACTGGGCTCATCTACACAGCGCCAGAGTTGGGCTCAAGTAGCATATTCAAGTCACATTCCACTCAACTGCAGGTTGCCAATGAAACATGAAAGGCGCCACCAGTGGCGCAGTGGTGATGTCCGCATGTTCTGGGTCGGCAGCCCGGGGCCGGACACGTGGTATCCTGGGTGTGTACCTCCTCACTGCTGGTCCAGCCATTTTCCAGCAGGCGTCCAAGGTAGTGTTGAGGCAGCTGGGAAGTGATGTCAGACAGCATCACTCTTCCTCAGAAAATACAGCAGCATCGCCTGCAGATGTGAGCACACACATAAATATATGCCAAAACAAAATCAATGAACAGTTGCAAAGAACAGAAAAACTGAACCTCAAAAAAAAAAAGAACATGCCAGTAAGAACAAAAAGATTTCTAGTAATAAGCTTAGCCAAACAGCTGCAAGCTATGGAAACTGAAAGCTAGCAAAGCTTTGTGGAAAGAAATTCCAGAAGACACAAGCAAACGGAAGGGTATTCCGTGCTCTAGGAATGTAAGAAGTAAAACACTTGATACTTCCGTAATGGATAAAGCAATCTCTGGATTCCATGCAATCCCAGTCAAAGTTGCGGAATCTTTACCACAGAAATAGAAGAGAGAATCCTAAAGTCTCTATCCAGTGAAAAGGGACGATGAATACCCAAAGGAATCCTGAGGGAAACAAGCAAAGCGGGACGTATCACACATTGTGATTTCAACATGTAGGACGAAGTGCTAGGTACCGAAACGGCACAGTTTGGTCTCAAAAACAGGCAAACAGACCAACAGAACAGAATCCAGAGCCCAGAGTTCAACTCACACATATATGGACAGCACATTTGCAACGAGGAAGGCAAGAGGAGACAGTGGAGAAAGGAGAGACTAACAGAAACAGTGCTGGGAAGACTGCAGAGCCACATGTAACACAATGAGAGTAGACCATGATGTTACACCAGGCACACACACCATCTCGAAATGGATTAAAGCCTTCAACGGAAGTCTTGAAACCGTGAAACTTCCTGGAGGAAATGCAGGCAGCCTGCTCTTTACCATCTGGCTTAGCCACCTATTTGGAAGAAGCATGTGTGACTGGGCAAGGGCAACAAAGGAAACAAGAAACAAACGGGATTCCATCCAATGCAGAACCTACTGTCCAGCCAAGGAAACCATCTACTCAATGTAAAGACAGCACAACAACAGGGAGAGGATGTTTCAAACCACACGTCGGAGAAGGGCTGAATAGCCAAAACATCCAATGACCACACACGTCTCCACAAGAGAAAAAACAAGCCCATTAAAACCTGGGCAAAAGATGGAAACAGAAATTTACCCCAAGAAGAAAGAAGGTTGGGAAATAACTATATAAACACACGTTCATCATCATTAAGTCTAAGGCCAATGCAAATCCAAACGGCAATGAGATAACAGCTCACTGTGGTCAGAATGGCTACAAGGAACAAGACAGGAAACAAGTGTTGGAGAGAAGGTGAAGAGAAGGGAAGAGACCTGCAGAGCTTGTGGGAGTGTAAACCAGTGCAGGCACTACGTAAAGCCATGTGACATTACCTCAAATATTTCAGAATCCATCTACCATATAATCCAGCTATTCCTCTCCAGCGTGTTTATCCAAAGACCTTGGAATCACTAAGGCATGGAGATCCCTGCACTGCTTTGTTCACCACAGCCTTACTCCCGATATCCAAGACTTGGAATCCTCCCTGGTGTCCATCAAGGGCTCTTGGAGAAGGAAGATGGGCTATATCCACACAATGGCATAGCACTCAGCTGTAAGAAAGTGTGCAGTCCAGCCATTTGTGACACCAGAATGGCTACTGAGTGTATGAAGGTAACTGAGACAATCCCCATGGGGAAAGTCACATACCATAGGATCTCACTTACAAGGAGAAGGTTAAAACAGGGAGCAACAAACCGGTAGCATGTGACAGAGGATTGGTGGTTCCCAGAGGTAACGGGTGGCAGGGGACGGAGGGAGAAACAGTTGATTAGGCACAAGTGTGTGGTGTGGGCCTGTAATTAAGCTTAGAATGGTCAAGATGACGTAGCATACACAGAAGTCTAAATATATGAGGATGTAAATCTGAAAGTTATAGGATGTTATAATGCAGGGTTATGGAAACCAGTTCACATAAAATCAAAACTCCATAAAGGCAAGCAGGTTTATGGCATAAAGATTGCAGGCTGAAAGAGTTTAGAGAAGATGGGCTTCCATGGATTGATAACCACCTTCAGATGCTTAATGATGCTACAGAAAGGTAGACCATTGCAAAGAGATGAAGAGGAACACTACCAAGAGAACACGTTCCATGCTAAGCTCATGAGAGAATGGAAAATGTAGCTGTCTATGATGTTACTACTAATAAACTTTACGAATAATCAAAGCAGGCCAACATCTTCCAAAGTTCAGTACAAAGGTTGGTTCAAAAGTCCTATTCAGGGTCAGCCCAGTGGTGTAGCAGGTAAGTGTCCATGTTCTGCTTGGGCGGCCTGGGCTTTGCTGGCCAGCATCACAGGTCCGGATCAGATTAGGAGCATTTGGAAATATAGATTTCAAGGTATGATGCAGACAGAGATCATGAAGATGTAGAAATTGTGAGGATACGTTATGAATACACACCAGAAAAAGAACCATGAGAATATCACAATCTATGAACGCATCAGGTACACTTCCCCACATGATGAAGGAAGTAAAACATGTGACCAGCCAAGGTGGAATTGCCAGAGTGCTATGAGATGACACGATCATTGTGCATCAGAGGATTGCTGGGAACATAAAGTTGGCAGGGACTCCGGGACTTTCTCTGGGGAAAGTCCACACATTTGGCCACATCCACAAATGATAAGAGATAAATCCCAGAACGATCTTAAAGGAAAGAAACCAGTGTCTAGAAGGAATGTAGTAGACCTTTCAAGGTTCGAGGATAAAGTTAGAAACCGACAAGTCCAGAAAAAGGAAAACTGTCCTACCTGGAAAGGGAGAGTAGTCAGACTGGTATGAGATCACTCTGAGACACTGTGTGCATGGAGGTTGTCAGGACAACCTAGAATTCTGAGGGTGTTTATGACATCATGGTGACCATGTCAACCAAGTCGGCTGAGGTTTCCAGCCCGATTATAGCCCTAGGACAGTATATTCAAGTGACAGTTACCCAGAAACAGCTTTTCCAAACAGAATCCTGGCACAGAATCTTGAAGAGATCAAAGAGACGCTGATTCAAGAGTTGAGAAAGGAATCATTGGGAAGAAGCGATACTAGAGGGGCAAGCACTGAGAGGAGAACAGTGTCATCTACTCAAGTACATGGGGAGACTGTGCTGATTCAAGCTTGAAACTTGTTTAGAAAAAAGAGGCCGGACCTGGGGCTTATCAGACCTACGTTGTCCTTCTGCCTTATTCATAATCCAAAGTCAAGAATGATCACTTGAGGACATTGAAGAGAAGAATCAAGACCTCCTTTTCTAGGCCCCTAGCATCTTGAAGACAAGTCTCTCTTTCCATAGCTCTGGCTTCACAGGGGTCCACTGGGTACATGCCAATGTGTCTCAAGAGATCTCATTGAAGCCTGGAAGGAATGGATTTCTGCCACGGTTGGCTATGTTTCTTGCTTTGGAAAGGCTCTAGATGTGTGCTAAAAAGCACCCTTTTCCAAAGGGCTTCGTTCCTTGGTGATGGCTGCCCTCCCAGGCTAGAGTGCTCAGTTGGGATCAATGAGATTCTCTCCCCCATCTCTTATCTTAGAAGGAGTATTGATTATGTGTTTCGAACTACATGTAAGGAGGTTGGCTGAAAAAGTAGAACATTTCCATTATATTTAAAGAAAAATAAACATGCCACAGCTGAGGATGTAAATCAAACAAATAAAAAAACCCTGTAGAAATAAAGTAAGAAACGATCTACATGTAATCTAGTGGAGCGTTCAGGGATGAGGGGAGAAGTACGAAACCACCCAAATCCAGAAAAGGGACGGAAGGATCTCTCCCCTGGAGACAGGAATTCATCAGATTCATCTAATTTGTCTCGAAACTCTTGCGTCCTTGAAGGTGGTTGCCAGGACAACATGGAGTTTCTCATCTCACAATGTCAAACGAAGCAAGATGACCACATGTACTCAGTGCTCAGTTGCACCTAGGCTAGCATAGCAAAGATTACTTCAAGTTACCAATAGAAATTCAAAGATAACACCCAACAATCACAAAAGCACTCACACACCAGCCTACAGAACATACAGTGATTAAAGAAATACAAAATTCCTAACTTGGAATGAAGGAGAATGTACTGACAAGCATCTCGAAGGGAGATAGCTCAGAAAGACCATGACAATTAGACTATGGAAAAGAAAACATGGTCCCAGAAAATGGAAGGCCAACAGAAATCACACCTCAATAATCCACAGTGAAAGACGTCAGTCTTTAGACAGACTCTGCTTGAATGTTGGAAAGTCTGAGAAAGTGACAACCCCAAAACTTGCAATGAAGGTCAAACCTGGGCTAACTGGGAAGGGTGAGTTCTCAGACTACTCCAAACGGGCTCTGAAACCGTGTGTCCATGAAGCTTGCCAGGACAGCAGAGACAAAATTCTGACAAATCATCTGACATCACAGTGCAACAGAAAAACAACCTGGCCTAGTCGAAACAGGGCCAGAGTTGGGCTCAAGTAGCATATTCAAGTCACATTCCACTCAACTGCAGGTTGGCAATGGAACATGTAAAGGGCCGGCCAGTGTTGCAGGGGTGAAGTCCACGTGTTCTTGGTCGGCCGGCCGCGGTCAGGAGCGTGGAATCCTGGGGTGATCCTCCTCATGGTTGTTACAGCCATCTGGGGCAGGCGTCCGAGGTAGTGTAGAGGCAGTTGGGAAACGACGTTAGACAGTGCCACTCATCCTCAGCAAGTACAGCAGCATTGCCAGCAGATGTGAGCATAGCAATAAACGTTTGCCAAAACAGAACCAATTAAAAGGTGCAAGGAATAGAAATAATGAACCTCAAAAAGGGAAGCATGCCAGTAGGAGAAATAAGATATCTAAGACTATGCTTCACCAAACAGATGCAAGCTATGTAAACCAAAACCTGGCAAAGCTTTGCGGAAAGAAACTCCAGAAGACCTAAGGAAACGGAAGGCTATTTCATGCTCTTTGAATGGAAGAACTAATACACTTGAAACGTCCATACCCCAAAAAGCAATCTGTGGATTCCATGCAATCCCAGTCCAAGTTGCAGCAATGTTTCTCACAGAAATAGAGAGAGGATAGTAAAGCCTCTATCCAGCAGCAAAGGAATCTGAATACCCAAAGGAATCCTGAGGAAAATGAACAAAGCATGACAAATCACACTGTCTGATTTCCTCATGTAGGACGGAGCGCAACGAACCGAAATGGCACAGTCTCGGTCCAAAAACAGGCACACAGACACATGGAACAGAATTAAGAGCCCAGAGGTCAACTTACGTACATATGGACAACCCATTTTCGACAAGGGAACCAAGAGGAGACAGCGGAGAAAGGAGAGTCTCGACAAGCAACGGTGCATGGAAGACTACACAGCCACATGTAACACAATGAGAGTAGACCATGATGTTATACCAGGCACACACACCACCTCGAAATGGATTAAAGCCTTGAATGGAATACTTGAAACCGTGCAACTTCTAGGAGACAACCCAGCCAGCTTGCTCTTTGCCATCTGGCTTAGCCACCTATTTGGAAGAAGCATGTTTGACTAGTAAAGGGCAACAGAGGAAGCAAGAAACAAACGGGACTTCATACACTGCAGAAGCTTCTGCCCAGACAAGGAAACCATCGACTCAGTGCAAAGTCAGCACAACAACTGGGAGCGGATGTTTTCAAAACACACATCAGAGAAGGGGTTAAGAGCCAAAAGATCCAATGACCTCATACGTCTCCAAAAGAGAAACGCAACAAGCCCACTAAAACCTGGGCAGAAGATTCAAACAGAGATTTCTCCCCAGAAGATAGAAAGATGGCCAATAGGCTGTATGAAAACATGTTCCTCATCAGGAAGTCCCATGCCAGTGCAAATCCAAACTTCAATGAGATAGCAGCTTACTGTGGTCACAATGGCCCTAAGTAACAAGCCAGGAAACAAGTGTCTGAGAGGAGGTGGAGAGAAGTGAAGCCTCCAGCATGGCTGGTGGTAGTGTAAACCGATGCTGCCACTCCACAAAGCAGTGTGGACTTGCCTCAGAAATTTAAGATTCCATCTACCATATGATCCAGCTCTTCCTCGGTGGTGTATTTATCCAAAGAACTTGGAAACACCAATGCATAGAGATCCCTGCACTGCTGTGTTCACCACATCCTTGCTCCTGATATCCAAGACTTGGAAGCTGCCCTGGTGCCCATCAAGGGACCAATGGAGAAGGAAGATGGGCTATAGTGACACAAGGGCATACTACTCAGCTATAAGTAAGGGTGTAATCCAGCCCTTTGTGACCTCCAGAATGGCTCCTGAGGGTCTTATGGGAAATGAAACCAGTCACAGGGAGAAAGTCAAATCCCGTAGGTTCTCACTTACAAGGAGCACAGAAAAACATGGGCTAATGTACAGGTACCATGGGACAGTGGATTGGTGGTTCCCAAGGGGACTGGGGGGCGGAGGGAGGGTGAAAGAGAAGATTACCCACAAGCATGTGGTTCAGGCCTGTAATGAGGCTTCCGGAGGGGAGGATGATATAACCTACACAGAAGTCTAAATCTCTGGAGGTGGAAATCTGAAAGCTACAGGATGTTATAACACAGGGTTACAACAATAAACTAACATAAAATCCAAAATCCAGAAAGGCGTGCGGATTTACGGCATAAAGCTTTGGAGTCTGAAAGAGATGAGAGAAGAACTTCCAAGTATTGACAATCACCTCCAAATGCTTAATAGTGCTACAGAAAGGTAGACCATTGCAACGAGATGATGAGGAATACTACCAAGAGAACATGTTCCGTGCTAATCTCATGCACCAACAGAAAATGTTACCCTCCATGATGTTGCTAGTAATTCCATTTACCCATAATCAAAGGAGGATAACATCTTCCCAAGTTCAGGCCAATGATTGGCCCAAAAGTCCAATTCAGGGCCGGCCCTGTGGTGTAGAGGGTAAGTGCCCACGTTCTGCTTGGGCGGCCCAGGCTTCAGTGGTTCTCATCAGGGGTGGGGATCAGATTAGTAGCAATCGGAAATGTAGATTTCATGGTATGGTGCGGACAGAGACCACAAAGAAGTAGAAATTGTGAGGATGTGTTAGCAATATGCACCAGAAAAAGACACATGAGGGTACTACAATGTGTGAACGCAGCTGGTACACTTGCCAAATGAAGAAGGAAGGAAAACTTGTAACCTGCCAAGGTGGACTTGTGAGACTGCTATGAGATGAAACGATCATTGTGCATCAGAGGATTGCCTGGGCAACCTCAACTTAGGAAGTACTCCAGGACTTTCTATGGGGAAGGTCCACCCATTTGGTCATAGCCACAAATTATGAGAGATGACCTAGGATAATCTTAAAGGAAAGAAACCGGTGTCTAGAGAGAATGTAGTACACCTTTCAAAGTTGGAGGATAAAGTTGGAAACCAACAAGAAATCCAGAAAAAGGAAAACTATCCTGCCTGGAAAAGGTGCGTGGTCAGACTTCTATGAGATGGCTCTGAAACATGGTGTTCAGCGAGGTTGTCAGGACAACTTGTAACTTTGAGGGTGTTTATGATATCACGGTGAACATGTCACCCAAGATCGCCGCATATTTCCAGTCGGAGCGTTGGACTAGGCTAGGATATTCAAGTGAGAGATACCCAGACACAGCTGTTACAAACAGAAACTGGGCACAGAATCTTGAAGAGATCAAAGAGACTATGATCCAAGGGATAAGAAAGGAATCATTGGGAAGAAGCGATAATAGAGGGACAAGCACCAAGAGGGGAACATTGTCATCTACTCAAGTAGATGGGGAGACCATGCTGATTCAAGCTTGAAACTTGATTGGAAACAAGAGGCCAGACTTGGGGCTTATCAGACCGACATTGTCCTTCTGACTTAATCTTAATCCAAAGTCAAGAATGAAGTCTTCAGGACATCAAAGAGGAGAATCCATGCCTCCTTTCCTGGGCCCCTAGCATTCTTTGAGGAGAAGTCTCCCTTTCCATAGCTCTGGCATCACCGGGGCCCACTGGGTAGACGGTTATGTCTCACAAGAGTACTCTTTGAATCCCTGAAGGCGTGGGCACCTGTCATGCTTGGGGTATGTCTCCTTGTTTGGAAGGGCTCCAGAAGTGTGCTGAAATGCACCCTTTTCCAGAGGGCTTCGTTCCTTTGTGAAGGCTGCCCTCCCAGGCTAGATTGCTCTATTGGACTCTAATGAAGTTCTCTCCCCATATCTCTGACCCTAGAAGGAGTATTGATTATGTGTTTTGACACCTTAGGTAAGGGGTTGGTGGAAAATTAAACATTACAGTGACATTTAAAGAAAACTACACATGCCAGATCTGAGGATGTAAATCAAACAAATAAACCCTATAGAAATAAAGCAAGCCAGTATCTGGACGTAAGCTAGTGGAATGTTCAAGGATCAGGGCTCAAGTTAGAAACTTCCCAAATCCAGAAAAGAGACAGAAAAATCTGTTGCCTGGAGAGAGGAGTTCATCAGATTTGTCTAATTTGTCTCGGATACATCATTTCCGTGAAGGTGGTTGCCAGGACACCCATGAATCTGGAGTTTCTGATCTCAGAATGTCAAACCATCCAAGAGGACCTGGTGTTCTCAGTGCTCAGTTTGGCCTAGGCTAGGATAGCAGAGATTCCTTCAAGTGACAGATGGAAATTCCAAGACAACACCCAACATTCACGAAAGGACTCACACCTCGGCCTACAGAAAATATGGTGATTAAAAAAATACAAAATTAATAACTTGGCATGAAGGAGAACGGATTGATAAGCATATGTAGGGGAGATAGCTGAGAAAGACCATGATGATTAGACTATGGAAATGAAACCAAGGTCCCCGAAATGGAAGGCAAACTGAAATCACACCTGAATAATCCACTATGAAATATGTCATTCATTAGACAGACTCTGCTGGAATGTTTGAAAGTCCCAGGAATTCACAATCCCAAATACTGCAGCGAAGGTCAAAGCTGGGCTACCTGGGAAGGATGAGTTACGAGTTTGCTCCAAGTGGGCTAGAAAGCCGGTGTCCATGAAGCTTGCCGGGACAGCAGAGACACAATTCTGACAGATCCTCTGACATCACACTGGACCAGATAAACAAGCTGGCCTCATCTACACAGGGCCAGAGTTGGGCTCAAGTAGCATACTCGAGTCACCTTCCACTCAACTGCAGGCTGTCAATGGAACACGAAAGGGGCCGGCCAGTGGTGCAGCTGTGACATCCACGTGCTCTGGTTTGGCAGCCAGCGGTGGCCGCATAGAATCCTGGCGTGAACCTCCTCACGGCTGGTCCAGCCATTCTTAAGTAGTGTAGAGGCAGATGGGAAGAGACGTTAGACAGGGCCCTCTTCATCAGGAAATAGAGGAGAATTGCCAACAGGTGTGAGCACAGCAATAAACTTCTCCCTAAACAAAAGCAATTAAAAGTTACAAATGAGAGAAAAACTTACCCTCAAAAAAAAATAAAAGCATGCTTTAGAAGATTAAGGTATCTAGGAATAACCTGAGCCAAACAGGTGAAAGCTATGTAAACCGAGAAATAGCAAAGCTTTGAGGAAAGAAATTCCACAAGACACAAGGAACTGGTAGGGCATTCAGTGCTCTTGGAATGGAAGAATTAACACATTTGAAACGTCCGTACTGGATAAAGCAATCTCTGGATTCCATGCAATCCCAGTCAACGTTGCAGCAATCTTTCCCACAGAAATAGAAGAGGGAATCCTAATGTTTCTCTCCAGCAACAAACAGACCCTGAAGAACCAAAAGAATCCTGAGGAAAACAAAGAAATCATGACGTATCATCACAATGATTCCTTTCTTATCCCTTGAACCAGCGTCTCTTTGGTCGCTTCAAGATTCTGTGCCTGGTTTCTGTTTGTAAAAGCTGTTTCTGGGTATCTCTCACTTGACTATCCTAGCCTAGTCCAATGCTAGGACTGGAAACATGCGGCCATCTTGGGTGACATGTTCACCGCGGTGTCATAAACACCCTCAGAATTCTAAGTTGTCCTGAAAACCTCCATGCACGCAGTGGTTCAGACCCATCTCATACCAGTCTGACTATTCCCCCTTTCCAGGTAGGATAGTTTTCCTTGTTCTGGATTTCTTGTCAGTTTCTAACTTTCTCCTCGAACTTTGAAAGGTCTACTATATTCCCTCTAGACACCGGTTTCTTCCCTTAAAGATCATCCCTGGTTTTATCTCTCATCTTTTGTGGATATGGCCAATGGACTTTCCTCAGAGAACGTCCTGAACTCCGTAAGAAGTTGATGTAGTCCAGGCAATCCCCTGATGCACAATGATCGTGTGATCTCCTAGCGGTGTGAAAATTCCACCTTGGCATCTCACATGTTTTGTTTCCTTCATCCTTTGGGCAAGTGTAGTTGACGCGTTCATAGATTATAATATTCTCATGGTTCTTTTTCTGGTGAGTATTGATAAGGTCATCTCACACTTTCTACTTCTTTATGATCTCTGTGCCCACGAGACCATGAAATCTGGATTTCCTAATGCTAGTAATCTGATCCACACACGTGATGCTAGCCAATGAAGCCCCGGCCACCGAGGCGGAACGTGGGCACTTACCTGCTGCAATACAGGGCAGGCCCTGAATTGGACTTTTGGACCAAACTTTGGTCTGAAATTGGGAAGATGTTGGCCTGCTTGGATCATGCATGAAGGGAATCAGTAGTAACAACATGGAAGGTATCATTTTCCGTTGGTTCATGAGTTTAGCACAGAACATGTTCTCTTCCTAGTATTCCTCTTCATCTCTTTGCAAAGGTCTACCTTTCTGTAGCATCATTAAGCATTTTGAGGTGATTACCAATGCTTGGAAGTCCATCTTCTCTAATCTGTTTCAGCCTCCGAAGCCTTAGGCCGTAAATCTGCACCCCTTTTTGGAGTTTTGATTTTATGTGAATTGGTGGCTGTAACCCTGCATTATAACATCCTATATCTTTCACATTTGCATCCTCACAGATTTAAAGTTCTGTGTAGGTTACATCATCTTCACCACCATAAGCCTAATTACAGGCCCTCACCACACACTTGTGCCTATTCAACTATGTCTCCCTCGGGGCCCAGGCTCCCATTCCCTCTGGGAACCACCGGTTCCATCTCACGTGATTCCAGCTTGTTTGTCCTTTTTTTCTATATCTCTTTGTAACTTAGATCGCATGGTATTTGACCTTCTCCCTGGGCTTGTTTCAATTCCCCTCATACCCTCAGGAGCCATTCTGGTGGTCACAAATGACTGGACTGCATCCATTCCTACAGCTGAGTGCTATGCCATTGTGTGGATATAGCCCATCTTCCTTCTCCATTCGTCCCTTGATGGGCACCAGGGCGGCTTACAAGTCTTGTATCTCGGGAGTAAGGCTGTGGTGAACACAGTGGTGCACGGATCTCTACGCATTAGTGTTTTCAAGTTCTATGGATATACAAGCTGCCGAGGAATAGCTGGATCATATGGTAGAAATTTCTGAGGCAATTCCACACTGCTTTTCCTACTGGCTGCACCGGTTTACACTCCCACCAGTGGTGCAGGAGGCTTCCCTTGTCTCCACCTCCTCTCTGACACTTGTTTCCTGTCTTGTTCCTTATAGCCATTCTGACCACAGGGAGCTGTTATCCCATTGCCGTTTGGATTTGCACTGGCCTGAGAATTTATCATGGTGAACATGTTTTCATACAGCTGTTGCCCATCTTTCTCTCTTTGGGAGAAATCTCTGTTTCCATCTTTTGCCCAGGTTTTACTGGGTTTGTTGTTTTTCCTCTTGTGGAGACGTGTGAGGTTATTGGATCGTTTGGCTATTCAGCCCTTCTCTGATGTGTGGTTTGCAAAATCCACTGCCAGTTGCTGTGCAGTCTTTGCATTGAGTTATGGTTTCCTTGGCTGGGCAGAACCTTCTGCGTTGGATAGAGTCCCGTTTGCTTCTTGTTTCCTTTCTTGCCCTTGCCCAGTCACACATGCTTCTTCCAAATAGGCAGCTAAGCCAGATGGTAAAGAGCACTCTGCCTGGGTTTTCTCCTAGAAGTTCCATGGACTGAAGTCTTCCATTCAAGGCTTTAATCCATTTCGAGGTGGTATGTGCCTCGTTTAACATCATGTCCTACTCTCATTTTGTTACCTGTGGTTGTGCAGTCTTCCAAGAAACATTTCTTCTCTAGACTTTCCTTTCTCTGCTGTCTTCTCTTGTCCCTCTGGTCGAAAATGAGCTGTCCATATTTGTGTGAGTAGACCTCTGCGCTCTTGATCGTGTTCTATTCGTCTGTGTGCCTGTTTTTGGGCCCAGACTGTGCTGTTTCAGTACCTAGTGCTTCGTCCTGTGTGGTGAAATCAGAAAGGGGGATACGTCCAGCTTTGTTCATTTTCCTCAGGATTCCGTTGGCTATTCAGTGTCCCTTATGCCTGGATAGAGACTTTAGGATTCTCTCTTCTATTTCTGTGGGAAAAATTACTACAACTTTGACGGGGATTACATGGAATCCAGAGATTGCTTTATCTGTTACGAACTTTTCAAGTGTGTTAGTTCTTCCATTCCAAGAGTACGGTGTAGCCTTCCGTTTCCTTCTCTCTTCTGGAATTTATTTCCCAAAAGCTTTCTTCCCTTTCGTGTTACATAGCATGCACCCGTTTGGTTAAGGTCATTCATAGATATCTTATTCTTCTTACTGGTATGCTTCTGTTTTTGAGGTTCAGTATTTATGTTCTTTGCACCTTTTAATTGGTTCTGTTTTGGCAAACGTTTATGGTTGTGCTCACATCTGCTGACACTGCAGCTGTATTTGCTGAAGAAGAGTGGCCCTGTCTAACGTTGCTTCCCATCTGCCTCTGCACTACCTCGGACGCCTGCCCCAGAATGGCTGGGCCAACGGTGAGGAGGCTCACTCCCAGGAATCCATGTGGCCTAGCACGGGCTTCCAACCCAGAATGCACGGACTTCACTGCTACAACACGGGCTGGCCCCTTTCATGTTCCATTGCCAACCTGCTGTTGAGTGAAATGTGAATTAAATATGCTACATAAGCCCAAATCTGGCCCTGTGTAGACCAGGCCTGGTTTTCTATCCGGTCCACTGTGATGTCAGAGGATTTGTCAGAATTTTGTCTCTGCTGTCCCAGCAAGCTTCAGGGACACAGGGTTTCAGAGCCCGCTTGGAGCAGTCTCGTAACTCACCCTTCCCAGTTAGCCCAGGTTTGACCTTCATTGCAAGTTTTGGGGTTGTGAACTTCTCGGTCTTTCCAACGTTCAAGCATAGTCTGTCTAAAGACTGACGTTTGCTCTGTGGATCATTCAGTTGTGATTTCTGTTGGGCTTCCATTTTCTGGGACCCTGTTTTCTTTTCCATAGTCTAATCGTCATGGTCTTCCTGAGGTATGCCCCTTCGAGATGCTTGTCAGTACATTCTCCTTCATTCCAAGTTAGGAATTTTGTATTTCTTTAATCACCATATGTTCTGTAGGCCGATGTGTGAGTGCTTTCGTGATTCCTGGGTGTCGTCTTTGAATTTCCATCGGTCACTTGAGGGAGTCTTTGCTCTCTTAGTCTAGGTGCAACTGAGCACTGAGTACACGTGGTCATCTTGCTTCGTTTGACATTGTGAGATGAGAAACTCCAGGTACGACGTTGTCCTGGCAACCATCTTCAGGAGCCCAATGCTTCTGAAACAAATTAGATGAATCTGATGAATTCCTCTGTCCAGGTGAGAGACCTTCTGTCTCTATTCTGGATTTGGGAAGTTTCAAACTTCACCCTTGATGCTTGAACTTTCCACTAGATTATGGCTAGATACTGGCTTACTTTTTTTCTACAGGTTTTGTTGTGTGTTTGACTTACCTCCTCAGCTGTGGCGAGTTTATTTTTCTTTAAATATAATGGTAATGTTCTAATTTTCAGCAAACCTCATTACGTGTGGTATCGAAACACGTAATCAATATTCCTTGTATGGCAAGAGAGGGTGGAGAGAATCTCATTGATCCCAACTGAACACTCTAGCCTGGGAGGGCAGCTTTCACAAAGGAACAAAGCCCTCTGGAAAAGGTGCTTTTCAGCACACTTCTAGAGCCCTTCCAAACCAAGCGACATACCCAAGCATGGCAGGGGGCCGTTCTTTCCGGGCTTCAATGAGATCTCTGCTGACACATTGGCATGTACCCAGTGGGTCCCCGTGACTTGAGCGCTATGGAAAGGGAGACTTGTCTTCAAAGTTTGCTGAGGCCTAAGAAAGGTGGCCTCGCTTCTTCTCTTCAATGTCCTCAAGTGATCATTCTTGACTTTGGGTTATGGGTAAGGCAGAAGGACAATGTAGGTCTGATAAGCCCCAGGTACGGCCTCTTTTCTCAAAACAAGTTTCAAGCTTGACAGCATGGCCTCCACATCTACGTGAGTAGATGACAATGTTCTCCTCTGAGTGCTTGTCCCTCTATTATCGCTTCATTTCAGTGATTCCTTTCTCATCCCTTGAATACGCATCTGTTGGATCTCTTCAAGTTTCTGTGCCCAGTTTCTGTTTGGAAAAGCTGTTTCTGGGAATCTCTCACTTGAATATCCTAGCCTAGACAAATACCCGGGATGGAAACCTGGGACCATCTTGGGTGACATGGTCACCATGATGGCATAAACACCCTCAGAATTCTAAGTTGTGCTGAAAACCTCCATGCACACAGTGTTTCAGAGCCATCTCATACCAGTCTGACGACTCCCCCTTTCCAGGTGTGATAGTTTTCCTTTTTCTGGACTTCTTGTCGGTTTCTAACTTTCTCCTCGAAACTTGAAAGGTCTACTACATTCCTTCTAGACAATGGTTTCTTCCCTTTAAGATCGTCCTGGGATTTATCTCTTAAGTTTTGTGGATGTGGCCAAATGTGTGGACTTTCCCCACAGAAAGTCCTGGAGTCCCTGCAAAGTTGAAGTTACCCAGGCAATCCTCTGATGAGCAATGATCGTGTCATCTCATAGTAGTCTGGCAATTCCACCTTGGCAGGTCACATTTTTTACTTCCTTCATCATGTGGGGGAAGTGTACCTGATGCGTTCATAGATTGTAATATTCTCATGGTTCATTTCCCGGTGTGTATTCATAAGGTATCCTCACAATTTCTACTTCTTCATGATCTCTGTTGGCACCATACCTTGAAATCCATATTTCCTACTGCTCCTAATCTGATCCGGACCCGTGATGCCGCCCTACCAAGCCTAGGCCGCACAAGTGAAACATGGGCACTTACCAGCTACACCACAGTGCCGGACCTGAATTGGACTTTTGGACCAACCTTTGGCCTGAACTTGGGAAGATGTTGGCCTGCATTGATTATTCCTAAATGTAATTAGTAAAAACATCGTGGACGGTAACATTTTCCGTTGGCTCATGAGTTTAGCACAGAACGTGCTGTGTTGGTTGTGTTCCTCTTCATCTCTTTGCAATCGTCCAATTTTCTGTAGCATCGTTAAGCATTTGGAGGTGATTATCAATCCTTGGAAGTTCATCTTCTCTAAATTCTTTCAGCCTGCAATCTTTATGCCATAAACCTGCTTGCCTTTATGGAGTTTTGATTTTAGGTGAATTGATTTCCCTAACCCTTCATTATAACATCCTATAGATTTCAGATTTACATCCTCATAGATTTAGACTTCTGTGTATGGTACATCATCTTCCCCACTGTAAGCCTAATTACAGGCCCACACTACACCATTGTGCCTAAACAACTCTTTCTCCCACCGTCCCCTGCCACCCGTTACCTCTGGGAACCACCAATCCCATGTCATGTTCTACATGTTTGTTGGTCCCTATTTTAATCTTCTGCTTGTAAGTGAGATCCTATGGTATTTGACATTCTCCCTGGGGGTTGTTTCAGTTCCCCTCATACCCACAGGAGCCATTCCGGTGTCACAAATGGCTGGACTGCACCCTGTCTTACAGCTGAGTGCTATGCCATTGTGTGGATATAGCCCACCTTCCTTCTCCATGGGTCCCTTGATGGGCACCAGAGGAACTTCCATGTCTTGCATATTGGGAGGAAGGCTGTGGTGAACACAGCGCTGCACGGATCTCTGTGCAGTAGTGTTCCCAATTTCTTTGGATAAACACGCCGCAGAGGAATAGCTGGACCATATGGTGGATGTATTTTGACGTTTCTGAGGCAATTCCACAAGGCTATGCCTAGTGCCTTCACCGGTTTGCACTCCCACCAGCGGTGCAGAACTCTTCCCTTCTCTCCACCTCCCCTCCGACACTTGTTGTTTCCTGTCTTGTTCTTTATAGCCATTCTGACCACAGTGAGCTGCTATCTCATTGCCGTTTGGATTTGCATTGGCCTTAGACTTAATGATGATGAACATGAGTTCATAAAGCTGTTGGCAACCTTTCTGTCTTCTTGGGGTAAATCTCTGTTTCCATCTTTTGCCCAGATTTTAATGGGCTTGTTGTTTTTTCTCTTGTCGAGACGTGTGAGGTCATTGGATCTTTTGGCTATTCAGCCTTTCTCCGATGTGCGGTTTGAAATATTCTCTTCCTGCTGTTGTGCTGTCCTTGCATTGAGTCGACGGTTTCCTTGGCTGGACAGAACCTACTGCATTGGATGGAGTCCCGTTTGTGTCTTGTTTCCATTGTTGACCTTGACTAGTCACACATGCTTCTTCCAAATAGGCCGCTATGCCAGATGGCAAAGAGCAAGCTCCCTGGGTTTTATTCTAGAAGTTTCACGGTTTCAAGTCTTAAGTTGAAGGGTTTAATCCATTTCGAGTCGGTGTGTGTGCCTGGTGTAACATCATGGTCTACTCTCATTGTGTTACATGTGGCTGTGCAGGCTTCCCAGCACCGTTTCTTTTAGAGACTCACCTTTCTCCACTGTCTCCTCTTGCGTTCCTCGTTGCAAATGAGTTGTTCATATATTTGTGAGTTGACCTCTGGGCTCTGCATTCTGTTCCATTGGTCTGTGTGCCTGTTTTTGGGAGCAGGCTATGTTTCGGTACCTAGCTCTTCGTCCTACATGTTGGAATCAGAAAGTGTTTTACATCCTGCTTTGTTCATCCTGCTTTTTTCCTCAGGAATCCTTTGGGTATTCAGGGTTCTTGTTGCTGTATAGAGACTTTAGGATTCTCTCTTCTATTTCTGTGGGAAAGATTGCTGCAACTTTGACTGGGATTGCATGGAATCTAGAGATTGATTTATCCTTTACAGCCATTTCAGTTGTTTTAGTTCTTACATTCCTAGACCGTGGAATACCCTTCCGTTTGCTTGTGTCTTCTGGAATTGCTTTCGCCAAAGCTTTGCTAGTTTTTGGTTTGCATTGCTTGCACCTGTTTGTCTAAGCTAATTCCTAGAAATCCTATTGTTCTTACGTGCATGTTTTTTCTTTCTGAGGTTCAGTTTTTCTATCCTATGCAACTTTTCATTGGTTTTGTTTTGGCAGATGTTCATGGCTGTGCTCACATCTGCTGGTGATGCTGCTATACTTTCTGAGGAAGATTGATGCTGTCTGATGTTGCTTCCCATCTGCCTCTACACTACCTCACACGCCTGCCCCAGAATGGCTGGACAAGCTGTGATGAGGTTCACCCCCAGGATTCCGCATAGCCTGCCCGGGGCTGCTGACCACAACGTGCAGTGTTCACCACGACACTGGCCGGCACCTTTCATGTTCCATTGGCAACCTACAGTTGAGTGCAATGTGACTTGAATAGGCTACTTGGGCCAAATGTGGCACTGTGTAGATGAGGCCAGTTTATTCTTCTTCTCCACTGTGATGTCAGAAGATTTGTCAGAATTCTGTCTCTGCTGTCATGGCACACTTCATTGACACAGGTTTTCAGAGCCCGATGTTAGCAGTGTGATCACTCACCTTTACCAATTAGCCTAAGTATGACATTTGCTCCAGTTTTTGTGGATGTGACTTTCTCTGACTTTCGAACGTTCAGAGTATGACTAAAACTTAATTGTTTCATTGTGGATTATTCAGATGTGATTTCTGTGTGCCTTCCATTTTCTGTGACCGTTTTCTCTTTTCCATGGTATAATTGTTGATATGGGCTCGGCGAGCTGAAGACTCAAATATAAGATTACTTGGACTCTCAAGGTCTGGCATTGGTGCTCTTTTATTTAGAGAATAGTACGGGATGGCATGGGGACAGGACCCCTGGGCAGTGAAGAGCTGCTGCTGCTCCTTGGGGACGGGACCCATGAGCAGTCAGAGCTCCTGCTGCATCCCTCAGTTGAGGGTTAGTGATAATTTTATAAGGACTGGGTACATGACTTGTTTTTACTGGAAAAAGAAATGATGATGTTCAATGTCTTTAAATGACTTCAGTGCAGATGGGGTTATTGTGCGGTCATATAACTTTAGATACGGATCTGCCCATATATATTACCATGTAGGTTAGTATGCCCTGAGATGCTCTCCATGGGACAGCCCTAATTCATATCAACAAAAAATCCAACGGGTCATATAGATTGGCATGTAGGCCAGGTCACCTTGGGCTTTTCTAGCTGGAGCAGCCTCAATCCACCACATAACCCCCCTCGAACCCATTTGGACCGGAAATATTTGGGGATATGGACGATGTTCACTCTTCTGTAAATACTTCTGGCTGTACAATGTTGTAGAGGTGTCCCTAAATGGGGCCATAGGCACAGGTAGAAGTTCAGTGGACCAGAAGTCTTCACCTGTGGAGTCCAAGGCTAAGTTATACAGAGCCCCTGGAGAGGAGAGAATCATTTGACGAGATGTGCTCCAAGAGGTGAAATATTTTGGCATGCAGAAGACAAACAACGAAACAGACAACAAACTACAAGTAGAAATACAAGCAGTATGTTTAACACAATGAATAAGGTTTTGAAGTAGTGCAGAACCTGGTACTGACTGGGAGCTCAACCAATCGTTTAGAGTTAGGGTTGGTCAGACATGGATTTAATTTGGTGGCTGGGATAGGAAGCCAGAAATATTTTGACGGTAATCAAGAATATAGGCAAAACATTCAGTTTTTATAACGGCACAGGTGCCCCCTTGTGGGGCTGTCAAGACATCCAGTGCCATTTGGATTTGGAGGACTGCCTTACACATTTGGGATACTTCTAAATTGAGCAGCGAAATGCTATGTTGCGCGTCATTTAATGCCTTCCCACTGAATTTACTTAGGACTTCCATGTGCAAGACAGCATTTTCAATTCCTAATTGGTGAAGGATAATTGAGTAAAGATGGAAATACCAGTGGAAGACACAGCTGGTCCAGCGCTGTTGCAGTTGGGTAGGTTAGCAGGAGGAGATATATTAAATGTAGTTCTACCTTGCATGCAGACAAAGCCTAGGGTGCATCATCCAACCCATCCAGGTGGCAGCCAAGGCCATAAATTGGACCCACATCGACACTGAGCACCATTAGAGGCTAACCAAAACGTGCTGGGCCGTCTATCCCAGTCAGTCCCAGACCAGTCAGTATGTTTTTTAAGGCTATGATGTGAGAACACAAATAACAGGGAATTTTTCCCATAAGTCGAGTGCTATTAGGCCATGTATCACAGGTGTGATTGGTTTGTTCCCAACAGAGAGTGATCTTTTACTGGGTTGACCACTAGTAGGAGTGAACCAAATATATTCATTCCAAATTTGATATGGTCCATCCTGAGTCTTGATAAGATGGGGACTTTAAATTTGGAACATGTTGTTTATGATCTACATGTGACAAAGCAAATGTATTTAGTATTCGGGCAGTAGTATTGAAGGAAAATGTTTGATGGTGGCCAGGGAACTCCCAGGTGTCAGAGATAGATGGCCACAAGGAGACATTACGATTAGCAATAGATGAATCTTGCAAAAGAAAACAGCTAGAATCTAATATCCAGGAATACCTACTATAGCTTCTACATAAACGTATTTTTTCTCTCTTAAATCACCCTCATTTTTACAAAAGATAGACAAATTAGGATGAACGGGTTTGCAAATAAAATGTAGCTTCAATACAACTTGCTCCAATTATTTACATAAGAGGAGCAAGAATAGTAATTGCTTATACAGGCTTTTTTAAATCTGCTTTGCTGGACTTTTTTATGAGGAATCTCAGGTTCAACTGTGAAGGCCTCTAGATGCCAGAAAAGCCAAGCCAAGGACTTGCCATCAGATTTGGCCTGCAGTACTTACAGATTTGAGTGGTGTTCTCTTTGAGGTCCCCCAAAATATTCGGAGGTTCCTTACACCTGTCAGATAAGCAAGCTTCCTTAGTTAATGGGTAAGATTGCCAGAATCTCTGTAAACAAGGTACCAGGCCCATGTTTCCAAGTGGCTGTATTCCAGAAAGTCCAATCTTTGTTCCTGAAATGCTGTCTTGTCATATCTGAGCCTGTGTGTTTCAAATATACATTTCAGTCAAAGCCTTGGTAGTATAACCAATGTGTCCTGTTATAAGGAGAACAGATTCTTATGGAACTTATGCAAATATTGCCACTACATAACCATACTCGGTCACAAAGGGTTTCCCAATTCCAGAGGCATAAGGTAGGGAGAAAAAGATAAATGTTTCAGTTTTTCTTATAAAGTCATAATTTCACCAAACGGCTGTAAGTCAAAGTTAGCATAAGAGAAAAGAAAAAATATTTCCTTCATTGTGAGAAAACAAAACAACACATCAAAACTCAACAATATTTCAAACAGATGTCCTAAAAAATTAGAATCATCCTCATCAGTTCACACAGTCCAGTATAATCAACTCTTGAGCTGAATCTTCTGTCAGCAGATTGATGAACTTAGTTTCTGTTAGAATTCTGTCATTTCTTACTCAGTTCAGTTTTACAATCTGAAAGTTTGTCAGAAACGTGTAGTTTAGAACCTCTGTGTCAGAATCCTTTCCAGGAATTTCTTGGAAGATGAAAGATATTTGCAAAAGAAAAAAGCATCAGAGTAAAACAACAGCTATCTGCAAATGGACAAAGGACTCAAAAGGGCAATTGACAAAGACACTTGGATACTTCTGTGACATATAACACTTCCAGATAATAATTGGACTTATGACTGATAACCAGGACAGATCAGAATCTTAAGCATGCCATATAATTTTAAGACATCTATATTAATAACTTTTACCCATCTAATACTACCTAAGAAAGTCTATCTTCACTTATTTCCCAATGTTTTCCATGTAATTTAATAGACCAAATAAGCCTAATTAGTTTGGTATTTTCCTCCTCATAGGAAGAGAGAGAAAATTTCTTTGAGAAGACTCAGGGGGCCTCTGAAAATCCTCAGAGTAATTTTTCTTCTGTCTACCAGGTCAAAAGAAAGCCTTCATTCAGGATTTCAATATTTTTGAGGGAGAAACTTGTTAAAACATATCAAAAGTTTTTAAAATGCTTCTTCAAATAGGAAACAACACTCACTGTGAAACAATGCTCAGCTATCTATTCAAAGTGATAACAGAAAGAGTGAAAATTCTTAAGAGTGACCTCAGTCATTATTTTCACAAAACAGATTTGTCTTTTAGGTAGAATTACTCAAAGGAATAGCTTTTATAACCTCTTTATCAAGAGCAGATCAAAAGTTCAAGAAAAAGTATCCTTTCAGAGAAAACCAAATTTGAATTTCTGCACCTACTTATTTTTAACTTTCAAACTCATGCACTTAATTGAACTTACTTTAGTCTACTTGAGCAGGCATAAAACCCCTTTCAGAATTTCTCCTTCACAAGCATTCTACATCTTTGTCCCAAAGTCTTTCTTTTTCCTTTCTAGTACATCAGGAAAAATTTATGTTTCAAACCTATCAAACAAAAATATTTCCATTCTTTATACCTTTTTTACTGAAAATATCCATTTTAACTTCCTTGAATACAGAGCTCTTTTGCTTATTAATTTCCAGTAGCTTTAATTCCATAGGTTAATTAGAACATTTAAACCTTAACAGACCTAGTAAACACTAAAAATGTAAACAATTATGAATTGTCTTTTATATCAGCATTCTAAACACTTCATAAATTTAGAAACGTGGTACTTTACAACAAAACACAAGGCATGATTCTTAATACACCCAAACGCTTTTAGCCTCTTCACTAAGATGCCAAAATCAGATAACTTAGCTATGTTTATTAATAATGTTTCAGTGTTTCATCCTATCCAAAAATGACCCAGATATTCAGATTTTTATCATTTAACTTAACTTGGCAAAACTCAAAATTGTTACCAAAAAGAATTTCGAAGCTGTTTTTTTCCCCAAGTATACAGACTGTAAAAGTTATTGTGAGTTTTATGTATTTAAACCATTTTTTTCCGACAATTATGTTCAGATTACCTACGGAAACCTCATGAGGCACTTGAAAAAACTGGTCATCGTTTACAGCTATTATTTTGCTGACAAATTTAACAGACAACGTGAACTTATGTGACTAGTAAACCCAGGATGAATGCCTGCATACTATGCAAATACCGACAACTCTGACAAGAAGACTATTTTCAATCAAACCAACAAACTTAAACAAGTTTTCATTTACCATAGGTTAATTCACATCACGTTTACTTTGAAAGGCACTGAGTTAATTTCTACTACATTTAGAATTTAATAAAGCACTTACTTTAAGCCAACTAAACAGAGATCTTAATTTTGGCCATAGCATCCAGGATAAAAGTATCACACCTATAACATACACACAGCCACACATACAGAGAGACTGTACAACCATCCTTTTAAAAACTACTGCTGTGAGTCAGGAACAATAATATTAAGCTCACAAATTATGAATCCAAACTTTGTTTTGAGCCTTTTTACTAATATTTATGGAGAAGACCTTTGACATGCTAGACTTTTGGCAAAGGCACACTGATGTTCATTTATCCTTTCCCCTCCTTTTTTGTTTTTCAGTCTTAAGAATGAGTGATGGACTGGACAGTAGTTCCTGGAGAGGGAGGATGATAATCTTTTTCATGATAAAGGAACTAGGTGGAATCTGAACTGCCTCTAGAGCTGTCTTTCCAGTCTTGCAAGGATTTTGTAAGGACAGTTGCTCTTCATTTCCCAGAAACTGGACTGTAACTTGAAGGTCCTTTTAGGTTGATCCACCTGTCCAACTGCACCATAAAGGCACAGAGAAACCTCGCAAATTTTCTCCTAGTTGGAGTTTCTGGGGCATCACCCATACAATTGAAAGTGTTTCTAATTAGTTAGAAGGATTCTGAGTGGTGAGTCTCTGGGGATGCATACGGCATTCCCCATGGCAGTAAAGCCTGTGTCTGACTGACAGTGGACTGGAAAAGGGTGCAGTGCCCACAGAAGCCGGGAACTGGCTGGAGATCAGGGCTCCCAGCAGCCGGGTTGAGAGTTAAGTCCCTTGCAAAATGTTTTCAAGTTTTTCGATTTTACAGAAGGTCCAGGTTCTGGTCAGGTTCAGCCTGAACTTAAGCTCGACTTGGTGACAACAGACTACATGATGAGCAAAACAAAGAAAGGAAAAGAAGACACCAGACCTCACCCTCATGGCCACTCCCAGAGGGTTATCAAGATAAGAGTCACACAACAGTTCCCATGCTGGGGCACACTACCCTAGCACGACAGTTCACAGAATAAATCACAGGTCTGCTACCCTCATAGCCAACTCAGTAGGTGACTAAAATCCTCAATCAGTCATCTGCCAAAAAAGGGCACCCTACTTGGTGTTGCCGTGGTGATCAGGGTTGAAAGCCAAAGTTGGGGTTCCCAGGCATGGAGGCCTTCACTCTTCAAAGATTCTTCTGTTTTCCGGTTGCAAAGCTCAAAAGGAGATGAAAATGGCCCGTGTAACTCTAACAAAGATGAAAGAGACACGTCCATTTCCTAGAAAATCCCCTGTGAACCTAGGGCAGCATCCCACCTGTGGTTCCTAATGTGGGGTTCCTATAGGAATGGGTGATGGGGAACTCCACCAGCATTGCATCCCTTGTATACCTTCCCTCGGATGCCTGGCAGTAACAGGTGCCTGGTGAACATCTTTCCTATTCTGCCTGGCAGTAATAGGTGCCTGCTGAATGGTCCCTGAGAGAAAAGGAGAAGTTTAAGAGAGAACAGGATAGAGAAAAATAGTGAGGAACTTTCCGCCGCTTTGGGGGACATTCTACCCAATTGCGTGTTGGAGCCATTCTCCGAGAAGGGTTTTCCATACTCAACCAAAGGTTAGACTTTCTTACTTGCCTTGAACTGGACTCCCAATTGGGACATTCACACAGTTCAGAGCATGGTCAGGTGCCATGGGAGGTAGCCCAATACACCCTGAGGAAAAGAAACCTTCCACGGGAGTCTTGCAGATTCCCGACCATCCTAATGACTTAAGTGGCCAACCCGTGCCCACATAAAATTTATATATCAGAGATAGAGTCAGGAAGGAACGGATTAATTCATTCTACATCACCCTTAGGCTTAAGGTACTGATTCTCTTCAAGCAGAATGCCATGATTTGCCCCACAGAGTAGCCATGGGCAGCAAACGTGGATTCATACAGCTATCCAAGAAAGTTCCTGATGGAGAAGTGAATTTAGATCCATCCTCGAAAAGGAGAGAGGCACAAGGAAGGAAAGGGCATTTACCAGAAGTCAAGCTCACAAACCGATGAAGCAAAATCCCCGTACGGGCCACAAGATATGATGCAGGGTTGGTGAACTGAAGAGTCAAAAGAAAGATTTGTTGGACTCTCAAGGTCTGGCAGTGATGCTCTTTTATTTAGTGAACGGTACAGGATAGCATTGGGACAGAACCTATGGGCAGGGAAGAGCTTCAGGCATCAGGACAGGACCCATGGGCACTACAGAGTTGCTGCATGGGGACAGGACCCATGGGCAGTCACAGCTCTTGCTGCTGCCCTGAGTACAGGGTAAGTGCTAATTTTATAAGCATAGTTACGTGACTTACTTTTGCTGGAAAAAGAAAAGATGATGTAAAATGTCATGAAATGATTCCAGTTCAGTTGGGGTCTGGTTATTGTGTGGTCGGATAACATTAGATACGAATCTGGCCATATATATAGGCATGTAGGTGAGCATGACCTGGGCTTCTCTCACTGGGGCACCTCTAATTCATACCAAAAAATGATTCACGGCGTCATGTAGTTTGGCAAGTAGGCCAGGTAACCTTGGGCTTTTCGAGCTGGGGCAGCCTTAATCCACATCAATCGTCATGGGCTTTCTCAGCTATCTCCCATAGATATGCTTATCAGTCCGTTCTCCTTCATTCAAGTTATTAATTTTGTATTTCTTTCATCACCATATGTTCTCCAGCCTGATGTATGTGTGATTCCCTGATTGTTGGGTATTGTCTTTGAATTTCAATCGTTCACTTGAAGGAATCTTTGCTAAGCTAGCCTAGGTCCAACCGAGCACTGAGAACACGTGGTCATGTTTGTTGGTTTGACATTCTGAGATCAGAAACTCTAAATTCTAGGTTGTCCTGGCAACCACCTTATGGACATAATGTTTCCTAGACAAATTAGACAAATCTGATGAATTCCTCTCTCCAGGTAAGATATTTTTATGTCTCTTTTCTGAATTTTGAAAGGCTCGAACTTGAGTCTGGATCCCTGATCGTTCAGGTAGATTATGTCTAGATACTGGTTTACTTTATTTCTGTAGGATTTGTTAGTTGTTTGATTTACATCCTCTGCTCTGGCATGTTTATTTGTCATTAAATATAAGTGTAATGTAATTTTCAGCCAACTTCCTCATTATGGTGTCAAAACACATAATCAATACTCTTCTATGGCAATACATCGAGAGAGAGAATTGCACTGGGGCCACTGAGCATTCTAGCTTTGGATGGCAGCCTTCACTTTGGATGTGAGGTTCCCAGAGGGAAAGAAAAAATCCAAAAAGGCATGCAGATTTGTGGCAAAAAGCTTTTGAGGCTGAAAGACATTAGAGAAAATAAACTTCCAAGGATTGTGAATCTCCTCCAAATGCTTAATGATGATACAGAAAGGTAGACCATTTCAAATAGATTAAGAGGACTACTATGAAGAGAACGTGTTCCTTCCTAAACTCATGAACCAAGGGACAATGTTACCGTCTATGAGGTTACTACTCATTACCTTCATGAATAATCACAGCAGGCCAGCTTCTTCCCAAGTTCAGGCAAAAAATTGGTCCCAAAGTAAAATTCAGGGCCAGCCATGTGTTCTGGTGTGTAAGGGTTCATGTTACTAGTGGGCGGCCTGGGATTCATGGATTCGTATGACACGTACTGATCACATTAGTAACATTAGGAAAGATAGGTTTCATGATATGGTGCAGACAGAGATTATAAATAAGTGGAAATTGTGAGCATACCTTATAGATATGCACCAGGAAAAAAACATGAAAATACTGGAATCTATGACACATCTGGTACACTTCCCTAAATACAGAGGGAAGAAAGTGATGTGACCTGCATAGGTGGAATTGTCAGCCTGCACGAGATGACACGATCATTGCACGTCAGAGGATTGCCTGGGCAGCTTCCACTTGGGAGGGACTCCAAGACTTTCACTGGGGAAAGTCTAAACACTCGGCCATATCCACAAAATGTAACAGATAAAACCCAGGATAAACTTAAAATAAAGAAACCAGTGTCTAGAGAGAATGTACTAGACATTTCAAAGTTGAAGGATAAAGTTAGAAACCGACAAGAAATCCAGGAAATGGAAAGGGTGAGTGTCAGAGTGGTATGAGATGGCTGTGAAACACTGTGTGCAAGGAAGACGCCGGGACAACTTAGAAGTTTGAGGGTGTTTATGGCACCACAGTGAACCTGTCACCCAAGATGCCCTCATCTTTATAGTCTGAGGATTATCCTGGGATACGATACTCAAGTGAGAGATACCCAGAAAAGAATTTAAAAACAGAAACCAAGCACTGAAACTTGAAGACATAGAATAGACGTTGATTAAATGGGTAAGAAAGAAGTCATCGTGATGAAGCAATAATACAGGGACAAGCACTGAGTGGAGACCATTGTCATCTACTCAAGTATATGGCGAGGCCATGCTGATTCAAGCTTGAAACTTGATTTGAAACCAGAGGCTGGACTTGGGGCTTATGAGACGTACAAATTCTCCTGCCTTAATCATAATCCAAAATCAAGAATGGTGTCCTGAGGACATTGTAGAGAAGGATTGATGCCTCCTTTCCTTTGCCTCTAGCATTAATTGAGGAGAAGTCTCACTTTCCATAGCTCTGGCATTACGGAGGCCAACTGGGTACATGCTAATGTGTCACAATACATCTCTTGGAACCCTTGAAGGAATGGAACCCCGTCATGCTTCTAGTATGCCTCATTTTTTGGCAGGGCGCCAGAAGTGCGCTGAGAAACACCCTTTTCCAGATGGCTTCATTGTTTTGTGAGGGCTGCACTGCCAGGCTAGTGTGTTCACTTTGGCTCCAATAAAATACTCTCCCCCTATCTCTTGGAGTAGAATGATTATGGATAACGTGTATTGACACCATATGTAAGGAGGTTGGCTCAAAATTAGAACATTACCATTATCTCTATAGAAAAATAAACATGCCAGATCTGAGGATGTACATCAAACAAACAACACACCCTATAGAAATAAAGTAAACCAATATCTACACATAGTCTAAGGGAACGTTCAACGATCGGTGGTCAAGTTCGAAACTTCCCAAATCCAGGAATGAAACAGAAAAGTACCTTCCCTGAAGCGGATTCATCAGATTTGTCTAATTTGTCTCAGATACATTATGTTCATGAAGGAGGTTGCCATGACTACCTATAGTTTGGAGTTTAAGATCTCAGGAGGTAAGACCAAGCAAGTTGACCACGTGTTCTCAAGCTCACTTTGACTTAGGCTAGCATGACAAAGATTGCAACAAGTGACCAATGTAAATTCAAAGACAACACCCAACAATGAAAAGCACTCACACGTAGGCCTATAGAACATAGGGTGATTATAGAAATAGAAAATTGATACCTTGGGATGAAGGAGAACTGACTGACAAGCATACCATAGGGAGAAATCTGAGAAAGACCATGATGATTATACTATGGAAAGCAAAATGGGCTCAGAAAAGGGAAAGCAAACACAAATCACACTTGAATAATCCACAACGAAAGATGTAAGATGTTAGACAGACTCTGATTGAACTTTTGAAAGTCAGAGAGTGTCACAAACCAAAAAACCGCAGTGAGGTAAAACCTGGGCTACCTGGAAAGGGTGAGAATGAGACTGCTCCAAACGTGCTCAGAAACACTGTGTCCATGAAGCTTGCTGGGACAGCAGAGACACAATTTTGACAAATTGTTTGACTTCGCAGTCAAAATGCAAACTGGCTTCGTCTACTCAGTGCCAGACTTGGGCTGAAGTAGCATATTTAAGTCACATTATAGTGAACTGCAGGCTGCCAAGGAAATATGAAAGGGGCCGACCAGTGGAGAATTGGGGAAGTCCGTGCATTCTGGGTCAGAAGCCTGGAGTTGACAGGGTGGAATACTGGGGGTAAACCTCTTCACCGCTGGCCAAACCATTCTGTGGCAGGCGTGGGAAGGAGTGTAGAGGCAGATGAGAAGTGACGATAGACAGGTCCACTCTTCCTTAGCAAATATAGGAGCACTGTCATCAGATGTGAAAACAGCGATAAACTTCTGTCAAAAGGAAGCCAATTAAAAGTTGCAAAGAATAGGAAAATTGAACCTCAAAAAAAAATGCCAGTGAGAAGATTTAGATACCTAGGAACAACCTCGCCCGAACAGGTGAAAGCTCGGTAAATCGAAAACTAGCAAACCCTGTGGAAAGAAATGGGAGAAGACACAAGGAAGCGGAAGGATATTCCATGCTCTTGAAATGGAAGAATTAACACACTGGAAACCTCCACTCCGGATAAAGCAATCTCTAGATTACATGAAGTCCCAGGCAAAGTTGCAGCTATGTTTCTCACAGAGATAGAAGCGAGCATCCTAAAGTTTACATCCAGCAACAAAAGACCACGGATGGCCAAAGGAATCCTGAGGAAAACGAACAAAGCTCAATGTATCACACTTTCTGATTTCAACATATAGGATGAAGAAATAGGATTGGAAATGGCGCAGGCTGGGATGAAAACAGATACACAGAACCATGGAACACAATCGAGAGCCCAGAGGTATACGCACACATACATGCACAGCCCATTTTCGACCACGGAACCAAGAGGAGACAGTGGAGAAATGAAATTCTCTGCAATAAACGGTGCTGGGAAGACTGCAGAGCCTCATGTAAGACAAGGAGCGTAGACCACGGTGTTACACCAGGCACAAACACCAACACAAAATGGATTAAAGTTTTGAATGTCAGACTGCAAACCACGAGACTTCTCTAAGGAAACCTAGGCAGCATGCTATTTGACATCTGTCTTAGCCTCCTATTAGTAAGATGCATGTCTGCTTGGGCAAGGGCAACAAGGGAAACAAGAAACAAATGGGACTACATCAAATGCAAAAGCTTCTGCCCAGCCAAGGAAACCATCGACTCAATGCAAAGACAGTACAACCACTGGGAGAGGATGTTTGAAAACCACACATCGGTGAATGGGTGAATAGCCAAAAGATGCAGTGAACTCATATGTGTCCACAAGAGAAAAAAATTAAGCCCATTAAAACCTGGGCAGGACGTGGAAACAGAGATTTCACCCAAGAAGATATAGAGATGGCCGACAGGTGTATGAAAACATGTTAATCATCATTAAGACTCAGGGCAATTGAAATCCAAATGGCAGTGAGATATCAGCTCACTGTGGTCTGAATGACTATAGGTAAAAAGTCAGGAAACAAGTGTCAGAGAGGAGATGCAGAGATGGGAAGACTCCTACAGTGCTGCTGTGAGTGTAAGCTGGTGCAGCCATGACGCAAATCAGTGTGGAATTTCCTCAGACATGTCAGAATCCATCTACCATATGATCCAGCTATTATTCAGTGGCTTGTTTATCCAAAGACCTTGGAAGAAGTCGTGCACTGATATATGTGCACCCCTGTGTTCACACTGGCCTTACTCCCATTATCAAAGACTTGGAAGCCGCCCTGATGCCCATCAAGGCAGAAGCACGAATAGAGAAAGAAGATTGGAGAAGGAAGCTGGGCTTTATGAACACAATGGCATATCTCTGAGCCATAACAAAAGAGAGAATCCAGCCATTAGTGACCATAAGGATGGCTCTTGAGGGTTTCATTGGAAGTGAAACAGCTCGCAGGGATTAACTCAAATACCGTAGGAGCTCACTTACAAGGAGAAGAGACAAAGAAGGACCAACAAACTGGAAAGCTTTGCCGAAAGAAATTAAAGAAGACACAAGGAAACGGAAGTGTATTCCACGCTCTTCGAATGGAAGAACGAACACACTTGAAAGGTCCATTTTGGATAAAGCAATCTCTGCATTCCACGCAAGCCCCATTGAAGTTTCAGCAATCTTTCCCGTAGGAATAGAAGACAGAATCCTAAAGTTTCTATCCAGCAACAAAGGAGCTGGAAAGGCCAAAGGAATCCTGAGGAAAACGAACAACTCAGCAAGTACCACATTTTCGAATTTCCACATATAGGACGAACTGCTAAGTACCGAAACGGCAAAGGCTGGCCACAAAAAGAGGCACACAGACACAAGGAACAGAATCGAGAGCCCAGAGGTCAACTCCCACATATATGGACAGCAAAGTTTAGACCAAGGAGCCAAGAAGACACAGCAGAGAAAGGAGAGTCTCGAAAAGAAACGATGCTGGGAAGACTGCACAGCCACATGTAACACAATGAGAATAGACCATGATGTTACACCAGCCACACACCACCTCAAAATGGATTAAGGCCTTGAATGGAAGACTTGAAACCATGCAACTTCTAGGAGAAAACGCAGGCAGCTTGCTCTTTGCCATCTGGCTTAGCCGATTATTTGGAAGAAGCATATGTAACTGGGCAAGGGCAACAAAGGAAACAAGAAACAAGCGGGACTCCATCCAACACAGAAGCTTCTCAACAGCCAACGACTCCATTGACTCAATGCAAAGACAGCACAACAACTGCGAGTGGATCTTTGCAAACCACACATCGGAGAAGGGGTGAATAGCCAAAATATCCAATGAACTCATATGTCTCCACAATAAAAAAACAACGATCCCCATAAAACCTGGGCAAAAGATGGAAACAGATATTTCTCCCAGGAAGATAAAAGATGGCCAACAGGCTGTATGAAAACATGTTCATCATCATTAAGTCTTTGGCAATGCAAATACGAACATCAATGAGATAGCAGCTCACAGTGGTCAGAGTGGCTATAGGGATGAATACAGGGAACAAGAAGTCTCGGAGAGGAGGTGGAGAGAAGCAAAGCCTCCTGCACTGCTGGGGGGAGTGTAATCAGGTGCAGCCACTACCCAAAGTGCTGTGGAATTGCCTTAGAATTTTCAGAATCGATCTACCATATGATCCAGCTATTCCTCTGTGGCATATATATCCAAAGAACCTGGAAACACTAATGCTCAGAGATCCATGCAGCACTGTGTTCACCACAGCCTTATACCCAATATCCAAGACTTGGAAGACTACGTGGTGCCCATCCAGTGACAAATGGAGAAGGAAGACGATCTATAGCCACACAATGGCCAATCTTCGGACTGTATAGATGTGGCCATCTTGGGTGACATGTTCATAAACACCCTCAGAATTCTAAGTTGTCCTGACAACCTCCATGCACACAGTGATTCAGAGCCATCGCATACCAGTCTGACCACTCCCCATTTCCAGGTAGGATAGTTTTCCTTTCTCTGGATTTCTTGTCGGTTTCTAACTTTCTCCTTGAACTTTGAAAGGTCTACTACATTCCCTCTACACACCAGTCTTTTTCCGTTACGATTATCAAAGATTTTATCTCTTATCTTTTGTGGATATGGTGAAATGGATGGACTTTCCCCAGAGAAAGTCATGGACTCCCTCCCAAGTTGAAGTTGCCCAGGCAATCCCCTGATGCACACTTATCGTGTCATGTCCTAGCAGTCTGACAATTCCACCAGGCAAGTCACATGTTTCCGTTGGTTCATGAGTTTAGCACGGAACATGTTCTCTTCCTAGTATTCCGCTTCATCTCTTTGCAGAGGTCTACCTTTCTGTAGCATCATTAAGCATATTGAGGTGATTACCAATCCTTGGAAGTTCATCTTCTCTAATCTGTTTCAGCCTCCAAAGGTTTAGGCCGTAAATCTGCACCCCTCTTTAGAGTTTTGATTTTATGTGAATTGATTGCCGTAACCCAGCATTATAACATCCTATAGCTTTTCACATCTACATTCTCATAGATTTAGACTTTTGTGTAGGTTACATCATCTTCACCACTGTAAGCCTAATTACAGGCCCTCACCACACACTTGTGCCTAATCAACTCTTTCTCCCTCAGACCCCCGCATCCATTTCCCTTTGGGAACTACCAATCCCATGTCACGTCCTACCTTTTTGTTGCTCCGTTTTTCCTCTTCTCCTTGTACATGAGATCCTGTGGTATTCAACTTTATCCCTGGGCCTTGCTTCAGTTCCCCTAAGACCATCAGGAGCCATTCTGGTGGTAACAAATGGCTGGACTGCATCCATTCCTACAGCTGAGAGTTATACCATCGTTTGGCTATAGCTGATCTTCCTTCTCCATTCATCTCTTGATGGTCACCACGGAGGCTTCCAAGTCTTAGATATCGGGAGTAAGGCTGTGGTGAACACAGCAGTGCATCGATCTCTGTGCATTAGTGTTTCCATGATGTTTGGATATATACGCCACAGAGAAATAGACGGATCATATGGTAGGTGGATTCTGAAATTTCTGAGGCAATTCCACACCACTTTGCATAGTGGCTGCACTGGTTCACATTCCTACCAGCAGTGCAGGAGGCTTCCTTTCTCTCCACCTCCTCTGTGAAACTTATTGTTTCCCGTCTTCATCCTTATAGCCATTCTGACTGCCGTGTGCTGCTATCTCATTGCCGTTCAGATTTGCATTGACCAGAGACTTAATGATGATGAACATGTTTTCATACAGCCTGTTAGCTATCTTCCTATCTTCCTGGGAGAAATGTCTGTTTCCATCTTTTTCCCAGGTTCTATTGGGCTCGTTGTTTTTATTCCTGTGAAGATGTATGAGTTCATTGGATCTTTTGGCTACTCACCCCTTCTCCGATGTGTGGTTTGCAAACAGCCTGTCACAGTTGTGCTGTCTTTGCATTGAGTCGATGGAGTCGTTGGCTGGGCAGAAGCTTCTGCATTGGGTGGAGTCCCGTTTGTTTCTTGTTTCCTTTCTTGCCCTTGCCCACTGACACATGCTTCTTCCAAATAGGCAGCCAAGCCAGATGGCAAAGAGTAAGCTGCCTGGGTTGTCTCCTAGAAGTTGCACGGTTTCAAGTAGTCCATTCAAGGCTTTAATCCATTACGAAGTCGTGCGTATGTCTGGTGTAACATCATGGTCTACTCTCATTGTGTTACCTGTTGGTGTGCAGTCTTCTCATCACCGTTTCTTGTGGAGACTCTCCTTTCTCCACTTTCTCCTCTAGGCTCACTGTTCAAAAATGCGCTGTCTGTAGATGTGTGAGTTGACCTCCAGGCTCTCGTTCTGTTGCATGAGTCTGTGTGCCTATATTGGGGCCCAGGCTGTGCTGTTTCCGTACCTAGGGCTTCATCCTATATGTTGAAATCAGAAAGTGTGATACTTGCTGCTTTGTTCGTTTTCCTGAGGATTCCTCTGGCTATTCTGGGTCCTTTGTTGCTGGATAGAAACTTTAGGATTCTGTCTTGTATTTATGTGGGAATGATTGCTGCAACTTTGACTGGGACTGCATGCAATCCAGACACTGCTTTATGTGGTATGGACGTTTGAAGTGTGTTCGTTATTCCATTGGAAGAGCACGGAATAACCTTCCGTTTCCTTGTGTCTTCTGTAATATCTTCGCCCAAACCTTTACAAGTTTTCTGTTTCCATAGCTTTCTGCTGTTTGGCCACGTTTATTCCTAGATATCTTTTTCTTCCTACTGGCATGCTTTCTTTTTTGAGGTTCAGTTTTTCTATTCTTTGCAACTTTCAATTGGTTTTGTTTTGACAGAATTTATGGCTGTGCTCACATCTGCTGGCCATGCTGCTGCATTTCCTGAGGAAGAATGTCAATGTCTATTGTCGCTTCCCATCTGCCTCTACACTACCTCAGACGCCTTCCCCAGAATGGCTGGACGAGCGGTGAGGCGGCTCACCCCCAGGATTCCACATCGCCGAACCTGGGCTGCTGAACCAGAATGTGCGGACTTCACCACAGCCCCACTGGCTGGCCCTTTTCATGTTCCATTGCCAACCTGCAGTTGAGTGGATTGTGACTTGAATATGCTACTTGAGCCCAAATCTGGCCCTGTGTAGATGAGGCCAGCTTGCTTTTCTGGCCCACTATGATGTTGGGTGATTTGTCAGAATCGTGTCTTTGCTGTCCAGTCTAGCTTCGTGGACACAAGGTTTCAGAGCCCGCGCAGAGCAGTCTCATAAGTCACCTTTCTCATTTAGGCCAGGTTTGACCTTTGCTGCTGTTTTTGGCGTTGTGACTTTCTCTGACTTTCAAACGTTCAAACAGAGTGTGTCTAATGACTGACGTCTTTCACTGTGGATTAGTCAGCTTTGATTTCTGTTGGCCTCCATATTCCGTGATCCTTTTTTCTTTTCTATAGTTTAATTGTTATGGTCTTGTTGAGATATCTCCGTTCGATTTGCTTATCAGTGCGTTCTCCTTCTTTCCAAGTTAGGAGTTTTGTATGTCTTTAATTACCATAGGTTCTGTAGCCCGACATGTGAGTCATTTCGTGATTGTTGGGTGTGGTCTTGGAATTTCCATCGGTCACTTGTAGGAATCTTTGCTATCCCGGCCCAGGTGACACTTAGCCCTGAGAACACATGGTCGTCTTGGTAGGTTTGAGATTCTCAGATTAGAAACTCCAGATTCAAGGTTGTCTGGGCAACCACCTTCACAGACATTATGTTTTTGAGAGAAATTAGAGAAATCTGATGAATTCCTCCCTCCAGGTAAGTGATTTGTCTGTCTCTTTTCTGGATTTGGGAAGTTTCAAACTTGACCCCTGATCATTGAATGCTCCAACAGATTACGTCTGGATACTGGGCTTACTTTATTTCTACATGGTTTGCTATTGGTTTGATTTTCATTCTGAACTTTGGCAGGTGTATTTTTATTTAAATATAACGGCAACATGCTAATTTTCAGCAAACCTCCTTCCATATGTTGTCAGAACAAGGAATCAATACTGTTTCTCTGGCAAGAGGTGGGGGAGAGAATTTCATTGGAGCCCAACTGAGCACTGTAGCCTGGGAAGGCAGACTTCACACAGGAACGAAACCCTCTCAAAAAGGGTGCTTTTAAACACACTTCTAGATCCCTCCAAACCAAAGGACCCACCCCAAGCATGACAATCATCCATTCCTTTAAGTCTTCACAGAGATGTCTTGGGACACATTAGCATGTACCCAGTGGGACCCCGTGATGCCAGAGCTATGCAAAGGGAGACCTCTCTTCAAAGAATGCTAGGGGCTTAGAAAAGGAGGCCTCAATTCTTTTCTTCAATGTCCTCAAGAGATCATTCTTGACTTGGGATTATGAGTAAGGCAGAAGGACAACGTAGTTCTGATAAGCCCCAAGTCCAGCCTCTTGTTTCAAATCAAGTTGCAAGCTTCAATCAGCACGGCCTCCACATCTACTTGAGTAGATAGCAATGTTCTCCTCTCAGTTCTTGCCCCTCTAGTTTCCCTTCTTCCCAATGATTCCTTTCTTATCCCTTGAATTAGTGCCTCTTTGATCTCTTCAAGTTTCTGTGTGCGGTTTCTGTTTGGAAAAGCTGTTTCTGGATATCTCTCACGTGGGTATCCTAGCCAGGGCAATCCTCGGACTCTAAACTTGCTGCCATCTTGGGTGACACGTTCACCGAGACGTCATAAACACCCTCAGAATTCTAAGTTGTCCTGAAAACCTCCAGGCACACAGTGTTTCAGAGCCATCTCATATCAATCTGACGACTCCACCTTTCCAGGTAGGATAGTTTTCCTTGTTCTGGATTTCTTGTCAGTTTCTAACTTTCTCGTGGAACTTGAAAGGTATCCTACGTTCCTTTCCTTTAAGATTATCCCTTGTTTTACATCTTATCCATTGTGTATATGTCCAATTGGGTGGACTTTCCTCAGAGAAAGTCCTGGAGGCCTCCCAATTGGAAGTTGCCCGGGCAATCCCCTGATGCACAATGATCGTGTGATCCCCCAGCAGTCTAAAAATTCCACTTATCAGGTTACATGTTTTCCTTCCTTCATCATTTGGGGAAGTCTTCCTGATGCGTTCATAGATTGTCATATTCTCATGGCTCTTTTTCTGATGCGTATTGTTAAGGTCTCGTGACAATGTCTACTTCTTTATGATCTCTGTGCCCACCATACCTTGAAATCTGTATTTCCTAATGCTAGTAATCTGATCTGCACCCCTGATGCTAGCTGGTGAAGCCCGGGCCGCCCAAGTGGAACGTAGTCACCGACCTGCTACATCACAGGGCTGGCCCTGAATTGCACTTTTGGACCAACCTTTGACCTGACCTGTGAAGATGTTGGCCTGCTTCGATCATTCGTGAAGGGAATCAGTAGTAACATCATGAACGGTAACGTTTTCTGTTGGTTCATGAGTTTAGCATGGAACATGTTCTCTTGGTAGTATTCCTCTTCATCTCTTTGCAAAGATCTACCTTTCTGTAGCATCATTGAGCATGTTGAGGTGATTACCAATACTTGGAAGTTCATCTTATCTAACATCTTTCTGTCTCCAAAGCTTCCGGTTGTAAATCTGCATCCCTTTTGGGAGTTCTGGTTTTATGTGAATTGATTGTCGTAACCCAACATTATAATAACCTATAGCTTTCAGATCTACATCCACATAGATTTAGACTTCAGAGTAGGTTACATCATCTTCACCAACGTAAACCTAATTACTGTCCCTAACCACACACCAGTGCCTAATCAACACTTTCTTTCTCTGGCCACTGCCCCACTTTCCCTCTGGGAAATGCCAATCCATTGTCATGTGATACTTGTTTGTTGGTCGGTTCTTGCTCTTCTCCTTGTGCATGAGATCCTGTAGTATTTGAGCATACTCCTGGGGCTTCTTTCAGTTCCCCCAATACCCTCAGGAGCCATTCTGGTGATCACAAATGGCTGGCCTGAATCCGTTCCTATACCTGACTGCTATGCCTTTGTGTGGCTATAGCCCATCTTCCTTCTCCATTCATCCCTTGATGGGCACCAGGCAGGCTTCCAAGTCTTGGATATCGGGAATAAGGCCAGGGTAAATAGAGGTGTGCACCGATCTCTGTGTAGGAGTGTTTCCACGTTCTTTGGATAAACGCACCACAGATGAATTGCTGGATCATATGGTCGATGTATTCTCAAATGTCTAAGGCAACTCCTCACCGTTTTGTGTCGTGGCTGCACCTGTTTACACTCCCTCCAGCAGTGCAGGAGACTTCTCTTCTCTCCACTTCCTCCCTGAAACTTATTTCCTGTCTTCATCCTTATAGCCATTCTGACTGCCGTGAGCTGCTATCTCATTGCCTTTCAGATTTGCACTGACCAGAGACTTAATGATGATGAACATGTTTTCATACAGCCTGTTGGCCATCTTTCTATCTTCCTGGGAGAAATCTCTGTTTCCAGCTTTTGCCCAGATTTTAATGGAGCTTGTTTTTTTTTTCTTGTGGAACCGTATGAGTTTATTGGATCTTTTGGCTATTCACCCCTTCACCAATGTGTGGTTTGCAAACATCCTCTCCCAGTTGTGCTGTCTTTCCATTGCATCAATGATTTCCTTGGCTATGCAGAAGCTTTTGTGTCTGATGTAGTCCCATTTGTTTCTTGTTTCCTTTATTGCCCTTTCCCAGACAGACATGCTTCTTCCACATATGAGGCTAAGACAAATGACAAAGAGCACCCTACCTACGTTTTCTTCCAGAAGTCTCATGGTTTCCAGTGTTACATTCTAGACTTTAATCCATTTCGAGTTGGTGTTTGTGCCTGGTGTAACACCGTGGTTTACTCTCCTTGTCTTACATGAGACTGTGCACTCTTCCCAAAACTGTTTATTGTAGAGACTTTCCTTTCTCCACTGTCTCCTCTTGGCTCCGTGGTCGAAAATGGGGTGTCCATATATGTGTCCCTTTACCTCTCGGCTCTTGATTCTGTTCCTTGGTTCTGTTTCTCTGTTTTGCATCCCAGCCTGCACTGCTTCCATTTCAGTTTCTTCATCCTATATGTTGAAATCAGAAAGTGTGATACATTGAGCTTTGTTCTTTTTCCTCAGGATTCTTTTGGCTATTCGGGGTCTTTTGTTGCTGGATGTAAACTTTAGGATGCTCGCTTCTATCTCTGTGAGAAATATTGCTGCAACTTTGACTGGCACTGCATGGAATCAAGAGATTTCTCTATGCGGTGTGGACATTTCAAGTGTGTTAATTCTTCCATTTCAAGAGCATGGAATATCCTTCCGCTTCCTTGTGTCTTCTCCCATTTCTTTCTGCAAAGGTTTGCTAGTTTTCTGTTTACAGAGCTTTCACCTGTTGGGGTGAGGTTATTCCTAGGTATCTTATTCTTCTTACTGGCATCCTTTTTCTTTTTTATTGAGTTCAATTTTCCTATTCTTTGCAACTTTTAATTTGTTTCCTTTTGAAAGAGATTTATCACTGTGCTCACATCTGCTGGAAATGCTCCTGTATTTGCTGAGGAAGACTGGCCCTGTCTAACGTCGTTTCTCATCGGCCTCTACATTATCTCCCTCGCCTGCCCCAGAATGGCTGTACCAGTGGTGAGGAGGTGTACCCGCAGGATTCTACCCTGCCAACTCCTGGCTCCCGACGCAGAATGCGCAGACTTCCCCAATTCTTTACTGACCAGCCCCATTCATGTTCCCTCGGCAACCTACATTTGAGTGGAATGTGACTTAAATAGGATACTTCAGCCCAACTCTGGCACTGAGTAGATGTAGACAGTTTGTATTTTCGGTCAACAGCGATGTCAGAGAATTTGTCATAATTGTGTCTCTGCTCTCCCGGCAAGCTTCATGGACACAGGGTTTCATAGGACGTTTGGAGGAGTCTCATACCCACCCTTTCCAGGTAGCACAGGTTTTACCTCGCTGCAGTTTTTTGGTTTGTGTCACTTTCTGACTTTCAAAAGTTCAAGCAGAGTCTGTCTAAAGCCTGACATCTTTCGTTCTGGATTATTCAGGTGTTATTTGTGTTTGCCTTCCCTATTCTGAGCCCATTTTGTTTTTCCATAGTATAATCATCATGGTCTTTCTCAGATTTCCCCCTTTGGTATGCTTGTCAGCCAGTTCTCCTTCATCCCAAGGTATCAATTTTCTATTTCTTTAACCACCCTATGTTCTATAGGCCTACGTGTGAGTGCTTTTCATTGTTGGGTGTTGTCTTTGAATTTACATTGGTCACTTGTAACAGTCTTTACCATGCTAGCCTTGGTCAAAATGAGCACTGTGAACACGTGTTCATCTTGGTTGGTCTCACGTTCTGAGATCTTAAACTCCAAGTTCTAGGTTGTCATGTTAACCTTCTTCATGAACATAATGTACCTGAGACAAATTAGACAGATGTGATGAATTCCGTTCCAGGTAAGATATTTTTCTGTCTCATTTCTGGATTTGGGAAGTTTCGATCTTGACCCCTGATCCTTGAACGTTCCACTAGATTATGTCTACATACTGGCTTACTGTATTTCTATAAGGTGTGTTATTTGTTTGATTTACAACCTCAGCTATGACATGTTTATTTTTCTATAATGATAATTGTAATGTTCTAATTTTCAGACAACCTCCTTTCACATGGTGTCAATACACGCCATCAGTAATCATTCTAGTCCAAGAGATAGGGGGAGTATTTCATTGGAGCCAAACTGAGCACACTAGCCTGGTAGGGCATCCCTCACAAAGCAACGAAACCCTCTGGAAAAGGGTGCTTCTCAGCACACTTCTGGAGCCCTGTCAAACAATGCGACATACCTGGAGCATGACGGGGTTCTAGTCCTTCAAGGGTTCAAAGAGATGTATTGTGACACATTAGCATGTACCCAGTGGGCCTCCGTAAAGCCAGAGGTATGGAAAGTGAGACTTCTCTTCAATGAGTGCTAGGGGCATAGGAAGGGAAGTATCGATCCTTCTCTACAATGTCCTCAGGAGATCATTCTTGATTTGGGATTATGATTAAGGCAGAAGGACAACGTAGGTCTGATAAGACCCAAGTCCAGCCTCTGGTTTCAAATCAAGTTGCAAGCTTCAATCAGCACAGCCTCCACATCTACTTTAGTAGGTAACAATGTTCTCCACTCAGTGCTTGTCTCTCTGTTATTTATTGCTTCTTCACAATGACTTCTTTCTTATCCCTTTAATCAGTGGCAATTCTAACTCTTCAAGTTTCAGTGTTGGTTTCTGTTTTTAAATTCTTTTCTGGGTATCTCTGACTTTAGTATCATAGCCTAGGACAATCCTCAGACTATAAAGATGAGGCCATCTTGGGTGACATGTTCACTGTGATATCATAAACACCCTCAAATTTCTCAGTTCTCCTGGCATCTTCCATGCACACAGTATGTCAGAGCCATCTGATATCAGTCTAACTACTCACCCTTTCCAGCTAAGATGGTTTTCCATTTCCTGGATTTCTTGTCTGTTTATAACTTTATCTTTGGACTTTTAAATATCTACTACATTCTCTCTAGACACTGAATTCTTTACTTTAAGTTTATCCTTGGTTTTATCTGTCACATTTTGTGGATATGGCCAAATATGTAGAATTTCCCCAGAAAAAGTCCACGAGTCCCTCCCAAGTTGAAGTTGCCCGGCCAATCCTCTGATGTTCAATGATCGTGTCATCTTGTGCAGTCCGACAATTCCACCTATGCAAGTCACATCACTTCCTCCATTCTGTATTTCAGAAGTCTACCAGATGCGTCATAGATTGCAATATATTCATGTTGTTTTCCTGGTGCATATGTATAAGGTATGCTCACAATTTCCACTTATGTATGATCTCTGCCCGCACCATACCATGAAATCTATCTCTCCTGATGTTACTAATCTGATCAGCACCCGTGATGCAAATCCATGAGTCCCAGGCCACAGACTAGGAACATGGGCTCTTACACACCAGAACACATGACTGGCCCTGAATTTTACTCTTGGACCAATCTTTTGCCTGAACTTGGGAAGAAGCTGGCCTGCTGTGATTATTCCTGAAGGTAATGAGTAGTAACCTCACAGAAGGTAACATTTTCCCTTCGTTCATGAATTTAGCATGGAACACATTGTCTTTGTAGTATTCTTCTTAATATATTTCCAATGGTCTACCTTTCTGTAGCATCATTAAGCAATTTGAGGAGATTCACAATCCTTGAAAGTTTATCTTCTCTAATCTCTTTCAGCCTCAAAAGCTTTATGCCGTGAATCTGCACAGCTTTTTGGATTTTTTCTTTCCCTCTGGGAACCACCAATCCAAAGTGAAGGCTGCCATCAAAGCTAAAACGCTGTTTGGCCCCAATGAAATTCTCTCCCCCTAACTCTTGTCATAGAAGAGTATTGATTATGTGGTTTGCCACCGTATGTGAGGAAGCTGGCTGAAAATTAGAACTTTACACTTATATTTAACGAAAAATAAACATGCCAGAGCTGAGGATGTAAAGCAAACAACTAGCAAACCCTACAGAAATAAAGCAAACCAGTATCTAGACGTAATATACTGGAACAATGAAGGATCCGATGTCAGGTTCTAGCCTACCCAAATTCAGAAAAAAAGACATAAAAATATCTTACCTGGAGAGAGGAATTCATCAGATTTGTCTAATTTGTCTCGGAAACATTATGTCCATAAGGTGGTTGCCAGGACAAACTAGAATTTGGCGTTTCTGATCTCAGAATGTCAAACCAACCAAGATGACCTCATGTTCTCAGTGCTCAGTTGGACCTAGTCCAGGATAACCAAGATTCCTTCAAGTGAACGATGGAAATTCAAAGACAAAACCCAAGAATCATGAAGGCACTCACACATCGGTCTAGAGAACATATGGTGATTAAAGAAATACAAAATTCCTAACTTGGAATGAAGGAGAACACACTGATGAGCATATCTATGGGAGACAGCTGTGAAAGACCATGAGGATTGATGTGGATTAAGGCTGCCCCCACTCGAAAGCCCAAGGTTAGCTGGTGAACATGCAGAACTATATGACCCGTTGAATTTCTTTTGGTATGAATTAGAGGCGCCCCAGTGAGAGAAGCCCAGGTCATGCTCACCTACATGCCTATCTATGGGGCCAGTTTTGTATCTAGTGTTATATGACCGCACAATAAGAAGAACCCATCTGAACTGAAATCATTTAATGACTTTTTACATCATCTTTTCTATTTCCAAGAAAAATAGGTCACGTACCCATGACTGATAAAATTAGTCCTTAACATCAACTCCAGAAAGCAGCAGGAGCTGTGACTAACCATGGGTCCTTTCCCAATGCAGCAGCAGCAGCTCTTCACTTCCCATACGTCCTGTCCCCATGCTATCCTGTACCATTGTCTAAATAAAAGAGCACCACTGCAAGACCTTGAGGGTCCAAGAAATCTTTCTTTCAACTCTTGAGCTTGCCGACCATGCATCATATCTTGTGGCCCGTATGGGGAACATGCTTCATCGGTTTGTGAGCTCGAATTCTGGTAAGTGCCCTTTTCTTCCTTGTGCCTCTCTCTTTTTCGAGGATGGATCTAAATTCACATCTCCATCAGGAACTGTCTTGAATAGCTGTATGAATTCATGTTTGCTGCCCATGGCTACTCTATGGTGCAAATCTGGCATTCATCTTGAAGAGAATCAGTGCCTTAAGCCTAAGAGTGATGTAGAATGAATTAATCCATTCCTTCCTGACCCTATCTCTAATATATAAATTTTACGTGGGAACAGGTCAGCCATTTAAGTCATTAGGATGGTTGGCAATCTCCAAGAATCCCGTGGAAGTTTTCTATTCCTAAAGCTGGATTGAGATACCTCCCATTACACTTGACCATCTGAACTGTGTGAATGTCCCAATCGGGACTGCAGTTCAGGGAAAGTGCCGAACTCTAACCTTTTGTTGAGTATTGGAAACCCTTCTTCGGAGAATGGCTCCAATACACAATTGGGTAGAATGTCCCCCAGCGTGGCGGAAACTTCTTCACTACTTCTCTCCATCATGTTCTCTCTTAAACTTCTCCTATTCTCTTGGGGACCACTCACCAGGCACCTATTACTTCCAGGCAGAATACGAAAGATGTTCACCAGGCACCTGTTACTGCCAGGCATACCAGGGAAGGTACCCAAGGGATGCAATTCTGGGGGACACCCCCATCACCCCTTGCTATAGGCACCCCACAGTAGGAACAACAGGTAGGATGCTTCCCTAGGTTCAGGGGCGATTTTTAAGGTAATAGACCTGTCTCTTTCACCTTTCTTAGAGTTACAATGGCCAATTTCGTCTCCTTTTGAGCTTTGCAACTGGGAAAAAAAGAAATCTTTCAAGAGTCAAGTCCTCCAACACTGGGAGCCCCAACTTTGGCTTTCTGGGCCTGATCACCCCAGCGACCCCAAGTAGGGTGCCCTCTGTTGGCGGTTGATTCATTGAGTATTTTAGTCACCTACTGAGTTGGCTATGATGTTAGGAGACCTGTGATTTATTCTGTGAACAGTCGTGCTAGGGTAGTATGCCCCAGCATGGGAACTGTTGTGTGACTTTTATCATGATAACCCTCTGGGAATGGCCATGAGGGTGAGGTCTGGTGTTTTCTTTTAATTACTTTGTTTTGCTCATCATGTCCTCTGTTGTCACCAAGTCGAGCTTAATTTCAGGCTAGACTTGAGCAGAACCGGGACCTTCTGTAAAATCGAAAAACTTGAAAATATTTTGAAAGGGACTTAACTCTCAACCCGGGTACTGGGAGACCCGGCCTCCAGCATGTTCCAGGCCTCTGGAGCCACTGCACCTTTGTCCAGTACACTGTCAGTCCTACACTGGCTTTACTGGAATGGGGAATGACGTAAGCATCCCAAGAGACTCACCACTCAGGGTCATTCTACCTAATTAGAAACACTTTCAATTGTATGGGTATGACCCAGAGACTCCAGCTGGGAGAAAATTTGAGAGGTATGTCTGTGCCTTTATGGTGCAGTTGGACAGGTAGATCAACCTAGAATGTCCTTCAAGTTACAGTCCAGTTTCTGAGAAATCAAGAGCAACTGTCCTTACAAAATCCTTGCAAGACTGGAAAGACAGCTCTAGAGGCAGTTCAGATTCCACCTACTTCCTTTATGATGAAAAGGATTCTCATTCCCCCTCTGAAGGAACTACTATGTAGCCCATCACTCATTCTTAAGACTGAAAAAAAAAAGAGGGGAAAGGATAAATGGTCATAAGTGCACCCTTGCAGAAAGTCTACCATCTCGAGGGTCTTCTCCATAAGTGTTAGTAAAAAGGCTCAAAACAAAGTGTGGATTCATAACTGGTGAGATTTATATTATTGTACCGGATTCACAGCAGTAGTTTTAAAAACAATGGTTGTACAGTCTCTGTCTATGTGTGTCTATGTGTACATTATACGTGTGATATTTTTACCCCTGGATGGTATGGCCAAAATTAAGATCTCTGTTTAGTTGGCTTAAAGATAGTGCTTACATAAATTCTAATGTAGTAGAAATTTACTCAGTGCCTTTCAAAGTTAAGGTGATGTGAATTAACCTTTGGTATATGAAAGCTTGTTAAAGTTTGTTGGTTTGATTGAAAATTATCTTGTTGTCAGAGTTGTCGGTATTTGCATAGGATGCAGGCATTCAGCATGGGTTTTCTAGTCCTATAAGCTCACTTTCTTAAATCTGTCAGCAAAATAATAGCTTTATATGATGACCAGTGTTGTCTAATGCCTCATGAGGTTTCTGTAGGTAATCTGGACATAATTGTTGGAAAAAATGGTTTAAATACATAAAACTCATAAAAGTGAGTACAATAACTTTTATGCTCTGTATACTTCTTGAAAAACCAACAGCTTCGAAATTTTTCTGTGTAACAATCTTGAGTTTTGCAAAGTTAAGTTAAATGATAAAAAGATGAATATGCCGGTCATTTTTGGATAGGCTGAAACACTGAATCATTATTAATAAACATATCTAAGTTATCTACTTTGGGCTTCTTCTTGAAGAGGCTAAAACCGTTTGGGTGTATTAAAAAGCATGCCTTGTGTTTTATTGAGAAGTGGCATGTTTCTAAAGTTATGAAGTGTTTAGAATGCTGATATAAAAGACAATTCATAATTATTTACTTTTTTAGCGTTTAGTAGATCTGTTAAGGCTTAAAAGTTCTAATTAACTTATGGAATTAAAGCTACAGGAAATTAATAAGGAAAAGAGCTCGGTATTCAGGGAAGTTAAAATGTATGCTTTCAGTAAAAAAGGTATAAAGAATGGAAATATTTTTGTTTGATGGGTTGAGAAAGATAAATTTGTCCTAATGTACTAGAAAGGAAAAAAAAAGAGTTGTTGACAAATTCTGAAAACGAAAAAGAAAGTTGAAGAAGGTTTGTGAAGTAGAAATTCTGAAAGGAGTTTTATGCCTACTCAAGTAGACTAAAGTAAGTTCAATTAAGTGAATGAGTTTGAATGTGAAACATTATTAGGTGCAGAAATTCAAATTTGGTTTTCTCTAAAATGATACTTTTTCTTGAACTTTGGAGCTGCTCTTGATAAAGAGGTTATAAAAGCTCTTCCTTTGAGTAAGTCTACCTAAGAGAGAAATGTGTTTTGTGAAAATAACGACTGAGGTCACTCTTAAGATTTTTGACTCTTTCTGTCATCACTTTGAATGGATACCTGAGCATTGTTTCACAGTGAGTGTTGTTTCCTATTTGAAGAAGCATTTTAAAAACTTTGGATATGTTTTGACAAGCTTCTCCCTCAAAAATATTCAAATCCTGAATGAAGTCTTTCTTTTGACCTGGTGGACAGAAGAGAAATTACTCTGAGGATTTTCAGAGGGCCCCTGAGACTTCTCAAAGAAATTTGCTCTCTGTTCCTGTAAGGAGGAAAACATTAAACTAATTAGGCTTATTTTTTCTATTAAATTAAAGGGGAAACTGTGAAACAAGTGATGATAGATATTCTTAGGTGGTATTAGATGGGTAAATGTTATTAATATAGATGTCAAAATTATATAGCATTGCTAAGATTCTGATCTTTCCTGGTTATCAGTCATAAGACCGCTTATTATCTGGAAGGGTCATATGTCACAGAAGTATCCAAGTGTCTTTGTCAATTGCCCTTTTGAGTCCTTTGTCCATTTGCAGATAGTTGTTGTTTTACTCTGATGCTTTTTTCTTTTGCAAATATATTTCGTCTTCCAAGATATTCCTGGAAAGGATTCTGACACAGAGGATCTAAACTACAGGTTTCTGATAAACTTTCACATTGGAAAACTGAGCTGAGTAAGAAACTACAGAATTGTAACAGAAACTAAGCTCCTCGATCTGCTAAGGACAGATTTAGCTCAAGAATTGATTATACAGGACTGTGTGAACTGATGAGGACGATTATAATTTTTTAGGACTTCTGTTTGAAATATTGTTGAGTTTTGATGTGTTGTTTTGTTTTCTCATAATGAAGGAAATCTTTTTCTCTTTTCTCTTATGCTAACTTTGACTTACAGCCATTTGGTGAAATTATACCTTTATGAGCAAAACTGAAACATTCATCTTTTTCTCTGTACCTTATCCCTCGAGAATTTGGAAACACTTTGTGACTGAGTATGGTTATTTAGTGGCAATATTTGCATAAGTTCCATAAGATTCCGTTCTCCTTATCACAGGACACATTGGTTATATTACCAAGGCTTTGACTGGAATGTCATATTTGAAACATACAGGCTCAGATATGACAAGACAGCATTTCAGGAACAAAGATTGGACTTTCTGGAATACAGCCACTCAGAAACACGGGCCTGGTACCATGTTTACAGAGATTCTGGCAATCTTACCCGTTAAGTAAGGAAACGTGCTTATTTGGCAGGTGCAAGTAACCTGCAAACACTTTGGGGGACCTGAAAGAGAACTCCACTCAAATCTGTAAGTACTGCAGGCAAAATCTGATGGCAAATCCTTGGCTTGGCTTTTCTGGCCTCTAGAGGCTTTCACAGTTCAATCCGAGATTCCTCATAAAAATTTCCAGCAAGGCATACTTAAAAAAGCCTGTATAAACAATTGCTATTCTTGTAGCTGTTATGTAAATAATTGGAGCAAGTTGTATTGAAACTACACTTTACTTGCAAACCTGTTAAACATGATTTGGCTATCTTTTGTAAAAATGAGGGTGATTTAAGAGAGAAAAAGTTATGTTTCTGTAGAAGCTATAGTAGGCATTCATGGATATTAGATTCTAGCTCTTTCTTCTGCAAGATTCATCTATTACTAATCATAATGTCTCCTTGTGCTCATCTATGTCTGACACCTGTGAGTTCCCTGGCCACAATCAAACATTTTCCTTTATAACATCCCCCCAAATACTAACTAGATTTGCCTTGTCACAGGTGGATTAGAAACAACAAGTTCCAAAGTTAAATTACCTAAATTATCGATACACACAGGATGGACCATATGAAATTTGGGATGAATGTATTTGGTTCACTCCTACTAGTGGTCAACTCACTAAAAGGTCACTCTCTGTTTGGAACAAACCAATCACACCTGTGATACATGGCCTAATAACAGCCGACCTATGGGAAAAATTTGCTGTTATATGTGTTCTCATATCATAGTCTTAAAAAAGTACTGATTGGTTTGGGACTGACTGGGATAGACAGCCCAGCACGCTTTGGTTAGTCCCTAATGGTGCTCAGTGGCTATGCGGCTCCAATTTATGGCCTTTGCTGCCACCTAAATGGATTGCACGATGCACACTAGGCTTTAGCTGGATGCAGGGTAGAACTCCATTTACTGCATCTCCTCCTGCTATCCTACCCAACTGCTATCCGGACCAGCTCTGTCTTCCACTGGTATGACCATCTTTCCGCAATTTTCCTTCCCCAATTAGGTATCAAAAGTGTCGTCTTGCACATGGAAGTCCTAAACAAATTTATTATGAAGGCATTAAATGACGCACAACATAGCATATTGCTGCTCAATTTAGAAGTATCCCAAATGTGTAAGGCAGTCCTCCAAATCCAAATGGCACTGGATGTCTTGACAGCAGCACAAGGGGGCACCTATGCCATTATAAAAACTGAATGTTGTGTCTATATTCCTGACTACTGTCAAAATATTTCTGGCTTCCTATCCCAACCACCAAATTAAATCCATGTCTTATCAACCCTAACTCTAAACGATTGGTTGAACTCCAAGTCAGGACCAGGTTTCTGCACTACTTCAATACTTTATACATTGGGTTAAACATACTGCTTGTATTTCTTATTATAGTTTGTTGTCTGTTTCATGTTTGTCTTCTGCATGTGAAAAAAGTTTCACCTCCTGGACCACCTCTCGTCAAATGATTCTCTCGTCTCCAGAGGCTCTGTATACCTTGTCAGCCTTGAACTCCACAGGTGAAGCCTTCCAGTCCACTGAACTTCCTACCTGTACCTATGACCCCATTTAGGGACAGCTCTGCGACCTTGTACAGCCATAAGTAGTTACAGAAGACTGACCATCGTCCATATCCCCAAACCTCTCCAGTCCAAATGGGTTCAGAGGGTGTTTATGATGTGGATTAAAGCTGTACAAGCTAGAGAAGCCCAAGGTGATCTGGCCAACATGCTAAACTATATGAGCTGGTGGAATTAGAGCTGACTCAGGAAGAGAAGCCCAGGGCATCATCACGTACATGCTGATCTATTTTGCCAGATCCGTATCTAAAGTTATATGACTGCACAATAACCAGACCCCATCTGCACTGAAATCATTTAAAGACATTTTACCACATCATTTCTTTTTCCAGTAAAAATAAATCATGTACCCATGACTTATAAAACTAGCCCTAACCCTCAACTCAGGGCAGCAGCAGGAGCTTTGACTGCTCATGTGTCCCATCCCCAGGGAGCAGCAGCAACACTTCACTACCCATGGGTCCTGTCCCCATGCTATCCTGTACTATTCTCTAAATAAAATAGCACCAATGCCAGACCTTGAATATCAGAGAAATCTTTCATTCGAGTCTTCAGCTCGCCAAGCCCATATCAATAATTATACCATGGAAAACAAAAAACCGTCCCATAAAATGGAAGACACACAGAAATCACACCTGAATAATCCACAATGAAAGATGTCCGTTTTAGAAATACCCTGAACGTACGAAAGACAGAGAAAGGCACAAACCCCAAACCTGCAGTAAATGTCAAACCTAGGCTAAATGGTAAGGGTGAGTTATGAGACTGCTAAAATGGGGCTCTGAAAACCTGTGTCAATGAAGTTTGCTGTCAGAGCAGAGACCCAATTCTGAGAAATCCTCTGACATCACAGTGGAGAAGAAAAACAAACTGGCCTCGTCTACACAGTGCAAGATTTGTCCCAAATAGCATATTCAACTCACATTCCACATCAAATGCAGGTTTCCAATGGAACATGAAAGGTGCTGGCCAGTGGTGCAGTGGTGAAGTCCACAAATTCTGGATCAGCACCCAGGGCAGACCATGCAGAATCCTGGAGGTGAACCTCCTCACCGATGGTCCAGATATTCTGGGGCAGGCGTCCAAGGTAGTGTAGAGGTAGATGGGAAGCAACATCAGACAGCGTCATTCTTGCCCAGCTAATACAGCAGCATAGCCACCAGATGTGAGCACAGCCCTAAACATCTGCCAAAACAAAACCAATGAAAAGTTTCAAAGAATAGGAAAACTGAACCTCTGGAAAAAAAACATGCAAGTAAGAAGAAGAAGATTTCTAGGAATAAGCTTAGACAAACAGGTGCAAGCTATGGAAACCAAAAACTAGCAAAGCTTTAGGGAAAGAAATTCCAGAAAACACAAGGGAACAGAAGGGTATTCCATGCTCTAGGAATGTAAGATCTAAAACACCTGAAACGTCTGTAATGGATAAAGCAATCTCTGGATTGCATGCAATCCCAGTCAAATTTACAGCAATCTTTCCCACAGAAATAGAAGAGAAAATCCTAAAGTCTCTATCCAGCAACAAGGGACCCTGAATAACCAAAGGAATTCTGAGGAGAACGAACAAAGCAGGACGTATCACACTTTGATTTCAACATGTAGGACGAAGCTCTTGGTACCGAACCAGCACAGCCTGGTCCCAAAAACAGGCACAAAGACCAAGGGAACAGAATGCAGAACTCAAGGGTCAACTCACACATATATGGACAGCACATTTACAATGAGGAAGGCAAGAGGAGACAGTGGAGAAAGGAGAGTCTCTAAAATAAATGGTGCTGGGAAGACTGCACAGCCATATGTAACACAATAAGAGTAGATAATGATGTTACACCAGGCACACACACCGCCTCGAAATGGATTAAAGCCTTCAATGGAAGTCTTGAAACAGTGAAACTTCTAGGAGAAAACACAGGCAGTTTGCTCTTTGCCATCTGGGGTAGCCGCCTATTTGGAAGAAGCATGTGTGACTGGGCAAGGGCAACAAAGAAAAGAAGAAAGAAGCAGGACTCCATCCATCGTAGCAGCTTCTGTTCAGTGGGGAAACCGTCCACTCAATGCAAAGACAGCACGACAACAGGGAGAGGATGTTACAAACCACACATCTGAGAAGGGCTGAATAGCCAAAAGACGCAATGACCACACACGTCTCCATAAGAGAAAAAACAAGCCCATTAAAACCTGGGCAGAAGATGGAAACAGAGACTTACCCCAAGAGACAGAAAGGTGGCCAACAGCTGTATGAGCACATGTTCAACACCATTAAGTATAAGGCCAAGACAAAATCCTCACGGCAATGGGATGACAGCTCCCTGTGTTCAGAACGGCTATAAGGAACAAAACAGGAAACAACAAGTGTCAGAGAGAAGGTGGAGAGAAGGGAAGAGTCCTGAACCTCTGGTTGGAGTGCAAACCGGTGAGGGCACTAGGCATAGCCATGTGAAATTGCCTCAGAAATTTCCAAATCCATCTACCATATTATCCACCTATTCCTCTCCAGCGTGTTTATCCAAAGAACTGCGAAACACTAATGCACACAGATCCGTGCCCCGCTGTGTTCACCACAGCCTTACTCCCAATATCCAAGACTTGGAAGCCTCCCTGGTGCCCATCAAAGGACCAATGGAGAAGGAAGTTGGGCTATATCCACACAAAGGCAAAACACTCAGCTGTAAGAAACAGTGCAGTCCAGCGATTTGTGACTGCAGAATCACTCCTGAGGGTGGGAGGGGAACTGAAACAAGCCCAAGGGAGAAATCAAATACCATCGCATCTCACTTACAAGGAGAAGATTAAAATAAGGACCAACAAACACGTAGAACGTGATATGGGATTGGTGGTTCCCAGAGGGAACGGGTGGCAGTGGACGGTGGGAGAAAGAGTTGATTAGGCACAAGTGTGGGGTGTGGGCCTGTAATTAGGCTTACTGTGGGGAAGAAGATGTAGCATACACAGAAGTCTAAATGTATGAGGATGTAAATCTGAAAGCTGTAGGATTTTCTAATGCTAGGTTATGGAAATCAATTCACCTAAAATCAAAACTCCATAAAGGCAAGCAGGTTTAAGGGATAAAGTTTGCAGGCTGAAAGAGTTTAGAGATTATGAACTTCAAAGGATTGATAATCACCTCGAAATGTTTAATGATGCAACATAAAGGTAGACCATTGCAAAGAGATGAAGAGGAACACTACCAACAGAACATGACCCGTGCTAAACCCCTGAGCCAACTGAAAATGTTGCTGTCCACGATGTTACTGCTAATTACCTTTACAAATAAACAATGCAGACCAACATCTTCCCAAGTTCATTCCAAATGTTGGTCCAAAAGTCCAATTCAGGGCCAGCCCTCTGGTGTAGTGGGTAAGTGTCCGTGTTCCACTTGGGCGGCCTGGGACTGGCAGGCTGGCATCGCAGGTGCAGATCCGATTAGGAGAATTAGAAAATATAGATTTCAAGATATGGTGCCGACAGAGATCATGAAGAAGTAGAAATTGTGAGGATACCTTATGAATACACACCAGGAAATGAACCATGAGAATATTACAATCTATGAAGACATCAGGTACACTTCCCCAAATGATGAAGGAAGGAAAACATCTGACCTGCCAAGGTGGAAACACCAGACTGCTATGAGTTGACATGATCATTGCTCATCAGAGGATTGCTTCGGTAACTTCAGCTTTGCAGGGACTCCAGGACTTTCTGTGGGGAAGTCCACACATTTGGCCACATCCACAGAAGATAAGAGATAAATCCCAGGACTATCTTAAAGGAAAGAAACCACTGTCTAGAAGGAATGTAGTAGAACTTTCAAGGTTCGAGGATAAAGTTAGAAACCGACAAGAAGTCCAGAAAAAGGAAAACTATCGCACCTGGAAAGGGGGAGTCTTCAGACTGGTATGAGATGGCTCTGAAACACTGTGTGCATGGAGGTTGTCAGGACAACTTAGAATTCTGAGCGTGTTTATGACATCACAGTGACCACGTCACCAAAGTTGGCCATAGGTTTCCAGCTCTAGGATTGGCCTGGGCTAGGATATTCAATTGAAAGGTACACAGAAACAGCTTTTCCAAACACAAACCGGACACAGAAACTTGAAGACATCAAAGAGACGCTAATTCAAGGGATGAGAAAGGAATCATTGGGAAGAAGAGACAATAGAAGGTCAAGTACTCAGAGGACAACATTGTCATCTACGGAAGTCTGGGGAGGCCATGCTGATTCAAGCTGGAAATGTGTTCTGAAAAATGAGGCCGGACCCGGGGCTTATCAGACCTACGTTGTCCTTCTGCCTTACCCATAATACAAAGTCAAGAATGATCAATTGAGGACATTGAAGAGAAGAATCGAGGCCTCCTTTCCTAGGCCCCTAGCATTCTTGAAGAGAATTCTCAATTCCCACAGCTCTCAAGTCATGGGGGCCCACTGGGTATATGCCAATATGTCACAAGAGAGCTCATTGAAGCCTTGAAGGAATGGACCCCTGCCATGCTTGGGTATGTCTCTTGGTTTGGAGGGGCTCTAGAAGTGTGCTGAAAAGTACCCTTTTGCAGAGGGCTTCCATCCTTTGTGAAGGCCGGCCTCTCAGGCTACAGGGCTCAGTGGGATCAGTGAGATTCTCTCCCCATATCTCTTACGGTAGAAGGAGTATTGATTATGTGTTTCCATACCACATGTAGAGAGGATGACAGAAAATTAGAACATTACCATTATACTTAAAGAAAAATAAACATTCCACAGCTGAGGATGTAAATTAAACAAATAACAAACGCTGTAGAAATAAAGTAAGCCAGTATCTAGACGTAATCTAGTGGAAAGTTCAAGGATCAGTGGTCAAGCTCGAAACTTCCCAAATCCAGAAAAGGGACAGAAGGTCTCTCACCTGCAGAGAGGAATTCATCAGATTCATCTAATTTGTGTCAGAACCATTGGGCCCGTGAAAGTGGTTGCCACGATAACCTTGAACCTGGAGTTTATCATCTCACAATGTCAAACGAACCAAGATGACCTCGTGTAGTCAGTGCTCAGTTGGATCTAGGCTAGGATAGCAAAGATTCCCTCAAGTGAACGATGTAAATTCCAGGACAACACCCAACAATCACGAAAGGACTCACACCTTGGCCTACAGAACATATGGTGATTAAAGAAATACAAAATTCCTAAAATGGAGTGAAGGAGATCGCACTGATAGGCATGTCAAAGGACAAGCTCATAAAGAACATGACGATTAGACCATGGAAAAGAAAACAGGGTCCCATAAAATGGAAGGCCAACAGAAATCACACCTCAATAATCCACAGTGAAAGATGTCAGTCCTTAGACAGACTCTACTTGAACGACTGAAAGTCCGGGAAAGTCACAACGCCAAAAACTGCAGGGAAGGTCTAACCTGGCCTTACTGGGAAGGGTGAGTTATGAGACTGCTCCACGCGTGCTCTGAAACCCTGTGTCCACCAAGCTAGACTGGACAGAGGAGACACGATTCTGAAAAATCCTCCAACATCACAGTGGGCCACAGAAACAACCTGGCCTCATCTACACATGGCCAGAGTTGGGTTAAAGTAGCATATTCAAGTCACATTCCACTCAACCGCAGGTGGCCAATGCAGCACGAAAGGGTCCAGCCAGTGGGCCAGCAGTGAAGTCCACGTGTTCTGTGTCGGCAGGCCAGGGTCGGCCACGTGGAATCCTGGGGGTGAGCCTCCTCAATGCTCGTCCAGCCATTCTGGGTCAGGCGTGCGAGCTAGTGTAGAGGCAGATGGGAAGCGATGCTAGACAGCGCCACTCTTCCTCAGCAAAGAGAGCAGCACGGCCAGCAGATTTGAGCACAGCCATAAACTTCTGCCAAACATAACCAATTAAAAGTTGCAAAGAATAGAAAAGCTGAACCTCAAAAAAAACCGATGCCAGTGAGAAGAAAACGATATCTGCGAATAACCTTGGACAAACAGGAGAAAGTGATGGAAACCAAAAACTAGCAAAGTTTTGGGGAAAGAAATTCCACAAGACACAAGGAAATGCAAGGCTATTCCGTGCCCTTCGAATGCAACAACGGACACACTTGAAACGTCCATACGGCATAAAGCTGACAAATAAAAATGGGAAGCAATTGGATATATTGGACTATATGAGGAAGCCATTTGGTATAAACCTAATTCGGCCTGATTTTGTTTTTTCCAAAAGGGCCTGACTATGGCTATTTAGCACACATTGCATATCTGCTTAGACATTTCCTATGGCCCTTGAGATAAAGGTGCAACTTCCCCCCACATTAGCATTTCTTTAGGGATAAGCATTTCTCCCTAGGCTAGGAACTGATTGCTGCACTCACCTTTGACCAACCAGCTCACCTGTGACCAGTCAGCTGGAGACAACAGACTGCCACCCTACTGTGTTCACTGAGACAGAAGACCTACCTGCTATTTCCATCAATAGCTGTGCCAACAGAGCAGTCTCGCGACTACTGTAAATGGGACATTTCAATCCTATGTGAAACATCCTCTATGAGGGGAATACAACCAGTCTGTGCACCCCACTTCTCTGATGCTCTTTCTTCCTTTGGGTAGAAAGGCCCTGGGTTATAATCCTCAGATTGAAGCTCAGAATAAACTCCCCCAAATTTTCATTTACAGATTGGTTACGGATTATTTTTGTCGACAAAGCAATGTCTGGATTCCATGCAGTCCCAGTCAAAGTTGCAGCAATCTTTCCCACAGAAATAGAAGAGAGAATCCTAAAGTTTCTATCCAGCAACAAAGGACCCTGAATAGCAAAAGGAATCCTGGGGGAAATGAACAAAGCAGCAATTATCACACTTTCTTACTTCCACATATAGGACGAAGAGCTATGTACCAAAACAGCACAGCCTGGCCAGCAAAGGAGGCACACAGATGCATGGAACAGAATCGAGAGCCCAGAAATCAACTCACACATCTATGGACAGCCCATTTTCGACCAGGGAGCCAAGAGGAGAAAGCGGAGAAAAGAGACTCTAGACAGGAAATGGTGCTGGAAAGACTGCACAGCCAGATGTAACACAATGAGAGTAGACCGTGATGTTACACCAGGCACACACACCACCTCGAAATGGATTAAAGTCTTGAATGGAAGACTTGAAACCCTGACAATTCGAGGAGAAAACGCAGGCAGCTTGCTCTTTGCCTTCTGGCTTGGCCGCCTATTTGGAAGAAGCATGTGTGACTGGGCAAGGGCAACAAAGGAAACAAGAAACAAGCGGGACTCCATCCAACACAGAAGCTTCTGCCCAGCCAACGACACCATCGACTCAGTGCAAAGACGTCACAACAACTGTGACAGCAGGTTTGCAAACCACACATCGGAGAAGGGGTGAATAGCCAAAGATGCAGCAGAGGCATATGTCTCCACAGGAGAAAAATCAACGAGCCAAATAAATCCTGGGCAAAAGATGGAAACAGACAGCTCTCCCAGGAAGATAGAAAGATGGACAACAGGCGGTATGAAAACATGCTCATCATCATTAAGTCTCTGCTCAATGCAAATACGAACGGCACTGAGATAGCAGCTCACAGGGGTCAGAATGGCTATAAGGATGAAGACAGGAACCAACATGTTTCAGAGAGGAGGTGGAGAGAACGGAAGCCTCCTGCACTGCTGGTGGGAGTGTAAACCGGTGCAGCCACTACGCGAAGTGGTGTGGAATCGCCTCAGAATTTTCAGAATCCATCTACCACATGATCCAGGTATTCCTCTGGGGCATATATATCCAAAGAACTTGCAAACGCTAATGCACAGAGATCCGTGCACCGCTGTGCTCACCAAAGCCTTACTCCCGATATTGAAGACAGGGAAGCCTCCCTGGTGCCCATCAAGGGACAAGAAAGATGGGCTATAGCCACACAACGGCATAGCACTCAGCTGCAGGAACAGAAGCATTCCAGCCATTTGTGACCAACAGAATGGCTCCTGAGGGATTTAGGGGAATGGAAACAAGCCCCAGAGGGAAGGTCAGATACCATAGGGTCTCACTTACAAGGAGAAGAGGAAAAAAAGGACCAAGAAACAGGTAGCACGTGACATGGGATTTCTGGTTCCCAGAGGGAAAGGTGGCAGGGCCCAGAGGGAGAAATAGTTGATTAGACACAAGTGTGTGGTGAGGGCCTGTAATTAGGCTTACGGTGGTGAAGATGATGTAACGTACACAGGAGTCTAAATCTATGAGGATGTAGATCTGAAAGGTATAGGATGTTATAATGCTGGGTTATGGCAAACAATTCACGTAGAATCAAAACTCCCAAAAGACATTAAGGTTCACGGCTTAAAGCTTTGGAGTCTGTAAGAAATTAGAGAAGATGAACTTCGAAGGATTGGTAATCACCTCAAAATGCTTAATGACGCTACAGAAAGGTAGACCATTGCAAGGAGACGAAGAGGAACACTACCAAGAGAACGTGTTCCATGCTAAACTCATGAACCAGCAGAAAATGCTACCGTCCATGATGTTACTAACTGCCTTCACGAATGATCGAAGCAGGCCAACATCTTCCCAAGATCAGGCCAAAGGTTTGTCCAAAAGCCCAATGCAGGGTCGGCCCTGTGGTGTAGCAGGTAAGTGCCCAAGTTCTGATTGGGCGGCCCGGGCTTCACCTGCTATCATCAGGGTTGCAGATCAGATTACTAGCATTAGGAAATACAGATTTCACAGTATGGTGGGCACACAGATCATAAAGAAGTAGAAATTCTGAGGAGGCATTTTCAATACACACCAGAAAATGGACGCTGAGAATATTACAACCTATGAATGCATAAGGTACAATTTCCCAAATGATGAAGGAAGGAAAACATGTGACCTGCCCAGGTGGAATTGTCAGACTCCTAGGAGATGACATGCTCATTGTGCATCAGAGAATTGCCTGGGCAAATTCAACTTGGGAGGAGCTCCAGGAATTTCTCTGGGGAAGGTCCACCCGTTTGACCACATCCACAAAAGATAAGGGAGAAAACCAGGGATAATCTTCATGGAAAGAAACCCGTGTCTAGAGGGAATGTTGTAGACCTTGCAAAGTTCGAGGAGAAAGTTAGAAACCAACAAGAAATCCAGAACTGGGAAAACTATCCTACTTGGAAAACGGGAGTAGTCAGACTGGTATGAGATGGCTCTGAAACACTGAGTTCATGGAGGTTGTCAGTACAACTTAGAATTCTGAGGGTGTTTATGATATCACGGTGAACATGTCACCCAAGATGGCCACATGTTTACAGTCCAAGGATTGGCCTAGGCTTGGAGAATCAAGTGAGAGATACCCAGAAACAGCTTTTCCAAACGGAAACCGGGCACAGAAACTTGAAGAGACCAAAGAGACGCTGATCCAAGGCATGAGAAAGGAATCATTGTGATGATACCTCATGCTTTCTTCGTTTTCTTCCATTCCAAGAGCACTGAATTCCCTTCCGTTTCCTTGTGTCCTCTGGAATTTCTTTCCCAAAGGTTTGCTATTTCTCGGTTTACATAGCTTTCACCTGTTTTGTGCAGGTTATCCCTAGATTACTTGTTTTTCTTTCTAGCATGCTTTTTTGTTTTTTGAGGTTCAGTTTTTCTATCATTTGCAACTTTTAATTGGTTTTGTTTAGGCAGATGTTTACTGCTGTGCTCACATCTGCTGGCACTGCTGCCGTATTTGCTGAGGAAGACTAACGTCGTTTCCCATCTGCCTCTACACTACCTCGGACGCCTGCCCCAGAAAGGCTGCACGAGCGGTGAGGAGGCTCACCCCCAAAATTCCATGTGGCCAACCACACGCTGCCGACACAGAACACGCGGACGTCACCTATGCAACACTGGCCGGCCCCTTTCGTGTTCCATTGGCAACCTGTAGTTGAGTGGAATGTGACTTGAATATGCTACTTGAGCCCAAATCTGTTCCAGTGTAGACGAGGCCAGGTTGTTTTTCCGGTCCACTGGGATTTGTCAGAATTGGGTCTCTGCTGTCCCAGCAAGCATCATGGACACAGGGTTTCAGAGCCAGCTTGGAGGAGTCTGAGAACTCACCCTTCCCAGTTAGCCCAGGTTTGACATTCACTGCAAATTTGGGGGTTGTCACTTTCTCGGACATTCAAACGTTCAAGCAGACTCTTTGTAAACACTGACTTCATTCACTGTGGAGTATTCAGGTGTGATTTCTGTTTGCCTTCCATTTTCTGGGAGCTTGTTTTCTTTCCTTAGTCTAATCGTAGTGGTCTTTCTGATCACTCTCCCTTCGATATACTTATCAGTGGGTTCTCCTTCTTTCTAGGTTAGGAATTCTGTATTTTTTTAATCACCATATGTTCTGTAGGCCGACGTGTGGGTGCTTTGGTGATTGTTGGATGTTGTCTTCGAATTTCCATCTGTCAGTTGAAGGAATCTTTGCTATCCTAGCTTACGTCCAACTGAGAACTGAGGACACGTGTCCATCTTGCTTCATTTGACATTGTGAGATGAGAAACTCCAGGTTAGACGTTGTCCTGGCAACCACCTTCACGGACACAATGGTTCCGAGACAAATTCAATGAGTCTGATGAATTCCTCTCTCCAGGTGAGAAATCCTTCCGTCTCTTCCCCTGGATTTGGGAAGTTTCGACGTTCAGCCCTGAACCTTGAACGCTCCCCTAGATTACATCTAGATACTGGCTTACTTTATTTCTACAGAGTCTGTTACTGTTTGACATCCTCAGCTCTGGCGTATGTATTTTGCTTTAAATATCATGGTAATGTTCTAGTTTTCAGTCAACCTCCTTCCATATGGTGTCAAAACACAGAATCAGTACTCCTTCTACGGCAAGAGATGGGGGAGTTAATTTCATTGGAGCCCAACTGAGCACTGTAGCCTGGGAGGGCAGCCTTCACACAGGAATGAAGCCCTCTCGAAAAGGGTGCTTTTCAGCACACTTCTAGAGCCCTTCCAAACCAAGCTACATACCCCAAGCATGACAGGCGTCCATGCCTTCAAGGATTCAAAGAGATCTCTTGGGAAACCTTAGCATGTAGCCAGTGGGCCCCCGTGAGGCCAGAGCTATGCAAAGGTAGAGTCCTCTTCAAAGGATTTTAGGGGCCTACAAAAGGAGTCCTCGATTCTTCTCTTCAACGTCCCCAAGAGATCATTCTGTACTTTGGATTATGAGTAAGGCAGAAGGACAATGTAGGTCTGATAAGCCCCAAGTCTGGCCTCTTGTTTCAAATCAAGTTCCAAGATTGAATCTGCACGACCTCACCATCTACTTGAGTAGGTGACAATGTTCTCCTCTCTGTGCTTGTCCATCTATTATCGCTTGTTCCCAATGATTCCTTTCTTCTCCCTTGAATCAGAGTCTGTTTGATCCTTTCAAGTTTTTGTTTGGAAAAGCTGTTTCTGGGTATCTCTCACTTGAGTGTCCTAGACTAGGCCAATCCTCGGACTGTAAACATGAGGCCATCTTGGGTGACATGTTCACCGTGATGTCATAAACACCCTCAGATTCTAAGTTGTCCTGACAACCTCAATGCACACAGTGTTTCAGAGCCGTCTCATCCCAATCTGACTAGTCCCCGTTTCCAGGTAGGATAGTTTTCCTTGCTCTGGATTTCTTGTCGGTTTCTAACTTTCTCCAAGGACTTGAAGCGTCTACTAAGTTCCCTCTAGACACCGGTTTCTTTCCTTTAAGCTTATCCCAGGTTTTATCTCTTATCTTTTGTGGATATGGCCAAATGGGTGGACTTTCCCCAGAGAACGTCCGGGAGGCCCTCTCATGTTGAAGTTGCCCAGGCATTCCCCTGATGCACACTGATCGTGTGATCTCCTAGCAGTCTGACAATTCCACCTTGGCAGGTCTCATGTTTTCCTTCCTTCATCATTTGGGGAAGTGTTCCTTATGCGTTCATAGATTGTAATATTCCCGTGGATCTTTTTCTGGTGCGTACTGATAAGGTCTCCTCACCATTTCTACTTCTTTATGATCTCTGTGACCACCAGACCTTGAAATCTGTATTTCCTAAAGCTAGTAATCTGATGTGCACGCGTGATGCTAGCCGGTGAACCCCGGGCTGCCCAAGCGGATGTGGGCACTTACCTGCTACACCACAGCCCGGCCCCAAATTGGGCTTTTGGACCAACCTTTGGCCTGAATTTGGGAAGATGTTGGCCTGCTTCGATCATTCATTAAGGGAAGCGGTAGTAACATCAGGGTCGGTAATATTTGCCGTTGATTCATGATTTGGCTCGGACCATGTTCTCTTGGTAGTATTCCTCTTCATCTCTTTGCAAAGGTCTACCTTTCTGTATCATCATTAAGCATTTGGAGGCGATTGCTAATCCTTGGATGTTCATCATCTGTAATCTCTTTCAGCCTCCAAAGCTTTAGGCCGTAAATCTGCACCCCTTTTCGGAGTTTTGATTTTATGTGAATTGATTTCCGTAACCCAGCATTCTAACATCCTATAGCTTTCAAATCTACATCCTCATAGATTTAGACTTCTGTGTAGGCTACATCATCTTCACCAGCGTAAGCCTAATTAGAGGCCCTCACCACACACTTGTGCCTAATCAACTCTTTGTCCCTCCGTCCCCCGCCCCCCTTTCCCTCTGGGAACTACCAATCCTATGTCACATGCTACGTGTTTGTTGGTCCATTTTTCCTCTTCTCCTTGTACGTGAGATCCTGTGGTATTTGACCTTACCCCGGGGCTTCTTTCAATTCCCCTTATACCCTCAGGAGCCATTCAGGTGGTCACAAATGGCTGCACTGCATCTGTTCCTACAGCTGAGTGCTATGCCATTGTGTGGCTATAGCCCATCTTCCTTCTCCATTCGTCCCTTGATGGGCACCAGGGAGGCTTCCAAATGTTGCATATTGGGAGTAAGGCTGTGGAGAATACAGCGATGCACGGATCTCTGTGCATTAGTGTTTCCAAGATCTTTGGATATATACGCCACAGAGGAATACCTGGATCATGTGGTAGATGGATTCTGAAAATTCTGAGGCAATTCCACACCACTTTGCGTAGTGGCTGCACCGGTTTACACTCCCACCAGCAGTGCAGGAGGCTTGCCTTCTCTCCACCTCCTCTCTGAAACTTGTTGGTTCCTCTCTTCATCCTTATAGCCATTCTGACCACTGTGAGCTGCTATCTCAGTGCCGTTTGTATTTGCATTGAGCAGAGACTTAATGGTGATGAGCATGTTTTCATACAGCCTGTTGGCCATCTTTCTATCTTCCTGGGAGAGCTGTCTGTTTCCATCTTTTGCCCTGGTTTTATTGGGCTCGCTGTTTCTTTTCCTGTGAAGACGTATGAGTTCATTGGATCTTATGGCTGTTCACCCCTTCTCCGATGTGCGGTTTGCAAACATCTGCTGTCAGTTGTTGCACAGTCTTCGCAGACAGTCGATGGTGTCGTTGGCTGGGCAGAAGCTTCTGCGTTGGATGGAGTCCCGCTTGTTTCTTGTTTCCTTTGTTTCCCTTGCCCGGTCACACATGCTTCTTCCAAACAGGTGGCTAAGCCAGATGGCAAAGAGCAAGCTGCCTGCGTTTTCTCCTAGAAGCTGCACGTTTTCAAGTCTTCCGTTCAAGGCTTTAATCCATTTCGAGGTGGTGTGTGTCCCTGGTGTAACATCACGGTCTACTCTCACTGTGTTCCATGTGGCTGTGCTGTCTTCCCAGCACCATTTCTTGTCGAGACTCTCCTTTCTCTGCTGTCTCCTCTTGGCTCCCTGGTTGAAAATGGGCTGTAAATATGTGTTTCAGTTGACCTCTGGGCTCTCGATTCTGTTCCATGGGTCTGTGTGCCTCTTTTGGGCGCCAGGCTGTGCTGTTTCCATACCTAGCACTTCGTCCTATATCTGGAAATCAGAGAGTGTGATGCCTGCTGCTTTGTCCGTTTTCCTCAGTATTCCTTTGGCTATTCAGTGTCTTTTGTTCCGGGATAGAAACTCTAGGATTCTCTCTTCCATTTCTGTGGGAAATAGTGCTGCGACTTTGACTGGGACTGCATGGAATCCAGAGATGGCTTTATGTGGTATGGACGCTTCAAGTGTGTTAGTTCTTCCATTCGAAGAACACGGAATAGCCTTCCGTCTCCTTGTGTATTCTGGAGTTTCTTCCCCCAGAATCTTTGCTGGATTTCGGTTTCCATAGCTTTCTCCTGTTTGGCCAAGGTTATTGCTAGACATTTTTTACTTCTTACTGGCATGCTTTCTTTTTTGAGGTTCAATTATTCAATTCTTTGCAACTTTCAATTGGCGTTGTTTTGGCAGAAGTTTATGGCTGCGCTCACATCTGCGGGCCATGCTGCTGTATTTGCTGTGGAAGAGTGGAGCTGTCTAATGTCGCTTCCCATCTACCTCTACACTACCTCACACATCTGCCCCAGAATGGCTGGACGAGCCATGAGGATGCTCACCCGCAGGATTCCATGTTTCCGATGCCGGGCTCCCAAACCAGAATGCACGGACTTCACCACTTCCCCACTGGCCGGCCCCTTTCGTGTTCCATTGGCAACCTGCAGTTGAGTGGGACGTGACTTGAATATGCTACTTGAGCCCACCTCTGGCCCTGTGTAGATAAGGCCAGCTTCTTTTTCTGGCCCTCTGTGATGTCGGAGGATTTGTCAGAATCGTGTGTCTGCTGTCCTGTCTAGCTTCCTGGATGCAGGCTTTCAGAGCCGGCGTGGAGCAGTCCCATAACTCACCCTTCCCAGTTAGTCCAGGTTTGACCTTCGCTGCAGTTTTTGGCGTTGTGACTTTCTCGGACTTTCAAACGTCCAGTCAGAGTCTGTCTAATGACTGAAGTCTTTCACTGTGGATTATTCAGATGTGATTTCTATTGGCCTTCCATTTTCAGGGATTTTTTTCTCTTTTCCAAAGTCTAGTCGTTACGGTCTTTCTGACCTATCTCTCTTCGATATGCTTATCAGTCTGTTCTCCTTCATTGCAAGCTATGACTTTTGTATTTCTGTAATCACCATATGTTCTGTATGCCGAGGTCTGAGTCTTTTCGTGATTGTTGTGTGTTGTCTTGGAATTTCCATCGGTCACCTGTAGGAAACTGCTATCCTGGCCGAGGTGACACTGAGCCCTGAGAACACGTGGTCGTCTTGGTTGCTTTGACATTCTGAGATCAGAAACTCCAGATTCGAGGTTGTGCTGGCAACCGCCTTCACGGACGTTATGTTTCCGAGACATATTAGAGAAATCTGATGAACTCCACTCCAGGTAAGATACTTTTCTGTCTCATTTCTGGATTTGGGAAGTTTCGAACTTTACTCTCGATCCTTGAGTGTTCCACTAGATTATGTCTAGATACTGGCTTACTATATTTCTATAGAGTGTTTTACTTGTTTGATTTACATCCTCAGCTTTGGCATGTTTATTTTTCTATAAACATAATTGTAATGTTCTAATTTTGAGCCAACCTCCTTACATATGCTGTCAATACACGATATTAATAATCATTCTACTACAAGAGATACGGTGAGAGAATTTCATTGAAGCCAAACCAAGCATACTAGCCTGGTAGGGCAGCCCTCACAAAGCAACAAAGCCGTCTGGAATAGGGTGCTTCTCAGCACAATTCTGGAGCCCTGTCAAACAATGGGACATACACGAAGCATGATGGGGGTCCATTCCTTCAAGTGTTCAAAGAGATATCTTGTGACACATTAGCATGTACCCAATGGGCCTCTGTAATGCCAGAGCTATGGAAAGTGAGACTTCTCTTCAATGAATGCTAGGGGCATAGGAAAGGAAGCATCAATCATTGTCTACAGTGTACTCAGGAGATCATTCTTAATTTTGGATTATGATTAAGGCAGAAGGACAATGTAGGTCTGATAAGCCCCAAATCCAGCCTCTGGTTTCAAATCAAGTTTCAAGCTTGCATCAGCATGGCCTCCCCATACACTTGAGTAGATTACAATGTTCTCCACTCAGCGCTTGTCCCCTATTATTGCTTCCTCACAATGACTTCTTTCTTACCCCTCTAATCAGCGTGTATTCTCTCTCTTCAAGTTTCAGTGCCTGGTTTCTGTTTTTAAATTCTCTTCTGGGTATCTCTAACTTGAGTATCATCGCCTAGGACAATCCTCAGACTATAACCATGAGGCCATCTTGGGTGACATGTTCACTGTGATGTCATAAACTCCCTCAAACTTCTAAGTTGTCCCAGCATCTTCTATGCACATGACTACTCTCCCTTTCCAGCTTGAATAGTTTTCCATTTCCTGAATTTCTTGTGGGTTTCTAACTTTATCCTTGAACTTTTAAATGTCTACTACATTCTCTCTAGACATGGTTTCTTTACTTTAAGTTTATCCTGGGTTTTATCTGTTACATTTTGTGAATATGGCCGAATGTGTAGACTTTCCCCAGTGAAAGTCCTGGAGTCCATCCAAAGTTGAAGTTGCCCACTCAAGCCTCTGATGTGCAATGATCGTGTCATCTCATGCAGTCCGCCAATTCTACCTATGCAGGTCACATCACTTCCTTCAGTCTGTATTTAGGGAAGTGTACCAGATGTGTCATAGATTGCAATATTTTCATGTGTTTTTCCTATTGCCTCTCTCTAATGTATGCTCACAATTTCGACTTCTTTGTGATCTCTGTACACACTATACCATGAAATCTATCTTTCCCAACGTTACTAATCTGATCAGCACCAGTGATGCGAATCCATGAATCCCAGGCCACCCAATAGGAATGTGGGCACTTACACTCCTGAACACATGGCTGGCCCTGAATTTTACTTGTGGACCAATATTTTTCCTGAACTTGGGAAGAAGATGGCCTGCTGTGATTATTCGTGAATGTAATTACTCATAACATCATAGACGGTAACATTTTCCCTTGGTTCATCTGTTTAGCACGGAACACATTCTCTTCATAGTATTCCCCATAATCTATTTGCAATGGTCTACTTTCTGTAGCATCATTAAGCATTTGGAGGAGATTCACAGTCCTTGGAAGTTCATCTTCTCTAATCTCTTTCAGCCTCAAATCCTTTATGCCCCAAATCAGCACGCCTTTTTGGATTTTTTCATTCCCTCTGGGAATCACCAATCCAAAGTGAAGACTGACATCCAAAGCTAGAATGCTCAGTTTGGCACCAGCGAAATTCTCTCCCATCTCTGGCCGTAGAAGATTATTGACTATGTGTTTTGACAGCATATGTGAGGAAGCTGGCTGAAAATTAGAACATTACACTTATATTTAATGAAAAATAAACATGCCAGAGCTTAGGGTGTAAATCAAACAACTTACAAACCCTACAGAAATAAAGTAAAGCAGTATCTAGACGTAATCTACTACGAGGACCATGGATCCAGGGTCAAGTTCCAGCCTTCCCAAATTTAGAAAAGAGACATAAAAATATCTTACCTGGAGACAGGAATTCATCAGATTTCTCTAATTTGTCTCACAAACATTATGTCAATAAGGTGGTTGCCTGGACAACCTAGAATTTGGAGTTTCTGATCTCAGAGTGTCAAACCAACCAAGGTGACCTCGTGTTCTCAGTGCTCAGTTGGACCTAGGCTAAGATAGCAAAGATTCCTTCAAGTGAACGATGGAAATTCAAAGGCAATGCCCAACAATCATGAAAACACTCACACATCAGCCTAGAGAACATATGGTGATTAAAGAATCACAAAATTCATAACTTGGAATGAAGGAGAATGGACTGATAAGCGTATCTATGGGAGATAGCTGAGAAAGACAATGACGATTGATGTGGATTAAGGCTGCCCCAGCTCGAAAAGCCCAAGGTTACCTGGCCTACATGTCAAAGCATATGACCCGGTGAATTTTTTTTGGTATGAATTAGAGGTGCCCCAGTGAGAGAAGCCCAGGCGATGCTCACCTACATGCCTATCTATATGGCCAAATTCATATCTAATGTTATAAGACCACACAATAACCAGACTCCATTCTGTACTGAAGTCATTTAATGGCTTTTTACATCATCTTTTCTTTTTCCAGTAAAAATGTCACGTACCCATGCCTTATAAAATTTGCCCTTACCCTCAACTCAGGGCAGCGGCAGGACATCTGACAGCCCATGGATCCTTTCCCCATGCAGCAGCAGCAGCTATTCACTGCCCGTGGGTCCAGTTCCCATGCCTGCAGCTCTTCACTACCCATAGGTCCTGTCCCCATGAAGCAACTCTTGACTGCCCCTGGGTCCTCTCCCTATGTTATCCTGTACCATTCTCTAAATAAAAGAGCATCTCTGCCAGGCCTTGAGAGACCAAGAAATCTTTCTTCCGACTCATCAGCTCGCTGACCCACCATCATATCTTGTGGCCCCCCTACCGGGAACTTGCTTCATCGGTTTCTGAGCTCAACTTCTGGTAAGTGCCCTTTTCGTCCTTGTGCCTCTCTCTGTTTCGAGGATGAATCTAAATTCACTTCTCCATCAGGAACTGTCTTTGATAGCTGTATGAATCCACGTTTGCTGCCCATGGCTACTCTATGGGGCAAATCATGGCATTCAGCTTGAAGAGAATCAGTACCTTAAGCCTAAGGGCGATGTAGAGTGAATCACTCCATTCCCTCCTGACTCTATCTCTAATATACAAATTTTAGGTGGGCACGGGTCGGCCACTTAAGTCATTAGGATGGTCAGCAATCTGCAAGACTGCCCTGTAAGGTTCCTTTCCTAAGGTTGGATTGGGATACCTCCCATGGCACCTGACCATGATCTGAACTGTGTGAATGTCCCAATTGGGACTCCAGTTCAAGGAAACTACCAAAGTCTAACCTTTGGTTGCGTATGGGAAGCCCTTCTCGGAGAATGCCTCCAACACGCAATTGGGTAGAATGTCCCCCAGAGTGGCGGAAAATGCCTCACTAATTTTCACCATCCTGTTCTCTCTTGAACTTCTCCCTTTCTCTTGGGGACCATTCACCAGGCACCTATTACTGCCAGGCAGAATAGGAAAGATGTTCACCAGGCACCTGTAACTTCCAGGCATACCAGGGAAGATATGCAATGGAGGCAATGCTTGGGGACACCCCCATCACCCCTTGTTATAGGAACCCCACAGTAGGAATGACAGGTAGGATGCTGCCTCAGGTTCAGGTGGGATTTTCAAGGTAATGGACCTGTCTCTTTCATCTTTCTTAGAGTTGCAATGGTGTTTTGCGTCTCCTTTTGAGCTTTGCAACAGGGAAGCAAAGAAATCTGTCAACAGTCATGGCCTCCACCCCTGGGAGCCCAAACTTGGCATTTCTGGGCCTGATCACCCCGGAAAGCCCAAGTAGGGTGCTCTCTCTTGGGGGTGAGTCATTGAGTGTTTTAGTCACCTACTGAGTTGGCTATGAGGGTAGCAGACCTGTGAGTTATTCTGTGAACTGTCATGCTACAGTAGTGTGCCCGAGCATGGGAACTGTTGAGTGAGTCTTCTCTTGAGAACCCTCTTTGAGCGGCCATGAGGGTGAGGTCTGATGTCTTCATTTCCTTTCTTTGTTTTGCTCATCATGTCCTCTGTTGTCACCAATTCTTGGTTAAGTTCAGGCTGGAATTGACCAGACCTGGAACTTCTGTAAAATCAGAAAACTTGAAAACCTTTTGCAAGGAACTTCATTCTCAACCCGGGTACTGGGAGCCCCGGCCTCCAGCCAGTTCAAGCCCTTTGTATGCACTCCACCCTTCTCCACTTCACTGTCAGTCAGACACTGGCTTCACTGCTGTGGAGAATGAGATAAGCGTCCCTTAAGACTCATCACTCAGGGTCATTCTAACTAATTAGAAACACTTTCAATTGTATGGGTTATGCCCCAGAAACTCCAGCTGGTAGAAAATGTGTGATGTTTCTCTCTGCCTTTCTGGTGCAGTTGGACAGGTAGATCAATCTAGAACGTCCTTCAAGTTACAGTCCAGTTTCTGAGAAATCAAGAGCAACCGTCCTTAGAAAATCCTTGCAAGACTGGAAATACAGTTCTAGAGGCAGTTCAGATTCCACCTTGTTCCTTTACCATGAAAAGGATTATCTTCCTCCCTCTCCAGGAACTACTATCTAGCATATCACTCTTTCTTAAGACTGAAAAAAAAAGGAGGGGAAAGGATAAATGGCCATAAGTGTGTCCTTGCAAAAAGTCTAGCCTCTTGAGGGTCTTCTCCATAAGTATTAGTAAAAAGGCTCAAAACAAAGTTTTGATTTGTAACTGGTGAGCTTTATATTACTGTACCTGATTCATGGCAGTAGTTTTTAAAACAATAGTTGTACAGTCTCTGTGTATATGTGTCTATGTGTACATCATACATGTGATATTTTAACCACTGGATGGTCTGGCCAAAATTAAGATCTCTGTTTAGTTGGCTTAAAGTAAATGCTTTCTTAAATTCTAAATGTAGTCGAAATTAACAGAGTGACTTTCAAAGTTAACGTGACGTGAATTAACCATTGGTAAATAAAAGCTTGTTTAAGTTTGTTGGTTTCATTGAAAATTGTCTTCTTGTCAGAGTTGTCAGTATTTGCATAGGATGCAGGCATTCAGACTCGGTTTACTAGTCATATAAGTTCACGTTGTCTGTTGAATTTGTCAGCAAAATAATAGCTTTAAATGATGACCAGTTTTGTCTAATGCCTCATGAGGTTTCCGTAGTAATCTGAACATAATTGTTGGAAACAAATGGTTTACATACATAAAACTCATAAAAGTGAGTACAATAACTTTTATGGTCTGTATATTTGGGGGAAAAAACAGCTTCGAAATCCTTTTTGGTAACAATCTTGAGTTTTGCCAAGTTAAGTTAAATGATAAAAAGATGAATATGCGGGTCACTTTTGGATAGAACGGAACTCTCACACATTATTGTTAAACATATCTAAGTTATCTACTTTTGGCTTCTTATTGAAGAGGCTAAAAGCGTTTGGGTGTATCAAAAAGCATGCCTTGTGTTTTAGTGCGAAGTGGCATGTTTCTTACGTTGTGAAGTGTTTAGAATGCTGATATCAAAGACATTTCATAATTGTTTACCTTTTTAGTGTTTACTAGGTCCGTTAAGCGTTAAAGGTTCTAACTAACCTATGGAATTAAAGCTACTGGTAATTACTCAGCAAAAGAGCTCTGTATTCAAGGAAGTTAAAATGTATGTTTTCAGTAAAAAAGGTATAAAGAATGGAAATATTTTTGTTTGATGGGTTAAGAAAGATAAATTGCTCCTGATATAGTAGAAAGGAAAAAAGAAAGACTTTGGGGCAAGTACTGAAAATGAAAAAGAAAGATTTAGAAGGTTTGTGAAGGAGGAATTCTGAAATGAGTTTTATGCCTAGTCAAGTAGACTAAAGTAAGTTCAATTAAGTGAATGAGTTTGAATGTGAAACATAAGTAGGTGCAGAAATTCAAATTTGTTTTTCTCTAAAAGTATACATTTTCTTGAACTTTTGATCTGCTCTTGGTAAAGAGGATGTAAGAGCTGTTCCTTTGAGTACGTCTACCTAAGAGACAAATCTGTTTTGTGAAAATAATGGCTGAGGTTACTCTTAATATTTTTGACTCTTTCTGTTATCACTTTGAATGGATACCTGAGCATTGTTTCACAGTGAGTGTTGTTTGCTATTTGAACAACATTTTAAGAACTTTTGATATGTTGTGACAAGCTTCTCCCTCAGAAATAATCAAATCCTGAATGAAGGCGTTCTTTAGACCTGGTAGACAGAAGCACGATTACTCTGAGGATTTTCAGAGGGTCCCTGAGACTTCTCAAAGAAATTTGCTCTCTCTTCCTACAAGGAGGAAAATGCTAAAGTAATTTGGCTTATTTGGTCTATTAAATTAAATGGGAAACATTGTGAAATAAGCGACAATAGACTTTCTTAGCTGGTATTTGATGGGTAAATGTTATTAATATAGACGTCCCAAAATTAGATAGCATTCCTAAAGTTCTGATCTGCCCTGGTTGTCAGTGATAAGTTCACTTATTATCTGGCAGTGTTATATGTCACAGAAGTAGTCAAGTTTCTTTGCCAATTTCCCTTTTGAGTTCTTTGTCCATTTGCAGATAGTTGTTGTTTTACTCTGATGCTTTTTCCTTTTGCAAATAAGTTTCAACTTCTGAGAAATTCCTGGAAAGGATTCTGACACAAAGAGTCTAAACGACAGGTTTCTGATAAACCTTCAGATTGTAAAACTGAACGGAGTAAGAAATGACAGAATTCTAACAGAAACTATGCTCATCGATCTGCTAACAGAAGATTCAGCTCAAGAATTGATTATACAGGACTGTGTGCACTGATTAGGACGATTATAAATTTTTAGGACTTCTGTTTGAAATATTGTTGAGTTTGGATGTGTTGTTTTGTTTTCTCATAATGAAGGAAATCTTTTTCTCTTTTCTCTTATGCTAACTATAACTTACAGCCATTTGGTGAAATTATACCCTTATGAGCAAAACTGAAACATTTATCTTTTTCTGCCTACCTTATCCCTCCTGAATTTGGAAACCCTTTGTGACTGAGTATGGTCATTTCGTGGCAATATTTGCATAAGTTCCATAAGAATCTGTTCTCCTTATAACAGGACACATTGGTTATATTACCAAGGCTTTGACTGGAATGTCATATTTGAAACACACAGTCTCTGACATGACAAGACAGAGTTTCAGGAACAAAGATTGGACTTTCTGGAATACAGCCACTCGGAAACACAGGCCTGGTACCTTGTTCACTGAGATTTTGGCAATCTTACCCGGTAAGTAAGGAAGCTTGCTTATCTGGCAGGTGCAAGGAACCTCCGAATATTTGGGGAGACCTCAAAGAGAACACCACTCAAATCTGTAGGTACTGCAGGCCAAATCTGATGGCAAGTCCTTGGCTTGGCTTTTCTGGCCTCTAGAGGTCTTCACAGTTCAATCTGAGATTCCGCAGGAAAAGATCCTGCGAAGCACATTTAACAAAGCCTGTATGAACAATTACTATTCTTGCTGCTCTTATGTAAATAATTGGAGCAAGTTGTATTGAAACTACACTTGATTTTCAAACCCGTTAATCCTGATTTGACTATTTTTTGTAAAAATGAGAGTGATTTAAGAGAGAAAAAATTATGTTTCTGTAGAACCTATAGTAGGCATTCATGGATATTTGAGTCTAGCTCTTTTCTTCCGCAATATTCATGTATTATTAATATTAATGTCTCCTTATGGCCATCTACCTCTGACACCTGGAAGTTCCCTGGCCACAATCAAACATTTTCCTTCAATACTACTGTCCAAATACTAACTAGATTTGCCTTGTCACACTTGGATCATACAGAACAAGTTCCAAAGGTTATGTCCCCAACTTATTAATACACACAGGATGGACAATACAAAATTTGGGATGAATATATTTGGTTCACTCCTACTAGTGGGCAACTCAGTAAAAGGCCACTTTCTTTTGGGGAAAAAAATCACCCCTGTGATACATGGCCTTATAGCACTCGACCTATGGGAATAAATCCATGTTATATGTGTTCTCATATCATAGCCTTAAAAAAAATACTGATTGGTTTCAGACTGACTGGGATACATGGCTCAACACGCATTGGTTAGCCCCTAACGGTGCTCAGTGGATACGTGGCTCCAATTTATGACCTTGGCTACCACCTGCATGGATTGGACGATGCACTCTAGGCTTTGTCTGGATGCAAGGTGGAACTATATTTTCTATATCTCCTCCTGCTAACCTACCCAACTTGCAACAGCACTTGGCCAGCCCTGTCTTCCATCGGTCTGACCATCTTTCCGATATTTTCTTAGGAATCGACTTTTGTAGCATATTCAAGTCTTGCACATGGAAGTCCTAGACAAATTTCGTATGAAGGCATTAAATGATACACAGCATAGCATTTCGCTGCTCAATTTAGAAGTATCCCAAGTGTGTAAGGCAGTCCTCCAAATCCAAATTGATCTGGATGTCTTGACAGCAGCACAAGGGGGCACCTATGCCATTATAAAAACTGAATGTTGTGTCTATATTCCTGACTACCATCAAAATATTTCTGGCTTGGTATCCCAGCCACCAAATTAAATCCATGTCTGACCAACCCTAAATCTAAATGATTGGTTGAACTCCTAGTCAGGACAAGGTTTCTGCACTACTTCAAAATCTTATTCATTGGGTTAAACATACTGCTTGTATTTCTTATGATATTTTGTTGTCTGTTTCATTGCTTGTCTTATGCATGTCAAAAATGTTTCACTTCCTGGACCACCTCTTATCAATGACTCTCTCATCTCCAGAGGATCTGTATAACTTGTCAGGCTTGAACTCAATGGGGCAAGCCTTCTGGTCCACTAAACTGCCTAAGTGTACCTATGGCCCCATTTAGGGACAGCTCTACGACCCTGTACAGCCAGAAGTAGTCACAGAAGACTGGCCATCATCCATATCCCCAAAGATTTCCAGTCCAAATAGGTTCAGGGAGGTTTTATGATGTGGATCAGGGCTGCCCCAGCTAGGTAAGCTGAAGGTGACCTGGAATATATGCCAAACTATAGGACCCAGTGGATTTTTTTATGGTATGAATTAGGGCTGCCCTAGGGCGAGAAGCCCAGGGCATTCTCACCTACATGCTGATCTATATGGCCAGATTCTTATCTAAAAATATGACAACACAATGTCCAGACTCCATCTTTACTGAAATCATTTAAAGACATTTTACATCATTATTTCTTTTTAGAGTAAAAATAAGTCATATACCCATGCCTTATGAAATTAGCCCTAACCCTCTGGTCAGGGAAGCAGCAATAGCTCTGACCAGCCATGGGTCCTGTCCCCAGCCAGCAGCAGCAGTAGCTCTTCACTGCTAATGTGTCCTGTCCTCATGCTATCCTGTACTGTTCTCTCAATAAAAGAACAGCAATGCAGGATCTTGAGATTCCAAGAAATCTTTCATTCGAGTCTTCAGCTCGCTGAGCCCATATCAACGATTCTACCACGGAAAATAAAAAACGTTCCCAGAAAATGGAAGGCACACAGAAATCACACATGAATAATACAAAAAGAAAGATGTCAGTTTTAGACATACTCTGAACGTTTGAAAGTCGGAGTAAGTCACAATCCCAAAAACCCAAGCGAAGGTCAAACCTAGGCTAACTGGTAAGGGTGAGTTATGAGACTGCTAAAATCAGGATCTGAAAGCCTGTGTCTATGAAGTTGGCAGGGACAGCAGAGACACAATTCTGACAAATCCTCTGACATCACAGTGGAGAAGAAAAACAAACTGGCCTCATCTACACAGTGCCCGAGTTGGACTCAAGTAGCATATTCAAGTACCATTCCACTCAACTGCAGGTTGCCAATGGAATATGAAAGGTGCCGGTCCGTGGTGCAGTGGTGAAGTCCGCATGTTCTGGGTCGGCAGCCCGGGGCTGGCCATGCGGAATCCTGGGGGTGAACCTCCTCTCCGCTGGTCCAGCCATTCTCGGGGAGGCATGGGAGGTAGTGTAGAGGCAGCTGGGAAGCAAAGTCAGACAGCATCAGTATTCCTCAGCAAATACAGCAACATCGACAGCAGATCTGAGCACAGCCATAAACATCAGCCGAAACAAAACTAATGAAAACCTGAAAAGAACAGAAAAACCGAACCTCAGGAAAAAAAGAATAAGATCTCTAGAAATAAGCTTAGCCAAACAGGTGCAAGGCTATGGAAATCGAAAACTAGCAAAACTTTGGGGAAAGAAATTCTAGAAGACACAAGCAAATGGAAGGGTATTCCGTGCTATAGCAATGTAGGATCTAAAATACTTGAAACCTCCATAACGGATAAAGCAATCTCTGGATTCCATGCAATCCCAGTCAAAGTTGCAGAATCTTTCCCACAGAAATATGAAAGAATCCTTAAGTCTCTATCCAGCAACAAGGGACCCTGAAAACACAAAGGAATCCTGAGGAAAACGAACAAAGCAGGACATATCACATGTACTGATTTCAACATGTAGGCCGGACTTGGCGCTTATCAGTCCTATCTTGGCCTCTGCCTTACTCATAATCCAAAGTCAAGAATGATCTCTTGAAGACATTGAAGAGAAGAAACGAAGACTCTGTCCTACGCCCCTAGCATGCTTTGAAGAGAAGTCTCCCTTTCCACAGCTCTGGAGTCATGGGGGCCCACTGGGTACATGCTAATGTGTCCCAAGACATCTCTTTGAAGACTTGAAGAAATGCACGCCGATCATTCTTTGAGTATGTCTGCTGGTTTGGAAGGGCACTGGAAGTGTGCTGAAAAGCACCCTTTTCCAGAGGGCTTCGTTCCTGTGTCAAGGCTGCCCCCACAGGCTAGCGTGCTCAGTTGGACTCCAATGAAATTCTCTCCCATTATCTCTTGCCGTAGAAGGAGTACTGACTCTGTGTTTTGACACCATATGGAAGGGGGTTGGCTGAAAATTAGAACACTACCATTATATTTAAAGAAAACTACACATGCCAGAGCTGAGGATGTAAGTCAAACCAATAGAAAACCCTGTGGAAATAAAGTAAGCCAGTATCTAGACCTAATCTGGTGGAGCGCCCAAGGATCAGGGGTTAAGTTCGAAATTTCCCAAATCCAGAAAAGAGACAGAAAAATCTGTTACCTGGAGAGAGGAGTTCATCAGATTTTGCTAACTTGTCTCAGAAACATACTGTCCGTGAAGGCGGTTGCCAGGACCCCCACGAATCTGGAGTTTCTGATCTCAGAATGTCAAACCAGCCAAGATGACCACGAGTTCTCAGAGTGCAGTATCAACTCGACCAGGATAGCAAAGATTCCTACAAGTGACCTATAAAAATTCCAAGACAACACCCAACAATCACGAAAGGACTCACACCTCGGCCTACAGAACCTAAAGTGATTAAAGAAATGCAAAATTCATAACTTGGAATGAAGGAGAACGCACTGATAAGCATACCAAAGGGAGATACCTCAGAAAGACCATGACGATTGGACGATGGAAAAGAAAATAAGGTCCTGTCAAATGGAAGGCCAACAGAAATCACAAGTGAATAATCCACAGTGATAGACGTCAGTCTTTAGACAGATTCTGCTTGAACGCTTGAAAGTCTGAGAAAGTCACAACCCCAAAAATTACAGCGAAGGTCAAACCTGGTCTAACTGGGAAGGATGAGTTATGAGACTGCTCCCCGCAGGCTCTGAAGCCTGTGTCCACGAAGCTAGACTGGACAGAGGAGACACGATTCTGACAAATCCTCCGAGATCACAGTGTGCCAGATAAACAGGCTGGCCGCATGTACACAGGGCCAGATTTGGGCTCAAGTAGCATATTCAAGTCCCATTCCACTCAACTGCAGGTTGCCAATGGAACATGAAAGGGGCTGGCCAGTGGGGCAGTGTGGAGTCCACTTCATTTGGGTCGATAGCCCATGGTCAGCCACGTGGAATCCTGGGGGTCAGCCTCCTCAATGATCGTCCAGCCATTCTGTGCCAGGCGTGTGACCTAGTGTAGAGGCAGATGGGAAGCGACTTTAGAGAGCACCACTCTTCCTCAGAGAATACAGCGGCATGGCCAGCAGATTTGAGCACAGCCATAAACATCTGCCAAAACAAAACCAATTAAAAGTTGCAAAGAATAGAAAAGCTGAACCTCAAAATAAAAAAGACCCATGCCAGTGAGAAGAAAATTATATCTACGAATAACCTTTGCCAAACAGGAGAAAGCGATGGAAACCAAAAACTAGCAAAGTTTTGGGGAAAGAAATTCCACAAGTCACAAGGCAATGCAAGGCTATTCCATGCCCTTCGAATGGAACAACGCACACACTTGAAATGTCCATACGGCAGAAAGCTGACAAATAAAAATGGGAAGCAATAGGATATATTGGAGTATATGAGGAAGCCATTTGGTATAAACCTAATTCGGCCTGATTTTGTTTTTTCCAAAAGGGCCTGACTATGGCTATTTAGCACGCATTGCATATCTGCTTAGACATTTCCAATGGCCCTTAAGATAAAGGTGCAACTTCCCCAACATTAACATTTCCTTAGGGATAAGCATTTTGTCCTAGGCTATGAACAGATTGCTGCACTCACCTTTGACCACCCAGCCCACCTTTGACCAGTCTGCTGGAGGCAACAGAGCGCCACCCTGCTGTGTTCACTGAGACAGAAGACCTACCTGCTATTTCCATCAATCGCTGTGCCAACAGAGTAGTCTCGTGACTATTGTAAATGGGACATTTCAATCCTATGTGAAACATCCTCTCTGGGAGCATATAACCAGTCTGTGCACCCCACTTGTTTGATGCCCGGGTTATAATCCTCAGATTTAAGCTCAGAGTAAGCTCACCCAAAGTTTCATTTATAGATTGGTTATGGATTATTTTTGACGACAAAGCAATGTCTGGATTCCATGCAGTCCCAGTCAAAGTTGCAGCAATCTGTCCCACACAAATAGGAGAGAGAATCCTAAAGTTTCTATCCAGCAACAAAGGACCCTGAATAGACACAGGAATCCTGAGGAAAAAGAACAAAGCAGCAATTATCACCCTTTCTGATTGCCACATATAGAACAAAGAGCTGGGTCCCGAAACAGCACAGCCTGGACTCCAAAATAGGCACACAAACCAATGCAACAGAATCGAGACCCCAGAGGTCAACTCACACATCCATGGACAGCCCATTTACGACCAGGGATCCAAGAGGAGACAGCAGAGAAAGTAGAGTCTCGACAAGAAACGGTGCTGGGTAGACTGCACAGCCGCATGTAACACAATGAGAGTAGACCATGATGTTACAGCAGGCACACACACCACCTCGAAATGGATTCAGGCCTTGAATGGAAGACTTGAAACCGTGACACTACGAGGAGAAAACGCAGGCAGCTTGCTCTTTGCCATCTGGCTTGGCTGCCTGTTTGGAAGAAGCATGTGTGACTGAGCAATGGCAACAAAGGAAACAAGAATCAAGCAGGACTCCATCCAACGCAGAACCTTCTGCCCAGCCAACAACACCATCGGCTCAATGCAAAGACAGCACAACAACTGTGACTGGATGTTTGCAAACCACACATCGGAGAAGAGGTGAATAACCAAAAGATCCAATGAACTCATATGTCTCCAGAGGAAAAAAAAACAACGAGCCCAATACAACCTGTTAAAAAGATGGAAACAGACATTTCTCCCAGGAAGATAGAAAGATGGCCAACAGGCTATATGAAAACATGCTCATCATCATTAAGTCTCTGGTCAATGTGAATCTGAACGGCACTGAGATAGCAGCTCACAGTGGTCAGAGGGCTATAAGGAGGAAGACAGGAAACCACAGGTTTCGGAGAGGAGGTGGAGAGAAGAGAAGATCCCTGCACTGATGGTGGGAGTGTAAACCGGTGCAGCCACTATGCAAAGCTGTGTGGAACAGCCTCAGAAATGTCAGAATCCATCTACCATAAGATCCAGGTAGTCCTTGGCAGCATATTTATCCAGAGAACTTGGAAACACTAACGCATAGAGATCCGTGCACCACTGTGCTCACCACAGCCTTACTCCTGATAGCCAAGACTTCGAGGCCGCCCTGGTCCCCATCATGTGACGAAAGATGAAGGAAGATGGGCTATAGCCACACAATGGCATAACACTCAGTTGTAGGAACGGAGCCAGTGCCGCCATTTGTGAACACCAGAAAGGCTCCTGAGGGTATTAGGGGAACTGAAAAAAGCCCTGGGGAAAGGTCAAATACCACAGGATCTCATGCACAAGGAGAAGAGGAAAAATGGACCAACAAACAGGTAGCACGTGACATAGGATTGGTAGTTCCCAGAGGGAAATGGGGGCGGCCACCGGAGGGAGAAAGGGCTGATTAGGCACAAGTGTGTTGTGAGGGCCTGTAATTAGGCTTACGGTGGTGAAGATGATGTAACTTACACAGAAGTCTAAATCTATGAGGATGTAGATCTGAAAGCTATAGGATCTTACAATGTAGGGTTATGACAATCAATTCACATAAAATCAAAACTCCAAAGAGGGGTGCAGATTTACGGCCTAAAGCTTTGGAGGCTGAAAGAGATTAGAGAAGATGAACTTCTAAGGGTTGGCAATCACCTCCAAATACTTAATGATGCTACTGAAAAGTAGACCTTTGCAAAGAGATGAAGAGGAATACTAGCAAGAGAACATTGTCCGAGCCAAACTCATGACCCGATGGAAAATGTTACCATCCATGATGTTACTACTGATTCCCTTCACAAATGATCGAAGCAGGCCAACATATTCCGAAGTTCAGGCCAAAGTTTGGTCCAAAAGTCCAATTCAGGGCCAGCCCTGTGGTGTAGCGGGTAAGTGCACATGTTCCGCTTGAGTTGACCAGGTTTCAAAGGTTAGCATCACGGGTGTAGACCATATTACAAGCATTAGGAAATCCAGATTACACGGTCTGATGGGCACAGAGAACATAAACAAGTAGAAATGGTGAGGAGACCTTATCAATACACACCAGAAAGAGAACCTTGAGAATATTACAATCTGTGAACGCATCAGGTACACTTCCCCAAATGATGAAGGAAGGAAAGCATGTGACTTGCCAAGGTGGAATTGTCAGACTGCTGGGAGATCACATGATCATTGTGCATCAGGCAATTGAATGGGCAACTTCAGCTTGGGATGGCCTCCATGACTGTCTCCGGGGAAAGTCCACCAGTTTAACCATATCCACAAAAGATAAGAGATAAAACCAAGAATAATCTTAAAGGAAAGATACCTGTGTGTAGAGAGAATGTAGTAGACTTTTCAAAGTTAGAAGAGAAAGTTAGAAAACGACGGGGACATGGTCACTGTGATGCCATAAAAAACCTCAAAATTCTAACTTGTCCTGACAACCTCCATGCGCACAGAGTTTCGGAGCCATCTCAGACAAGTCTGACTCCTCACCCTTTCCAGGTAGGATAGTTTTCCTTTCTCTGGATTTCTTGTCAGTTTCTAACTTTCTTCTCGAACTTTGAAGGCCTGCTACCTTCTCTCTAGACACTGGTTTCTTTCCTGTAAGATTATCCTGGGTTGTATCTCTTACACCTTGTGTAGATGGCCAAGTGGGTGGACCTTCCCCTGAGAAAACCCTGGACTCCCTCCCAAGTTGAAGTTGCCCAGGAAATCCTGTGATGTGCAATGATCATGTCATGTCCTAGCACTCTGCATATTCCACCTTGGCAGGTCACATGTTTTCCTTCCTTTCTCCTTTGGGGAAGTGTACCAGATTCGTTCGTAGATTGTAATATTCTCATGGTTCATTTTGTGGTGCGTATTGATAACGTATCCTCACAATTGCAACTTATTTATCATCCCTGTCCACATATTACCATGAAATCTATATTTCCTAACACTGCTAATGTGATCTGCACCCGTGATGTCAAACAGTGAGGCCTGGGCCGCCCAAGAGGAATGTGGGCACTTACGCGCTCCATCACAGAGATGGCCCTGAATTGTAATTTTGGACCAACCTTTTGCCTGAATTGGGAAGACGTGGGCCTGTTTGCATTATTCATGAAGGTGATTAGTAGTAAAATCATGGACGGTAACATTTTCCGTTGGTTCATGGGTTTAGGAGGGATCATGTTCTCTTGGTAGTATTGCTCTTCATCTGTTTGGAATGGTCTACCTTTCTGTAGCATCAGTACGCATTTTGAGGTGATTTTCCATCCTTGGAAGTTCACCTTCTCTAATCTCTTTCAACCCCCAAAGCTTTATGCCGTCATTCTGGACCCCTTTTTGGATTTTTAATTTTAGGTGAATTTATTTCCATACCCTGCATTAGAACATCCTATATCTTTCAGATTTGCATCCTCATGGATCTGTGTAGGTTACATCACCTTCACCTGCATAAGCCGAATCACAGGCCCTCATCACACACTTGTGCCTCATCATCTCTTTCACCCTTCCCCACCCCTGCACTTTGCCTCTGGGATCGCCAAATCAAATGTCCCTTGCCACCTGTTGGTTAGCGCTTGCGTTTTCTTCTTCTTGTAAGTGAGATCCTATGGTATCTGACATTCTCCCTGGGGCTTCTTTCACTTCCCCTAAAACCCTCACAGCTATACAGGTGGTCACAAATGGCTGGATTGCATCCTTTGTTCCGGCTGAGTGGTATGCCATGGTGTGGTTATAGCCCATATTCCTTCTGCATTCATCCCTTGCTGTGCACCAGGGCGGCTACCAAGTCTTGGATAGCGAGATCAAGGCTGTGGTGAACTCAGCTGTGCACATGTCTTTATGCTGTAGTGTTTCCCAGTTCTTTGGATAAACGTGCTGCAGAGGAATAGCTGGATCGTATGGAACATGGATTCTTAAACTTCTGATGCAGCTACACACGTCTTGGCTTAGTGGATGCACCGGTTTACACTCCCACCAGCAGTACAGGAGGCTTCCCTTCTCTCCACCTCCCCTCTAACAGTTGTGGTTTCCTGTCTGCTTCCTTATAGCCATTCTGACCACAGTGAGATGCTGTGTCCTTGCAGTTTGCATTTGCCATGGCCTGAGACTTAATGATGCTGAACAAGTTTTCATGCACTTGGCCCTCTTTAGTTCCTCTTGGGAGAAATCTCTGTTACCATCTTTTGCCCAGGCTTTCATTGGGTTCTTGTTGTTTTTCTTGTGGAGACGTGTGAGTTGATTGTATCTTTGGGCTTTTCATCCCGTGTCCGATTTGTGGTTTGCAAACATCCTCTCCCAGTCGTTGTGCTATCTTTGCATTCAGTCGATGGTTTCCTTCACTGGGCAGAAGCGTCCGCATTTGATGTGGTCCCGTTTGTTTCTTGTTTCCTTTGTTGCCCTTTCCCAGTCAGACATGCTTCTTCCAAATAGGTTTCTCACTCAGATGGCAAAGAGCAGTGTGCCTAGGTCTTCTCCTACAAGGTTCATAGTTTGAAGTCTGCCATTCAAGGCTATAATCCATTTTGAGGTGGTGTGTGTGCCAGGTGTAACATCATGGTGTACTCTCGTTGTGTTCCATGTGGCTGTGCAGGCTTCCCAGCACCATTTATTGTAGAGACTCTCCTTTCTCCGCTGTCTCCTCTTGGCTCCCTGGCCGAAAATGGGCTGTCCATGTACGTTTGAGTTGGGCTCAGGGCTCTCGATTCTGTTGCATGGGTCTTGTGCATGTTTTTGGGCCAAGATTGTGCCATTTCGGTAACTAGCGCTTCATCCTCTATGTTGAAATCAGAAAGTGTAACACGTCCTGCTTTGTTCATTTTCCTGAGGATTCCTTTGCCTATTCAGGGTCTCTTGTTGCTGCCTAGAAATTTTAGGATTCTCTCTTCGATCTCTGTGGCAAGTATGGCTGCAACTTTGACTGGGATTGCATGGAATCCAGAGATTCCTTTTTCCGGTATGGACGTTTCAAGTGTGTTAATTCTTCCATTCCTAGATCCTGGAATATCCTTCTTTCTCCTTGTGTCTTCTTGAATTTCTTTACTGAAACGTTTGCTAGTTTTCGATTGACATAGCTAACACCTGTTTTGCTACGATTCTTCATAGAGATCTTATTCTTCTAACTGGCAAGCTGGTTTTTTCTTTTTCAGAGTCAGTTTTTCTATTCTGTGCAAGTTTTAATTGGTTTTATTTTGGCAGAAGTGCATCGCTGTGCTCACATCTTCTGGCAATGCTCCTGTATTTGCTGTGGAAGTCTGGCCCTGTCTAACGTCCCTTCCCATCTGCCTCTACACTACCTCGAACGCCTGCCCCCCAGTGACTGAAGCAGTGGTGAGCAGGCTCATGCCCAGGATTCCACCCGGCCCACCCCAGGCAACCGTCGCAGTAGGTGTGGGCCTCACTTCTGCACCTCTGGCCATCCGCTTTCCTGTTCCATTGGCCACCTGCAGTTGACTGCAATGGGACTTGTATATGCTACTTGAGCCCAACTCTGGCACTGTGTAGATGAGGCCAGTTTGTTTTTCACGTACATTGTGATGTCAGAGGATTTGTCATAATTGTGTGTCTTCTGTCCCACCAAGCTTCATGGACACAGGGTTTCAGAGCCCGCTTATAGCAGTCTCATAACTCACCCTTCCCAGTTAGCCCAGGTTTGACCTTCGCTGCCATTTTTTGGCTAGTAAATTTCTCTGACTTTCAAAGGTTCAAGCAGAGTCTGTCTAAAGAGTGACATCATTCATTGTGGATTACTCAGGTGTGATTTCTGTTAGCCTTCCATTGTATGGGAGCATTTTTTCTTTTCTATAGTATACTTGTCATGGTCATTCTCAGCTATCTCCCTTAGACATGCTTATCAGTCCATTCTCCTTCAGTCTAAGTGATTAGTTTTGTATTTCCTTAATCACTGTATGTTCTCTAGGCCGAGGTATGACTGCTTTCATGATTCTTGGTGGTTCCTTTGAATTTTCACCAGTCACTAGCAGCCATCTTTGCTACCCTAGCATAGGTCAAACTAAGCACTGAGAACACATGTTCATCAGGGTTGGTTTGACATCCTAATCAGAAACTCCAAATTCGTGGGGGTCCTGGCAACACCCTTCACGGACACAATGTTTCCAAGACAAATTAGACAAATCTGATGAATTCATCTCTCCAAGAAAGATATTTTTCTGTCTTTTTCCGGATTTGGAAAGTTTCGAACTTGACACCTGATCCTTGAATGTTCTCCTAGATTTCCTCTAGATACGGGCTTACTTTATTTCTATAGGCTGTGCCATTTGTTTGCCTTACATCCTCAGCCCTGGCTTCTTTATTTTTATTGAAACAGAATTGTAATGTCCAAATTTTCAGCCAACTTCCTTACATATGGTGTCCAAACACATAATCAATAATCCTTCTACAGCAAGAAGTAGGGGGAGAGAATTTGATTGGAGCCACACTGAGCACACTAGGCTGGGAGGGCAGCCTTCATGAAGGAACGAAGCCCTCTGGAAAAGGGTGCTTCTCAGCACACTTGTAGAGCCCTTCCAAACAAAGAGACATAGCCCAAGCATGACAGGGGTCCATTCCTTCAATGCTTCCAAGACATCTCTTGGGACACATTAGCATGTACCCAGTGGTCCGCCGTGATGCCTGAGCTATGGAAAGTGAGACAGATCTTCAAAGAATGCTACAGGCCTGGTAAAGGAGGCATCGATTCTTCTCTTCAATGTCCTCAAGACATTCAGTCATTGTGGGGCCGGCGTCCAAGGTAGTGCAGTGGCAGACGGGAAGGGACATTAGACAGGGCGAGACATCTTGCCAGTGAGAAGAATTAGATCTCTACGAAGAACCTTAGCAAAACAGGTGAGAGCCATATCAATCGAAAACTAGCAAACGTTTTGGGAAAGAAATTCAAGAAGACACAAGGAAAAAGAAGGATATTCCGGGATCTAGGAATGGAAGAATTAACACATTTGAAAGATCCATACCGCAGAAAGGAATCTCTGGATTCCATGCAATCCCAGTCAAAGTTGCAGCAATATTTCCCAAAGAGATAGAAGAGAGAATCCTAAAGTTTCTAGGCAGCACCAAGAGACTCTGAATAGGCAAAGGAATCCTCAGGAAAATGAACAAAGCAGGACGTGCTACACTTTCTGATTTCAACATAGAGGACGAAGCGCTAGGTACCAAAAGCGCACAGTTTGCACACAAAAACAGGCACAGAGACCCATGCAACAGAATCGAGAGCCCAGAGCCCAACTCAAACGTACGTGGACAGCACCTTTCCAACGAGGGAGGCAATAGGAGACAGCAGAGAAAGGAGAGTCTCTACAATAAATGGTGCTGGGAAGCCTGCACAGCCACATGGAACACAACGAGAGTACACCATGATGTTACAACCGGCACACACACCACCTGAAATGGATCAAAGCCTTGAATGGCAGACTTGAAACCGTGAACCTTGTAGCAGAAGACCTACGCAGAGTGCTCTTTGCCATCTGTCTGAGCCGCCTATTTGGAAGAAGCATGTCTGACTGGGAAAGGGCAACAAAGGAAACAAGAAACAAACGGGACCACATCAAATGCGGACGCTTCTGCCCAGTCAAGGAAACCATCGACTCAATGCCAAGACAGCACAACAACTGGGAGAGGATGTTTGCAAACCACACATCGGACAAGGGGTGAAAAGCCCAAAGATACAATCAACTCGCACACCTCCACGAGAAAAACAACAAGAAGCCAATGAAAACCTGGGCAAAAGATGGAAACAGAGATTTCTCCCAAGAAGATTGAAAGAGGGCCAAAAGGTGCATGAAAACTTGTTCCCCTCATTAAGTCTCAGGCCAATGCAAATGCAAACTGCAAGGACACAGCAGCTCACTGTGGTCAGAATGGCTATAAGGAAGCAGACAGGAAACAAGTGTCAGAGAGGAGGTGGAGAGAAGGGAAATCTCCTGCACTGCAAGTGGGAGTGGAAACCGGTGCAGCCAATATGGCAAGCGGTGTGGAACTGCCTCAGAAATTTAACAATCCATGTCCCATATGATCCAGCTGTTCCTCTGAGGCGTGTTTGTCCAAAGAGCTCAGAAACACTACCTTATAATAAGACGTGCACCGCTGACTTCACAACAGCCTTACTCCCGCTATCCAAGACTTGAAATCCGCCCTGGTGCCCAGCAAGGGAAGAATACATAAGGAAGATGGGCTATACACACACAACGGCATACCACTCAGCTGGAACAAAGTTTGCATTCCAGCCATTTGTGAAACCCAGAATGGCTGTGAGGGTTTTAGGGGAAGTGAAACAAGCCCCAGGGAGAACGTCAAATACCATAGGATCTCATTTACAAGGAGAAGAAAAAGCAAGCACTAACCAACAGGTGGCACAGGACATTTTACTGGGAGTTCCCAGATGCAAAGCGGGGTGGTGGGGGAGGGTAAAAGAGATGATGAGGCACCAGTGTGCGGTGAGGGGTTGTGATTCAGCTTTAGCTGGTGAAGATGATGTAACCTACACAGAAGTCTAAACCAATGAGGATGCAAATCTGAAAGATATAGGATGTTCTAATGCAGGGTTATGGCAATAAATTCACCTAAAATCAAAAATCCAAAACGGGGTACAGAATGACGGCATAATGCTTTTGGGGCTGAAAGCATTTAGAGAAGGTGAATTTCCAAGGATGGAAAATCCCCTCAAAATTCTTACTGTTTCTACAGAAAGGTAGACCATTCCAAATAGATGAAGAGGAATACTACCCACAGAACATGATGCGTGCTAAACCCATGAACCAAGGGAAAATGTTACCGTCCATGATGTTAATAGAAATCTCCTTCATGATTAATCCCAACAAGCCCACGTCTTCCCAAGTTCAGACAAAAGGTTGGTCCAAAATAAGAATTCAGGGCCGGCTTTGTGGTGGAGTGAGTAAGTGCCCACCTTCCACTTGGGCAGCCGGGGCCTCACTGTTTCACATTACGGGTGCAGATCACTTTAGCAGTGTTAGGAAATACAGATTTCATGGTACGGTGAGGACAGAGATCATAAATAAGTAGCAATTCTGACGATACGTTATCAATTCACACCCGAAAATCTCCATGAGAATATTACAATCAATGAACGCATGTGGTACACTTCCCCAAAGTAAGAAGGAAGGAAGACATGTGACCTGCCAAGGTGGAATTGGCAGAGTGCTAGGAAATGATATGATCATTGCGCATGAGAGGATTGCCCGGGCAACTTCAACTTGGGAGGGAGTCCAGGACTTTCTCTGGGGATGGTCCACCCACTTGGCCATCTACACAAGATATAAGAGATACAAGCAAGGATAATCTTATACTGGAAAGAAACCAGTGTCTAGGAAAGGAGGCATCATATTCTTCTCTTCAATGTCCTCAAGACATCATTCTTGACTTTGGATTATGCTTAAGGAAGAAGGACAACATAGTTCTGATAGGGCCCAAGTGTGGCATCTTGTTTCCAATCAAGTTTCAAGCTTGAATCAGCATGCTGTCCCCATAGACTTGAATAGATGACAATGTTCTCCTCTCAGTGCTTGTCCCTCTATTCTCACTTCTTGCCAAGGATTCCTTTCTTATCCCTTGAATCAGAGTCGGTGTGATCTCTTCTACTTTCTGTGCCAGCTTTCTGTTTGTCAAAGCTGTTTCTTGTTATCTCTCCCTTTAATAGCCTATCCTAGGCCAATCCTCAGACTGTAACCATGCGGCCCTCTTGGGGGACAGGTTCACCATGATGTCATAAAGAACGTCCTAATTCTAAGTTGTCCTGACAACCTCCATGCACAGAGTTTCAGAGCTATCTCAGACCAGTCAGACTCCTAACCCTTTCCAGAAAGGATAGTTTTCCTTTTCCTGGATTTCTTGTCGGTTTCTTTCTCCTTGAACTTTGATAGGCCTAGCACAATCTCCCTAGACACTGGTTTCTTTCCTGTAACATTATCCTGGGTTGTATCTCTTATATCTTGTGTAGGCGGCCAAGTGGGTGGACATTCACCAGAGAAAGTCTTGGACTGCCTCCCAAGTTGAAGTTGCCCAGGCAATCCTCTGATGCGCAATGATCATGTCATCTTCTAGCACTCTGCCAATTCCACCTTGACAGGTCACAAGTTTTCCTTCCTTCTTCCTTTGGGGAAGTGTACCAAATGCGTACATAGATTGTAATAGTCTCGTGGTTCTTTTTCTGTTGCATATTGATAAGCTATCCTCACAATGGCTACTAATTTATGATCTCTGTCCACACCGTACCATGAAATCTATATTTCCTAACACTGTTAATGAGATCTGCACCCATGATGTGAATCAGTGAGGCCCGGACCGCCCAAGCAGGACGTGGGCACTTACCCGGTCTACCACAGGGCCGGCCCTGAATTGGACTTTTGGACCAACCTTTAGCCTGAGCTTGGGAAAACGTGCGCCTGTTTGGATTATTCGTGAAGGTGATTAGTAGTAACATCATGGACAGTAACCTTTTCCTGTTGTTCATGGGTTTAGCATGGATCATGTTCTTTGGGGAGTATTCCTCTTCATCTGTTTGGAATGGTTTACCTTTCTGTAGCATCAATAAGAATTTTAAGGTGATTTTCCATCCTTGGAAGGTCACCTTAGCGATTCTTTTTCAGCCCCCAAAGCTTTATGCCATCATTCTGGACCCCTTTTTGGATCTTTGATTTTTGCTGAATTTATTTCCATAAACCTGCATTAAAACATCCTATATCTTTCAGATAGCTTACATCATCGTCACCAGCGTAAGCCTAATCACAGGCCCTCACCACACTCTTGTGCCTCACCATCTCTTTCCACCACCCCCCCACCGACCTGCTTTGCCTCTGGGAATCCCCAATTAAATGTGCCATGCCACCTGTTCATCATCTGGGTAGGTTTGACATCCTGAGATCAGAAGCTCCAAATTCGAGGTGGACCTTGATACCCCCTTCATGGACACAGTGTCCTTCTGTCTTAAGTATAATCCAAAGTCAAGAATGTTCTCATGAGGACATTGAAGAGAAGAATCGATGCCTCCTTTCCTACACCTCTAGCATTCTTTGAAGATCAGTCTCACTTTCCAAAGCTCTGGCGTCATGGGTTCCCACTGGGTACATGTTAATGTGTCTCTTTGTTTGGAAGGGCTTTACAAGTGTGCTGAAATGCACCCTTTTATACAGGGCTTCATTTCTTAATGAAGGCAGTATGTCCATGAAAGGGGTTGACAGGACCCCGCGAATTTGGAGTTTCTGATCTCAGGATCTCAAATCAACCCAGATAACCACGTGTTCTCAGTGCTTAGTTTGACCCAGGCTAGGATAGCAAGCAGTCCTACAAGTGACCGGTGCAAATTCAAAGACAACAACCAAGAGTCACGAAAGCTCTCACACCTTGGACTAGAGAAGATACGGTGATTAAAGAAATACAAAATTAATCATTATGAACTGAGGAGAACAGACTGATAAGCATATCTAAGGGAGATAGTTGAGAAAGACCATGACGGGTATAATATGGAAAAGAAAAAATTCCAGAAAATGGAAGGTGAACAAAAATCACACCTGAAAAATCCACAATGAGAGATGTCAGTCTTTACACAGACTCTGCTTGAACGTTTGAAATTCAGAGAAATTCACAAGCCAAAAGACGGCAGCAAAGGTCAAACCTGCGCTAACTGGGAATGGTGAGTTATTAGACTGCTCCAAGCAGGCTCTGAAGCCCTGTTTCGATGAAGCCTGCCGGCACACCAGAGACATAATTATGACAAATCCTGTGACATCACGGTGGACCTGAAAAACAACCTGCTCTCATCTACACAGTGCCAGACTTGGGCTCAAGTAGCATATTCAAATCCCATTGTACTCAACAGCAGGTGGCCAAAGGAACATGAAAGGGGCCTGGCAGTGGTGCAATGGTTAGGTCCACATCTTCCGCGTCGGTGGTCCGGGGTGGGCTGTGTGGAATCCTGGGTGTGAGCCTCCTAACCATTGCTTCAGTCATCCTGGATCTGGCGTCCTAGGTAGTGTAGAGGCAGATGGGAAGGGAGGTTAGACAGGGCCAAATTTCCACAGCAAATACAGGAGCATTGCCAGCAGATGTGAGCTCAGTGATGCACTTCTGCCAAAACAAAACCGATTACAAGTTGCAAAAAATACAAAAACTGAAGCTCAATAAAAAGAAAACAAACACGTTGGCAGTAAGAAGATCTCTATGAAGAAGCTTACCAAAACAGGTGAAAGCCATGTCAATTCGAAAACAAGCAAATCTTTGGGGAAAGGAATTCCAGAAGACACAAGGAAAAAGGATATTTCGGGATCTAGGAATGGAAGAATTAACAGGAAGATGGGCTATAGCCAGGAAATGGCACACCAGTTTACCGGAACAAAGGATGCAATCCAGCCATTTGTGACCACCAGAATGACTGTGAGGGTTTTAGGGAAGTGAAACAAGCCCCAGGGAGAAAGTCAAATACCGTAGGATCTCACTGAAGAGGACAAGAAAAAACAAGCGGTCAGGAACAGGTGGCACGGGACATTTGATTGGGGGTTCCCTGAGACAAAGCGGGGAGGTGTGAGAGGGGGAAACAGATGATGAGGCACAAGTGTGTGGTGAGGGCCTGCTATTAGGCTTACGCAGGTGAAGATGATGTAAGCTACACGGAAGTCTACATCGATGAGGATGCAAATCAGAAAGATATAGGACGTTCTAATGCAGGGTTACGGCAATAAATTCACCTAAAAGGAAAAAATCCAAAATGGGGTCCAGAATGACGGCATAAAGCTTTGGGGCTGAAAGAGATTAGAGAAGGTGAACTTCCAAGGCTGGAAAATCACCTCAAAATGCGTACTGATGCTACAGAAAGGTAGACCATTCCAAATAGATGAAGAGGAATACTACCCACAGAACATGATGCATGCTAAACCCATGCACCAACGGAAAAGGTTACTGTCCATGATGTTACTACTAATCACCTTCACGAATAATCCAAACAGGCCCACGTGTTCCCAAGCTCAGGCAAAAGGTTGGTCCAAAAGTCCAATTCAGGGCCGGCCCTGTGGCGGAGCAGGTAAGTACCCACGTTCCACTTGGCCAGCCCAGGCCTCACTCTTTCACATCATGTGTGCAGATCACATTAGCAGTGTTAGGAAATATAGATTTCATGGTACAGTGCAGACAGGGATCATAAAATAAGTAGCAATGGTGAGGTCACCTTATCAATACGCACCAGAAAAAGAACCGTGAGGCTTTTACAATCCATGAACGCATCTGGTACACATCCCCAGAGGAAGAAGGAAGGAAAACATGGGACCTGCCAAGGTGGAATTGGCAGAGTGCTAGGAGATGACACAATCATTGCGCATCAGAGGATTGCCCGGGCAACTTCAAGTTGGGAGGGAGTCCAGGACTTTCTCTGGGGAACGTCCACCCACTTGGCCATCTACATAAACTGTAAGAGGTAAAACCCAGGATAATCTTACAGGACAGAAACCAGTGTCTAGAGAGAATGTAGCAGGCCTTACAAAGTTCGAGGAGAAAGTCAGAAACCGACAAGAAATCGAGAAAAAGTAAAACTATCCTACCAGGAAAGGGTGAGGAGTCAGACTGGCCTGAGATGCCTCTGAAACTCTGTGTGCACGCAGGATGTCAGGACAACTTCGAATTTTGAGGTTGTTTATGACATCACGATGATCATGTCCGCCAAGATGGCCGAACGGTTACAGACTGAGGATTGACCTAGGCTAGGCTATTAAAGGGAGGGATACCCAGAAACAGCTTTGAGAAACAGAAAGCGGACACAGAAACTGGAAGACATAAAACAGACGTTGATTCGAGAGGTAAGAAAGGAATCCTTGGCAAGAAGCGAGAATAGAGGGACAAGCACCGAGAGGAGAACGTTGTCATGTATTCAAGTCTATGGGGAGGCCATGCTGATTCAAGCTTGCAACTTGATTGGAAGCAAGAGGCCAGACTTGGGCCTTATCAGACCTACGTGGTCCTTCTGCCTTAAGCATAAGCCAAAGTCAAGAGTGATGTCTTGAGGACGTTGAAGAGAAGAATCCATGCCTCCTTTCCTAGGCCCCTGGCATTCTTTGCAGATCAGTCTCACTTTCCATAGCTCTGGCGTCACGGGGGCCCACCGGGTACATGCTAATGTGTCCCAAGAGATGTCTTGGAAGCCTTGAAGGAATGGAGCCCTGTCACGCTTGGGGTACGTCTTTTTGTTTGGAAGTGCTCTACAAGGGTGCTGAAAAGCACCCTTTTCCACAGCACTTCACTCCTTCGTGAAGGCTGCCCTCCCAGGCTAGTGTGCTCAGTTTGCCCCCAATGAAATTCTCTCCCCCTACCTCTTGCCGTAGAAGGATTATTGATTCTGTGTTTTGACACCACATGTAAGGAAGTGGGCTGAAAATCAGAACATTACAATTCTGTTTCAAGAAAAATAAACAGGCCAGGGCTGAGGATGTAAGGCAAACAAACGGCACAGCCTATAGAAATAAAGTAAGCCCGTATCTAAATGGAATCTAGGGGAACGTTCCAGGATCAAGGGTGAAGTTCGAAACTTCCCAAATCCGGAAAGGAGACAGAAAAATATCTTTCCTGGAGAGAGGAATTCATCAGATTTGTCTAATTTGTCTTGGAAACATTGTGTCCGTGAAGGGGGATGCCAGGACCACCTCGAATTTGGAGTTTGTGACCTCAGGATGTCAAACCAACCCAGATGACCACGTGTTCTCAGTGCTTAGTTTGACCTGGGCTAGGACAGCAAAGACTCCTTCAAGTGACCGGTGCAAATTCAAAGACAACCACCAAGAGTCACGAAAGCACTCACACCTCGGCCTGGAGAACATATGGTGATTCAAGAAATGCAAAACTAATCACTTGGAATGAAGGGGAATGGACTGATAAGCATGTCTAAGGGGGATAGGTGAGAAATACCATGACGATTACACTATGGAAAAGAGACAAAGGTCCCAGAAAATGGAAGGTGAACAGAAATCACACCTGGATAATCCACAATGAAAGTTGATGTCAGTCTTTAGACAGACTCTGCTGGAACGTTTGAAAGTCAGAGAAATTCACAAGCCAAAAGACGGCAGCGAAGGTCAAGCCTGGGCTAAGTGGGAAGGGTGAGTTATGAGGCTGCTCCAAGCGGGCCATGGAACCCTGTGTCCATGAAGCTTGCCGGGACAGCAGAGACACGATTGTGACAAATCCTCTGACATCACAGTGGACCCGGAAAACAACCTGGCCTCATCTACACAGTGCCAGAGTTGGGCTCAAGTAGCATATTCAAGTCCCATTGCCCTCAACTGCAGGTTGCCAATGGAACATGAAAGGGCCCGGCCGGTGGTGCAGCGGTGAGGTCCGCACCTTCTGGGTCGGTGGCCCGGGGTGGGCCGGGTGGACCCTCGGGTGAGCCTGCTCACCACTGCTTCAGTCATTCTGGGGCAGGCGTCCGAGGTCGTGTAGAGGCAGATGGGAAGGGACGTTAGACAGGGCCAGATTTCCACAGCAAATACAGCAGCATTGCCAGCAGATGTGAGCTCAGCGATGCACTTCTGCCAAAAGAAAACCGATTCAAAGTTGCAAAGAATAGAAAAAGTGAAGCTGAAAAGACAAAATGAAAAACTCCACGCCAGTGAGCAGGATGAGATCTCCTGGAAGAAACTTAGCAAAACAGGTGAAGGACATGTCAATGGAAAACTAACAAATGTGTGGGGAAAGAAATTCAAGAAGACACAAGGAGAAAGAAGGAGATTCCAGGATCTAGGAATGGAAGCATCAACACACTTGAAACGTCCATACCAGAGAAAGGAATCTCTGGATTCCATGCAATCCCTGTCAGAGTTGCAGCAATGTTTCCCACAGAGACAGAAGAGGGAATCCTAAAGTTTCTAGCCAGCAACAAGACACCCTTACTAGGCAAAGGAATCCTCAGGAAAACGAAAAAAGCAGCACGTGTCACAATTTCCGATTTCAACATATAGGACGAAGCACTAGGTACCGAGACGGCACAGTCTGGGCCCCAAAACAGGCACACAGACCCATGCAACAGAATCGAGAACCCAGAGCCCAACTCAAACGTACATGGACAGCCCATTTTCGACCAGGGAGCTAAGAGGAGACAGCGGAGAAAGGAGAGCCTCTACCATAAACGGTGCTGGGAAGCCTGCACAGCCACATGGAACACAACGAGAGTACACCATGATGTTACACCTGGCACACACACCACCTGAAATGGATCAAAGCCTTGAATGGCAGACTTGAAACCGTGAACCTTGTAGCAGAAGACCTAGGCAGAGTGCACTTTGCCATCTGTCTGAGCCGCCTGTTTTCAAGAAGCAAGTCCTACTGGGCAAGGGCAACCAAGTAAACAAGAAACCAACGGGACCACGTCAAATGCGGACGCTCCTTGCCCAGTGAAGGAAACCATCGCCTGAATGCAAAGATAGCACAACAACTGGGAGAGCATGTTTACAAACCACACATCGGACAAGGGGTGAAAAGCCCAAAGATGCAATCAACTCGCACGTCTCCACAAGAATAAAAACGGCAAGCCAATGAAAACCTGGGCAAAAGATGGAAACAGAGATCTCTCCCAAGAAGATCGAAAGAGGGCCAATTGTGGCATGAAAACTTGTTCACCATCATTAACTCTCAGGCCAATGCAAGTGCAAACTGCAAGGACACAGCAGCTCACTGTGGTCAGAATGGCTATAAGGAAGCAGACAGGAAGCCACAAGTGTCAGAGAGGAGGTGGAGAGAAGGGAAGCCTCCTGCACCATTGGTGGGAGTGCAGACCGGTGCAGCCACTACGCCAAGCGGTGTGGAACTGCCTCAGAACTTGAAGAATCCATGTCCCATATGATCCAGCTATTCCTCTGCGGCGTGTTGATCCAAAGAACCCGGAAACACTACTGCATAGTGTTCAGGCAGAACCTGTCTAAAGACTGACGTCTATCACTGTGGATTATTCACTTGTGATGTCTGTTGGCCTTCCATTTGACAGGACCTTATTTTCTTTTCCATCGTCCAATCGTCATGGTCTTTCTGAGGTATCTCCCTTTGGTATGCTTATCAGTGCGTTCTCCTTCATTCCAAGTTATGAATTTTGCATTTCTTTAATCACTTTAGGTTCTGTAGGCCGAGGTGTGAGTCCTTTCGTGATTGTTGGGTGTTGTCTTGGAATTTTTATAGGTCACTTGTAGGAATCTTTGCTATCCTGGTCGAGTTGACACTGCACTCTGAGAACTCGTGGTCATCTTGGCTGGTTTGACATTCTGAGATCAGAAACTCCAGATTCGTGGGGGTCCTGGCAACCGCCTTCACGGACAGTATGTTTCTGAGACAAGTTCGCAAAATCTGATGAACTCCTCTCTCCAGGTAACAGATTTTTCTGTCTCTTTTCTGGATTTGGGAAATTTCGAACTTAACCCCTGATCCTTGGGCGCTCCACCAGATTAGGTCTAGATACTGGCTTACTTTATTTCCACAGGGTTTTCTATTGGTTTGACTTACATCCTCAGCTCTGGCATGTGTAGTTTTCTTTAAATATAATGGTAGTGTTCTAATTTTCAGCCAACCCCCTTCCATATGGTGTCAAAACACAGAGTCAGTACTCCTTCTACGGCAAGAGATAATGGGAGAGAATTTCACTGGAGTCCAACTGAGCACGCTAGCCTGTGGGGGCAGCCTTGACACAGGAACGAAGCCCTCTGGAAAAGGGTGCTTTTCAGCACACTTCCAGTGCCCTTCCAAACCAGCAGACATACTCAAAGAATGATCGGCGTGCATTTCTTCAAGTCTTCAAAGAGATGTCTTGGGACACATTAGCATGTACCCAGTGGGCCCCCATGACTCCAGAGCTGTGGAAAGGGAGACCTCTTCAAAGCATGCAAGGGGCGTAGGACGGAGGCTTCGATTCTTCTCTTCAATGTCTTCAAGAGATCATTCTTGACTTTGGATTATGAGTAAGGCTGAAGGCCAAGATAGGACTGATAAGCGCCAAGTCCGGCCTCTTGTTTCAAATCAAGTTTCAAGGTTGAATCAGCATGGCCTCCCAATCTACTTGAGTAGATGACAATGTTCTCCTCTCAGCGCTTGTCCCTCTATTATCGCTTCTTCCCAGTGATTCCTTTCTTATCCCTTGAATCAGCGTCTCTTTGATCTCTTCAAGTTTCTGTGCCTGGTTCCTGTTGGGAAAAGCTGTTTCTGGGTATCTCCCACTTCACTATCACAGCCTAGGCAAATACTCGCCCGGGAAACATGCGGGCCATCTTTGGTGACATGTTCACCGTGATGTCAGAAACACCCTCGGATTTTTCTAAGTTATCCTGACAACGTCCATGCACACAGTGTTTGAGAGCCATCTCATACCAGTCTGAAGACTCCATCATTCCAGGTAGGATAGTTCTCCTTGTTCTGCATTTCTTATCAGTTTCTAAGATTCTCCTCGAACATTGAAAGGTCTACTACCTTCCCTCCAGAGACCGGTTTCTTTCCTTTAAGATTATCCTGGGTTTTACCTCCTACCTTTTGTGGATATGGCCAAATGGGTGGATTTTCCACAGAGAAAGTCCTGGAGTCCCTCCCAAGTTGAATTTGCCCAGGCAATCCTCTGACTTGTGTGATCACCTGGCAGTCTGACAATTCCACCTTGTCGGGTCACAATTCTTCCTTCCTTCATCATTTGGGGACGTGTACCTGATACGTTCATAGATTGTAATATTCTCATGGTTCCTTTTCTGATGCGTATTGATAAGTTCTCCTCACAATTTCTACTTCTTTATGATCTCTGTGCCGACCAGACCATGAAATCTGGATTTCCCATTGCTATTAATCTGATCCCCACCCATGATGCTAGGCAGTGATGCCCGGGACGCCCAAGAGGAATGTGGGCACTTACTTGCTACACCACAGCGCCGGCCCTGAATTGAACTTTTGGAGCAATCTTTCGCTGAACTTGGGAAGAAGCTGGCCTTTTTCAATCATTCCTGAAGGTAATTAGTAGTGACCTCATAGAGGGTAACATTTTCCCTTGGTTCATGAGTTTAGCACGGAACACATTCTCTTTGTAGTATTCATCTTAATCTATTTGCAATGGTCGACCATTCTGTAGCATCATTAAGCATTTTGAGGAGCTTCACAATCCTTAGAAGTTCATCTCTCTAATCTCTTTCAGCATCAAAAGCTTTATGCTGCAAATATGCACGCCTTTTAGGATTTTTTCTTTCACTCTGGGAACCACCAATCCAAAGGGAAGGCTGGTATCCAAAGCTAGAATGCTCAGTTTGGCAACAATGAAATTCTCTCCCCCATCCCTCGCCATAGAAGAGTATTGCTTATGGGCTTTTACACCATATGTGAGGAAGTTGACTGAAAATTAGAACATTACACTTATATTTAACGAAAAATAAACATGACAGAGATGACGATGTAAGTCGAACAACTAACGAATCTTACAGAAATAAAGTAAAGCAGCATCCAGACGTAGTCTACTGAAATGATCAAGGATCCAGGATCCACTTTGAGCGTCCCCAAATTCAGAAAAGAGACATAAAAATATCTTATCTGGAGATAGGAATCCATCAGATTTGTCTAATTTGTCTCAGAAACATTATGTCCATATGGTGGTTGCCAGGGCAACCTAGAATTTGGAGATTCTGATCTCAGAATGTCAAACCAGCAAAGATGACCTCGTGTTCTCAGTGCTCCATTGGACCTAGGCTGGATAGCAAAGATTCCTTTAAGTGAACGATTGAAAGTCAAAGACAATACCCAAAAATCATGAAAGCGCTCACACGTCGGCCTAGAGAACATATGGTGACTAAAGAAATACAAAATTAATAAATTGAATGAAGGACAAGGGACTGATAAGCATACCTATGGGAGACAGCTGAGAAAGACTATGACAATTGATGTGGATTAAGGCTGCCCCAGCTCGAAAAGCCCAAGGTTATCTGGTGGACATGCAGAACTATATGACCCGTTGAATTTCTTTTGGCATGAATTAGAGGTGCCCCAGTGAGAGAAGCCCAGGTCATGCTCACCTACATGCCTATCTATGGGGCCAGTTTTGTATCTAGTGTTATATGACCACACAATAACAAGAACCCCTCTGAACTGAAATCATTTAATGACGTTTACATTATATTTTCTTTTTCCATTAAAAATAAGTCATGTACCCATGACTCATAAAATTAGCCCTTCCCCTCAACTCAGGGCAGCAGCAGCAGCTCTTCGCTGCCCATGGGTTGTGTCCCCATGCATGCAGCTCTACACTGCCCATAGATCCTGTCCCCATGCAGCAACTCTTTACTGCCCATGGGTCCTGTCCCCATGTTATCCTGTAAAGTTCACTAAATAAAAGAGCACCACTACCAGACGTTGAGAGTCCAAGAAATCTTTCAACTCTTCAGCTCGCTGAGCCTGCATCATATCTTGTGTCCTGTATGGGGAACTTGCTTCATCAGTTTTTGAGCTCGACTTCTGGTAAGTGCCCCTTTCTTCCTGGTGCCTCTCTCTTTTTCGAGGATGGATCTAAACTCACTTCTTCATCAGGAACTTTCTTGGTTAGCTCTATGAATCGATGTTTGTTGCCCATGGCTACTCTATGGGGCAAATCATGGCATTCAGCTTGAAGAGAATCAGTAGCTTAAGCCTCAGGGTGATGTAGCATGAATTGATCCATTCCTTCCTGAGTCTATCTCTAATATATAAATATTACCTGGGCATGCATAGGCCACTTAAGTCATTAGGATGGTTGGCAATCTGCAAGACTCCGGTGGAAGGTTTCTTCTCCTAAGGCTGGATTGGGATACCTCCCATGGCACCTGACCAGGCTCTGAACTGTGCCAATGTCCCAATCAGGAATCGAGTTCAAGGAAACTACCAAAGTCTAACCTTTGCTTGAGTATGGGAAACCCTTCTTCAGAGAATGACTCCAACATGCAATTGGGTAGAATGTCCCTCAGAGCGGCGGAAAATTCCTCACACTTTTTCTCCATTATGTTCTCTCTTAAACTTCTCCTTTTGTCTCAGGGACCATTCACCAGGCACCTATTACTGCCAGGCAGAATAGGAAAGATGTTCACCAGGCACCTGTTACTGCCAGGCATCCGAGGGAAGGTATACAAGGGATGCAATGCTGGCAGACACCCCCGCCAGCCCTTGCTATAGGAGCCCCACAGTAGGAACAACAGGTGGGATGCTGCCGTAGGTTCAGGGGACATTTTCAAGGTAATGGACGTGTCTCTTTCATCTTTGTTAGATATACAATGGCCATTTTCGTCTCCTTTTGAGCTTTGCAACCGGGAAACAAAGAAATCTTTCAAGAGTCAAGTCCTCCAACACTGGGAGCCCCAACTTTGGCTTTCTGGGCCTGATCACCCTGGCGACCCCAAGTAGGGTGCCCTCTGTTGGCGGTTGACTCATTGAGTATTTTAGTCACCTACTGAGCTGGCTATGAGGGTAGGAAATCTGTGGTTTTTTCTGTGAACAGTCATGCTACAGTAGTGTGCCACAGCACGGGAACGGTTGTGTGACTCTTATCTTGAGAACCCTCTGAGCGGACATGAGGGTGAGGTCTGGCGTCTTCTTTTCCTTTCTTTGTTTTGGTCATCTCCTCTGTTGTCACCAAGTCGAGGTTAAGATCAGGCTGGACCTGATCGGAACCTGCACCTTCTGTGAAATCGAAAAATTTGAAAACATTTTTCAAGGGACTAAACTCTCAACCCGGGTACTTGGAGACTGGCCCCCAGTCAGTTGCAGACCTTTGTAGGCACTCCACCCTTCTCCACTCCACTGTCAGTCGCACACTGGCTTTACTGCCATGGGGAATGCCATAAGCATCCCCAGAGACTCACCACTCATGGTCATTCCAACTAATTAGAAACACTTTCAATTGTCTGGATTATGGCACAGAAACTGCAGCTGGGAGAAAGTTTGTGGGGTTTCTCTGTGCCTTTATGGTGCAGTTGGACAGGTAGATCAACCTAGAACGTCCTTCAAGTTACAGTCCAGTTTCTGAGAAATCAAGAGCAACCGTCCTTAGAAAGTCCTTGCAAGACTGGAAAGACAGTTCTCGAGGCAGCTCAGTTTCGACCTAGTTCCTTTATCATGAAAAGGATTATCATCCCCCCTCTCCAGGAACTACTATCTAGCCAATCACTCAGTCTTAAGACTCAAAAAAAAAAAAAAAAAAGAAAGGAGGGGAAAGGATAAATGGCCATAAGTGTGTCATTGCAAAAAGTATAGCATCTAGAGAGTCTTCTCCATAAGCATTAGTAAAAAGGCTCAAAACAAAGTTTAGATTCATAACTGGTGAGCTTTATATTATTGTACCTGAGTCACGGCAGTAGCTTTTAAAACAATAGTTGTACAGTCTCTGTGTATGTGTGTCTATGTGTACGTTATACATGTGATATTTTTACCCCTGGATGGTAGGGCCAAAATTAAGATATGTTTAGTTGGCTGAAAGTAAGTGCTTTCATAAATTCTAAATGTAGTAGAAATTAATTCAGTGCCTTTCAAAGTTAACATCATGTGAATTAACCTTTGGTAAATGAAAGTTTCTTTAAGTTTGTTGGTTTGATCGCAAATAGTCTTGTTGTCAGAGTTCTCAGTATTTGCATAGGATGCAGGCATTCAGCCTCGGTTTACTAGTGATATAAGTTCATGTTGTCTGTTAAATTTGTCAGCGAAATAATAGCTTTAAATGATGACCAGTTTTGTCTAATGCCTCATGAGGTAATCTGAACATAATTTTTGGAAACAAATGGTTTAAATACATAAAACTCATAAAAGTGAATACAATAACATTTATGGTCTCTATACTTGGGGGAAAAAAACAGCTTTAAAGTCTTTTGGTAACAATCTTGAATTTTGCCAAGTAAAGTTAAATAATAAATATCTGAATATCTGGATCATTTTTGGATAGGATGAAACACTGAATCATTATTAATAAACATATCTAAGTTATCTACTTTTGGCTTCTTATGGAAGAGGCTAAAAGCGTGTGGGTGTATTAAAAAGCATGCCTTGTGTTTAGTTGTAAAGCGGCGTGTTTCTAAACTTAGAAAGTGTTTAGAATGCTGATATAAAAGACAATCCATAATTGTTTACCTTTTTAGTGTTTACTAGGTCTGTTAAGGGTTAAAGTTCTAATTACCTTATAGAATTAAACCTACTGGAAACTACTAAGGAAAAGAGCTTTGTATTCAAGGAGGTTAAAATGGATATTTTCAGTAAAAAAGGTATAAAGAATGGAAATATTTTTGTTTGATGGGTTAAGAAAGATAAATTTGTCGTCATGTACTAGAAAGGAAAAAACAAAGACTTTGGGTCAAATGCTGAAAACAAAAAAGAAAGTTGTAGAAGGTTTGTGAAGGAGAAATTCTGAAAGGAATTTTATGCCTGGTCAAGTAGACTAAAGTAAGTTCAATTAAGTGCATGAGTTTGAAAGTTCAAAATAAGTAGGTGCAGAAATTCAAGTTTGGTTTTCTCTAAAAGGATACATTTTCTTGAACTTTTGATCTGCTCTTGGTAAAGAGGTCTTAAAAACGGTTCCTTTGAGTAAGTCTACGTAAGAGACAAATCTGTTTTGTGAAAATAATGACTGAGGTCACTCTTAAGATTTTTGACTCTGTTATAACTTTGAATAGATACCCGAGCATTCCTTCACAGCGAGTGTGCTTTCTATTTGAACAAGCATTTGAAAAGCTTTTGATATGTTTTGACAAGCTTCTCCCTCAAAAATATTCAAATGCTGAATGAAGGCTTTCTTTTGACCTGGTAGGCAGAAGAAAAATTACTCTGAGGATTTTTAGAGGGCCCCTGAGACTTCTTGAAGACATTTGCTCTCTCTTCCTATAAGAAGGAAGATATTAAACTAATTAGGCTTACTTGGTCTATTAAATTACATGGGAAACATTGTGAAATAAGTGATGATAGACTTCCTTAGGTGGTATAAGATGGGTAAATGTTATTAATATAGGTGTCTTAAAATTATATAACATTCCTAAGAGTGTGATCTTTCCTGGTTAACAGTCATAACTCCAATTATTATCAGCAAGTGTTATATGTCACTGAAGTAGCCAAGTTTCTTTGTCAATTGCCCTTTTGAGTCCTTTGTCCATTTCCAGGTGCTTGTTGTTTTACTCTGATGCTTTTTTCTTTTGCAAATATGCTTCATCTTCCCAGAAACTCCAGGAAAGGGTTCTGACACAAAGTTTCTAAATGACAGGTTTCTGATAAACTTTCAGATTGTAAAACTGAACGGAGTAAGAAATTACAGAATTCTAACAGAAACTAAGTTCATCGATCTGCTAACAGAAAACTCAGCTCAAGAATTGATTATACAGGACTGTGTGAACTGATGAGGATGGTTGTAATTTTTTAGAACTTCTGTTTGAAATATTGTTGAGTTTTGATGTGTTGTTTTGTTTTCTCATAATGAAGGAAAGCTTTTTCTCTTTTCCCTTATGCTAACAATGACCTACAGCCATTTGGTGAAATTATACCTTCATGAGCAAAACTGAAACATTTATCTTTTTCTCCCTACCTTATCCCTAAGGAATTTGGAAATGCTTTGTCACTGAGTATCGTTATTTAGAGGCAATATTTGCCTAAGTTCCATAAGAATCTGTTCTCCTTATAACAGGACACATTGGTTATACTACCAAGGCTTTGACTGGAATGTCATATTTGAAACATACAGGCTCAGATATGACAAGACAGCATTTCAGGAACAAAGATTGGACTTTATGGAATACAGTCCCTAGGAAACATGGGCCTGGTACCTTGTTTACAGAGATTCTGGCAATCTTGCCCGGTCACTAAGGAAGCTTGCTTATCTGCCAGGTGCAAGGAACCTCCGAATATTTTGGTGGACCTCAAAGAGAACTGAACTCACATCTGTAGGTACTGCAGGCCAAATCTGATGGCAAGTCCTTGGCTTGGCTTTTCTGGCATCTAGAGGCCTTCACAGATCAATGTGAGATTACTCTCCCTGGGGCAGCCCCAATTCATACTAGAAAAATATCCACCAGGTCATGTAGTTTGGCATGTAGGCCAGGTCACCTTGGGCTTCTCTACCTTGGGCAGCATTAATCCACATCATAAACCACCCCTGAACCCATTATGACAGGAAATCTTTGGGGATATGAATGATGGTCAGTCTTCTGTAACTACTTCTGGCGGTACAAGGTCGTAGAGCTTCCCCAAAATGGGGCCATAGGTACAGGTAGGAAGTTCAGTGGACCAGAAGTCTTCACCGGTGGAGTTCAAGGGTGACAAGTTGTACAGAGCCTCTGGAGACGAGAGAATCCTTTGACGAGAGGTGGTCCAGGAGGTGAAACATTTTTGACATGCTAAAGACAAACAACGAAAGAGACAACAAATTATAATAAGAAATACAAGCAGTATGTTTAACCCAATGAATAAGATTTTGAAGTACTGCAGAAACCTGGTCCTGACTAGGAGTTCAACCAGTCGTTTACAGTTAGGGTTGCTCAGACATGGATTTAATTTGGTGGCTGGGATAGGAAGCCAGAAATATTTTGACGGTAGTCAGGAATATAGACACAACATTGTTTTTATAATGACACTGGTGCCCCCTTGTGCTGCTGTCAAGACATCCAGTGCCATTTGGATTTGGAGGACTGCCTTACACACTTGGGATACTTCTAAATTGAGCAGCGAAATGCTATGTTGTGTATCATTTAATGCCTTCATAGTAAATTTGTTTAGGACTTCCGTGTGCAAGACGATATTTTCGATTCCTAATTGGGGAAGGAAAATTGCGGAAAGATGGTCATACCAGTGGAAGACAGAGCGGGTCCAGTGCTGTTGCAGGTTGGGTAGCTTAGCAGGAGGAGATATAGTAAATGTAGTTCTACCTTGCATCCAGACAAAGCCTAGGGTGCATCATCCAATCCATCCAGGTGGCAGCCAAGGTCATAAATTGGAGCCACATATCCACTGAGCACCGTTAGCGGCTAACCAATGCATTCTGGGCCGTCTATCCCAGTCAGTCCCAAACTAACCTGTATTTTTTTTTTAAGGCTATGACATAAGAACACATATAAAGGGGATTTTTTCCCAAGGTCAGCTGCTATTAGGCCATGTATCACAGGTGTGGTTGGTTTCTTCCCAACAGAGAGCGACCTTTTACTGAGTTGCCCACTAGTAGGAGTGAACCAAATATACTCATCTCAAATTAGATATGGTCCATCCTGTGTGTATGGATAAGTTGGGGACTTTACTGTTGGAACTTGTTTTGTTTGATACACCTGTGACAAGGCAAATCTAGTTAGTATTTGGACAGTAGTATTGAAGGAAAATATTTGATTGTGGCCAGGGAACTCCGAGGTGTCAGAGATAGATGGCCACAAGGAGACATTACGATTAGTAATAGATGAATCTTGCGGAAGAAAAGAGCTAGAATCTACTATCCATGAATGGCTACTATAGCTTCTACAGAAGCGTAATTTTTTGCTCTCTTAAATCATCCTCATTTTTACAAAAGATAGCCAAATTATGATTAACACGTTTGCAAATAAAGTATAGTTTCAATACAACTTGCTCCAATTATTTACATAAGAGCAGAAAGAATCAGAATTGCTTATACAGGTTTTTAAAAATCTGCTTTGCTGGAATTTTTTCTGAGGAGTCTCAGATTGAACTGTGAAGGCCTCTAGAGGCCAGAAAAGCCAAGCCAAGGACTTGCCATCAGATTTGGCCTGAAGTACCTACAGATGTGAGTTCAGTTCTCTTTGACGTCACCCAAAATATTCAGAGGTTCCCTGCACCTGCCAGATAAGCAAGATTCCGTAGTGACCGGGCAAGATTGCCAGAATCTCTGTAAACAAGGTACCAGGCCCATGTTTCCTAGTGGCTGTATTCCAGAAAGTCCAATCTTTGTTCCTGAAATGCTGTCTTGTCATATCTGAGCCTGTATGTTTCAAATATGACATTCCAGTCAAAGCCTTGGTAATATAACCAATGTGTCCTGTTATAAGGAGAACAGATTCTTATGGAACTTATGCAAATATTGCCAGGAAATGACAATACTCAGTAACAAAGGGTTTCCAAATTCCTTAGGGATAAGCTAGGGAGAAAAAGATAAATGTTTCAGTTTCGCTCATGAAGGTATAATTTCACCAAATGGCTGTAAGTCATAGTTAGCATAAGAGAAAAGAGAAAAAGCTTTCCTTCATTATGAGAAAACAAAACAACACATCAAAACTCAACAATATTACAAATAGAAGTCCTAAAAAATTACAATCATCCTTATCAGTTCACACAGCCCTGCATAATCTGTTCTTGGGCTGAATCTTCTGTTAGTAGATTGATGAACTTAGTTTCTGTTAGAATTCTGTAATTTCTTACTCCGTTCAGTTTTACAATCTGAAAGTTTATCAGAAGCCTGTCGTTTAGAACCTTTTTGTCAGGACCCTTTCCAGGAATTTCTAGGAAGATGAAACATATTTGCAAAAGGAAAAAGAATCAGAGTAAAACAACTACCTGGAAATGGACAAAGGACTCAAAAGGGCAATTGACAAAGAAACTTGGCTACTTCTGTGACATATTAAACTTCCAGATAATAAGTGGACTTATGACTGATAACGAGGACAGATCAGAATTTTAGGAATGCTATATAGTTTTAAGACATCTATATTTATAACATTTACCCATCTTATAACACCTAAGAAAGTCTATCATTACTTATTTTACAATGATTCCCGTGCAATGTAATAGACCAAATAAGTCTAATTAGTTTAGTATTTTCCTCCTTATAGGAAGAGAGAGCAAATGTCTTTGAGAAGTCTCAAGGGCCCTCTGAAAAGCCTCAGATTAATTTTTCTTCTGTCTACCAGGTCAAAAGATAGCCTTCATTTAGGATTTGAATATCTTTGAGGGAGAATCTTGTCAAAACATATCAAAAGCTTTTCAAATGCTTTTTCAAATGTGAAACAACACTCACTGTGAAATGTGCTCAGGTATCTATTCAAAGTGATAACAGAAAGAGTCAATAATATTAGGAGTGACCTAAGTCATTATATTCACAAAACGGGTTTGTCTCTTAGGTAGACTTACTCAAAGGAATAGCTTTCATAACCTCTTTATCAAGAGCAGATCAAAAGTTCAAGAAAATGTATCCTTTTAGAGAAAACCAAATTTGAATTTCTGCACCTACTTATTATTAACATTCAAACTCATTCACTTAATTGAACTTACTTTGGTCTTCTTGACCAGGCATAAAACTCCTTTCAGATTTTCTTCTTCACAAACCTTCTAAAACTTTCGTTTATGTTTTCAGAATTTCTCCCAAATTCTTTGTTTTTTCCTTTCTAGTACATCAGGACGAATTTATCTTCCTTAACCAATCAAACAAAAATATTTCCATTATTTCCTTTTTTACTGAAAACGTACATTTTAACTTCCTTGAATACAGAGCTCTTTTTCTTAGTAATTTCCTGTAGCTTTAATTACGTAGGTTAATTAGAACTTTTAACCCTTAACAGACCTACTAAACACTAAAAAGGAAAACAATTATGAATTGTCTTTTATATCAGCATTCTGAACACTTCATAAATTTAGAAACACGCCACTTTACAATAAAACACAAGGCATGGTTTTTAATACACCCACATGCTTTTAGCCTCTTCAAGAAGAAGCCAAAATTAGATAACTTAGATGTGTTTATTAATAATGTTTCAGTGTTTCGTCCTATCCAGAAATGACCCAGATATTCAGATTTTTATCATTTAACTTAACTTGGCAAAACTCAAGATGGTTACCAAAAAGCATTTCAAAGCTGTTTTTCTTTCCCAAACTATACAGACCATAAAAGTTTTTGTACTCACTTTAATGAGTATTATCTACTTAAACCATTTGTTTCCATCAATTATGTTCAGATTACCTACTGAAACCTCATGAGGCCTTAGACAAAACTGGTCATCATTTAAAGCTATTACTTTGCTGACAAATTTTGCAGACAACGTGAACTTATATGACTAGTAAACCCAGGCTGAAGGCCTGCATCCCTATGCAAATACCGACATCCCTCACAACAAGACTATTTTGAATCAGACCAACAAACTTAAACAGTCTTTCATTTACCAAAGGTTAATTCACATGACATTAACTTTGAAAGGCACTGAGTTAATTTCTACTGCATTTAGCATTTATGTAAACACTTACTATAAGCCAACTAAACAGAGATCTTAATTTTGGTCATACCACCCAAGGCTGAAAATATCACATGTATAACCTACACATAGACACGCATACACAGAGACTGTACAACAACTGTTTTAAAAGCTACTGCCGTGAATTGGTTACAATAATATAAAGCTCACCAGTTATGAAGGTAAACTTTGTTTTGAGCCTTTTTACTAATACTTATGGAGAAGACCCTCGAGATGCTAGACTCTTTCAATGGCACATTTATGGCCATTTCTCCTTTCCCCTCCTTTCTTTTTTTCAGTCTTAAGAGTGAGTGTTGGGCTAGATAGTAGTTCCTGGAGAGGGGGGATGATAATCCTTTTCATGATAAAGGAACCTAGTGGAATCTGAACTGCCTCTAGTGCTGTCTCTCCAGTCTTGCAAGGATTTTCTAAGGACAGTTGCTCTTGATTTCTCAGAAACTGGACTGTAACTTGAAGGATGTTCTAGGTTGATCTACCTGTCCAACTGCACCATAAAGGCACAGAGAAACCTCGCAAATTTTCTCCCAGCTGGAGTCTCTGGGGCATAACCCATACAATTGAAAGTGTTTCTAATTAGTTGGAATGACCCTGAGTGGTGACTCTCTGGGGATGCTTATGCCATTCCCCATGGCAGTAAAGCCAGTGTGCGACTGGCAGTGGACTGGAGAAGGCTGCAGTGGCTACAAACACCTGGAACTGGCTGGAGGCCGGGGCTCCCAGTACCCGGGTTGAGAGTTAAGTTCCTTGCAAAATATTTTCAAGTTGTTCGATTTTACAGAAGGTCCATTTTCCGGTCAGGTCCAGCCAGAACTTAGCCTCGACTTGGTGACAACAGATGACATGATGAGCAAAACAGAGAAAGGAAAAGAAGACACCAGACCTCACCCTCATGGTTGCTCTCAGAGGGTTCTCAAGATAAGAGTCACACAACAGTTCCTGTGCTGTGGCACACTACCGTAGCCCGACAGTTCTCAGAATAAATCACAGGTCTCCTACCCTCATAGCCAACTCAGTAGGTGAATAAACTACTCAATGAGTCAACCGCCAAGAGAGGGCACCCTACTAAGGGTCGCTGGGGTGATCAGTCCCAGAAAGCCAAATTTGCGGCTCCAGTGGTGGAGGCCTTGATTCTCGAAAGATTCGTTTGTTTACCCAGTTGCAAAGTTCCAAAGGAGATGAAAATGGCCATTGTAACTCTAACAAAGATGAAAGAGACATGTCCATTACCTTGAAGATCACCCCTGACCCTGTGGCAGCATCCTACATGTGGTTCCTACTGTGGGGTTCCTATACCAAGGAGTGATGGGCGTGGCCCCCAGCATTGCATCCCTTGTGTACCTTCCGTGGTATGCCTGGCAGTAACAGGTGCCTGGTGAACATCTTTCCTATTCTGCCTGGCAGTAATAGGTGCCTGTTGAATGGTCCCCAAGAGAAAAGGAGAAGTTTAAGAGAGAACAGGATGGAGAAAAATAGTGTAGAATTTTCCACCGACCTGGGGGACATTCTACCCAATTGCGTGTTGGAGCCATTCTCTGAAGAAGGGTTTCCCATATGCAACCAAAGGTTAGACTTTGGTAGTTTCCTTGAACTGTAGTCCCGATTGAGACATTCACACAGTTCAGAGCATGGTGAGGTGCCATGGGAGGTATCCCAATCCAGCCTTAGGAAAAGAAACCTTCCAGGGTAGTCTTGCAGATTGCAGGCCATCCTAAGGACTTAAGTGGCCAACCCGTGCCCACCTAAAATGTGTATATTAGAGATAGAGTCAGGAAGGAATGGAGTAATTCACTCTACATCGCCCTTAGGCTTAAGGTACTGATTCTCTTCCAGCTGAATGCCATGATTTGCCCCATAGAGTAGCCATGGGCAGCAAACGTGGATTCAAGCAGCTATCCAAGAAAGTTCCTGATGGAGAAGTGAATTTAGATCCATCCTTGAAAAAGAGAGATGCACAACGAAGAAAAGGGCACTTACCAGAAGTCGAGCTCACAAACCTATGAAGCAAGTTTTTGATATGGGCCACAAGATATGATATGGGCTTGGTGAGCTGAAGAGTCAAAAGAAAGATTTCTTGGACTCTCAAATTCTGGAAGTGGTGCTCTTTTATTTATAAAATGGTACAGGACAACATGGCGACTGGACCCATGGGCAGTAAATAGTTGCTGCATGGGGACAGGACATATGGGCAGTGAAGAGCTGCTGCTGCTGCTGCATGGGGAAAGGTTCCATGGGCAGTCAGAGGTCCTGCTGCTGCCCTGAGTTGAAGGTAAGGGCTAATTTTATAATGCATTTGTACGTTACATTTTTACTGGAAAAAGAAAAGATGATGTTAAAAGTCATTAAATGATTTCAGTTCAGATGGGGTCTGGTTATTGTGTGGTCATATAGCATTAAATACCAATCTGGCCATATAGATAGGCATGTAGGTGAGCATGAAATGGGCTTCTATCACTGGGACACCTCTAATTCATACCAAAAAAAACCACAAAAAAACTCACCGGGTCATGTAGTTTGGTATGTAGGCCAGGTAACCTTGGGCTTTTTGAGCTGGGGCAGCCTTAATCCACATCATTCATCATGGTCTTTCACAGCTATCTCCCATAGATATTCTTATCAGTCTTTTCTCCTCCATTCCAAGTTATGAATGTTGTATTTCCTTATTCACCATATGTTCTGTAGGGCTCCAGATTTACGGCCTAAAACTTTGGAGGCTGAAAGAGATTAGAGAAGATGAACTTTCAAGGATTGGTAAACACCTCAAAATGCTTAATGATGCTACAGAAGGGAAGACCATTACAAAGAGTTGAAGAAGATCATTAGCAAGAGAACAGGTTCCGTGCTAAACTCAGGAGCCAAAAGAAAAGGTTACACTCCACAATGTTACTACTAATTACCGTTACAAATAACCAAAGCAGGCCAACATCATCCCTAGTTCAGGCAAAAGTTTGATCCAAAAGTCCATTTCAGTGCCGGCCCTGCGGTGTACTGGGTATGTGCCCACGTCCCGCCTGGGCGGCCAGGGCTTCATTGGTTAGCACCACGGGTGCGGATCAGATTAGTAGCATTAGCAAATATAGATTTCACGGTATGGTGCAGACAGACATCCTAAAGATATCGAAATTTTGAAGAGATGTTATGAGTACACACCAGAAAAAGAACCATGGGAATATTACAATCTATGAATGCATGAGGAACACTTCCCCAAATAATGAAGGAAGGAAAACATGTGACCTGCCAAAGTGGAATTGTCAGACTGCTAGGAGATGACACGATCATTGCGCATCAGAGGATTGCCTGGGAAAAGTCATCTTCGGAGAGCCTCCGGGACCTTCTCTTGGGAAAGTCCACCCATTTGGCCTCATCCACAAAAGATAAGAGAGAAAACCCAGATTAATCCGAAAGGAAAGAAACCAGTGTCTAGAGGGAAGGTAGCAGACCTTTTCAAGTTCGAGGAAAAAGTTAGAAACCAATAATAAATACACAACGACGAAAACTATCCTACCTGGAAAGGTGGAGTAATCAGACTGGGATGAGATGGTTCTGAAGAACTGTGTGCATGGAGGTCTTCAGGACAACTTTGAATTCTGAGGGTGTTTATGACATCACGGTGAATATGTCACCCAAGATGGCCACAGGTTTCCAGCCCGAGGATTGGCATAAGCTAGGATATTCAAGTGAGGGATACTCAGAAACAGCTTTTGCCCACAGAAACAGGGCACAGTAACTTGAAGAGATCAAAGATACGCTAATTCAAGGGATAAGACAGGAGTCATTGGGGAGAAGCCATAATAGAGGGACAAGCACTGAGAGGAGAACATTGCCATCTCCTCACGTCGAAGAGGAGGCCGTTCTGATTCAAGCTTGAAGCTTGATTTGAAAGATGACGCTGGAACTATGAGACCTATGTTGTCCTGCCTCACTCATAATCCAAAGTCAAGAATGATCTCTTGAGGTCATTGTAGAGAAGAATCAAGGCTGCCGTCCTAGGCCACTAGCATTTTTTAAAGAGAAGTCTCACTTTCCATAGCTCTGGCATCATGGGTGCCCACTGGCTACATGCTAATGTGTCACAAGACACCTCTTTGAAGCCTGGAAGGAATGGACAACTGTCATGCTTGGGGTATGTCTCTTGGTTTGGAAGGACTCTAGAAGTGGCTCAGAAGCACCCTTTTGGAGAGGGGGTCATTCCTTGGTGAATGCTGCACTCCAAGGCTAGAGTCCTAGGTTGGGATCAATGAGATTCTCTCCCCCTTCTCTTGCCGTAGAAGGAGTATTGATTATGTGTTTCAACACCACATGTAACGATGTTGGCTGAAAATTAGAACATTATCATTATATTTAAAGAAAAATAAACACGCCACAGGTGAGGATATAAATCAAACAAATAACAAACCCTGTGGAAACAAAGTAAGCCAGTATCTAGACATAATCTAGCAGAGCATTCAAGGATCAGGGGTGAAGTTCGAACTTTCCAAATTCAGAAACAGAAGGATCTCTCACCTGGAAAGAGAAATTCATCAGATTTGTCTAATTTGTTGCGGAACCATTGTGTCCGTGAAGATGGTTGCCAGGACAACCTCAAATCTGGAGTTTCTGATCTCAGAATCTCTAACCAAGGAAGATGCCCACATGTTCTCAGTGCTCAGTGTCACCTCGGCCAGGATAGCACAGATTCCTTAAAGTGACCGATGGAAATTCAAAGACAACACCCACCAATCACAAAAGCACTCGCACAACGGCCAACAGAACATATCGTGATCAAAGAAATGCAAAATTTACAACTTGGATTGAAAAGGGAACACACTGATAAGCATATCGAAGGGAGATAGCTTAGCAATACCATGATGATTAGCCTATGGAAAAGAAAAAAAGGTCCCAGAAAATGTAAGGCAAACAGAAATCACAACTGAATAATCCACAGTGAAAGACGGCCGTGTTTAGACAGATTCTGCTTAAACGTTTGAAAGTCAGAAAAGTCACAACCCCAAAACCTGCAGTGAAGGTCAAACCTGGGCTAAATGGAATGGGTGAGTTCTGAGACTGTTCCAAGCGGGCTCTGAAACCTTGTGTCCATGAAGCTTGCTGGCACAGCACAGACACAATTCTCAGAAATCCTATGACATCACAGTGGACCAGGAAAACAACATGGCTTCATCTACACAGGGCCAGAGCTGGGCTCCAGTAGCATATTGAAGTCACATTCCAAAACAGCAGGTTGCCAATGGAACATGAAAGGGGCTGGCCACTGCTGAAGCTGTGAAGTCCGTGCCTTCTGGGTCCGCAGCCCGTGGTCGTCCATTTGTGCTCTTGGGGTTGAGCCTCCTCACCGCTGGTACAGCCATCCTGGGAGAGTCCTGGGAGGTAGTGTAGAGGCAGACGGGAAGTGACGTTAGACAGTGCCACTCTTGCTCAGCAAATACAGCAGCACGACCAGCAGATGTGAGCACTGCCATAAACTTCTGCCAAAACAGAACCAATTAAAAGTTGCAAAGAATAGAAAAACTGAGCCTCAAAAAAAGAAGCATGTCACTAAGAATAATAAGACATCTAGGACTAACCTTCACTAAACAGGTGGAAGCATTGTAAACCGATACTAGCATAGCTTTGGCTAAAGAAATTCCAGAAGACACAACGAAACGGAAGACTATTCCGTGCTGTTGGAATGGAAGAACTAACACACTTGAAACGTCCATAGCGGATAGAGGAATCTGTGGATTCCAAGCAGTCCCAAAGTTGCAGTGATCTTTCCCACAGAAATAGAAGAGAGAATAATACAGTCTCTATCCAGAAGGAAAGGACCCTGAATACCCAAAGGAATCCTGAAGAAATGAACAAAGCAGGATGTATCACACTTTCTGATTTCCACATATAGGACGAAGCGCTAGGAACCGAAACTGCACAGTGTGGGCTCAAAAACTGGCACACAATTCCATGGAACAGAATCGAGAGCCCAGAGGTCAACTCACGCATATATGCACATGCCATACATGCACAACACAATTTCAACCAGGGAACCAAGAGTACACAGCGGAGAAAGGAGAGTCTCGACAAGAAACGGTGCTGGGAAGACTGCACAGCCAAATGTAACACAATGAGAGTAGAGCATGATGTTACACTAGTCACACACACCACCTCGAAACGGATTAAAGACTTGAATGGAAGACTTGAAACCGTGAGACTTCTACGAGAAAACCTAGGCAGCATGCTCGTTGCCATCTGTCTTAGCAGCCTATTTGGAAGAAGCGTGTGTGACAGGAATGGGGAACAAAGGAAACAGGCAGATGGGAAGCGATGTTAGACTGGGCCAGTCTTCCTCAGCAAATACAGCAGCATTGCCAGCAGATGTGAGCACAGCAGTAAACATCTGCCTAAATAAAACTAATCAAAAGTTGCAAAGGATAGAAAAATTGAACCTCAAAAAAAAAAAAAGCATGCTAGTAGGAAGAACAAAGTATCTAGGAATAAGCTGTGCCAAACAGGTGAAAGCTATGTAAACCGAGAAGTAGCAAAGCTTTGGGGAAAGAAATTCCACAAGATACAAGGAAACGGAAGGGCATCAGTGCGCATGCAATGGAAGAAAACGAAGGAAGAATGAAGTATCATCACAATGATACCTTTCTTATCCCTGGAATCAGCATCTCTTTGATCTCTTCAAGTTTCTGTGCCAGGTTTCTGTTTGGAAAAGCTGTTTCTGGGTATCTCTCACTTGAGTATCCCAGCCTAAGCCAATCCTGGTACTGTAAACATGCAGCCATCTGGGGTGACACGTTCACTGTAATGTCATAAACACTCTCAGAATTCAAAGTTGTCCTGACAACCTCCATGCACACAGAGTTTCAGAGCCGGGTCCTCCCAGCCTGACTATTCCTCCTTTCCAGGAAGGATAGTTTTCCTTATTCTGGATGTGTAGTCGGTTTTCAACTTTGTCCTCTAACTTGCAAAGGTCTACTATATTCCCAGAGACACCGGTTTCTTTCCTTTAAGATTATCCTGGGTTTTATCGCATATCGTTTGTGGATATGGCCAAATGGGTGGACTTTCCCCAGAGAAAGTCCTGGACTCCCTCCCAAGTTGACGTTGCCCAGGAAATCCTGTGATACACAATGATCGTGTGATCTCATGGCAGTCTGACAATTCCACCTTGGTGGGTCACATATTTTCCTTCCTTCATGATTTGGGAAAGCGTACCAGATGCGTTCATAGACTCTAATATTCTCATGGTTCATTTTCTGGTGAGTATTGATAAGGTCTCCTCACAATTACTACTTCTTTATGATCTCTGTGCCAACCTTACCTTGAAATCGGAATTTCCTAATGCTAGAAATCTGATCTGTACCCATGATGCTAGCCCCTGAAGCCCAGGCCACACAAGAGGAAATTGGGCACTTACCTGCTGCACCACAGGGCCGGCAATGAATTAGACTTCTGCACCAACCTTTGGCCTGAACTTGGGAAGATGTTGGCCTGCTTCAATCATTCGTGGAGGGAATCAGTAGGAACATCATGGAAGGTATTATTTTCCATTGGTTCATGAGTTTAGCACGGAACATGTTCTCTTGCTAGTATTCCGCTTCATCACTTTGCAAAGGTCTACCTTTCTGTAGCATCATTAAGCACTTTGAGGTGATTACCAATCCTTGGAAGTTCATCCTCTCTGATATCTTTCAGCCTATAAAGCTTTAGGCCGTAAGTCTGCACCCCTTTTTGGAGTTTTGATTTTATGTGGATTGATTGCCGTAACCCTGCATTCTAACATGCTATGGCTTTCAGATCTACATCCTCATAGATTTAGACTTCTGAGTAGGTTACATCATCTTCACCACCGTAAGGCTAATTACAGGCTCTCATGATACTTGTGCCTAATCAACTCTTTCTCCCTCTGGCCCTCGCCTACTTTTCCTCTGGGAAGTACCAATCCCATGTCACATGCTACCTGTTTGTTGGTCCGTTTTTCCTCTTCTCCTGTACGTGAGATCCTGTGGTATTTGACCTTACCCCGGCGATTGTTTCAGTTCCTATAGTACACTCAGGAGCCATTCTGGTGGTCACAAATGGCTGGACTGCATCTCTTCTGACAGCTGAATGCTATACCACTGTGTGGCTATAGCCTATCTTCCTTCTCCATTCGTCCCTTGATGGGCATCAGGGAGGCTTCCAAGTCTTGGATATCGGGCGTAAGGCTGTGGTGAACACAGCAGTGCACGGATCTCTGTGCATTACTGCTTCCCTGATCTTTGGATATATACGTCACAGAGGAATAGCTGGAACATATGCTAGGTGGATTCTGAAACATTCTGAATTTTCACTCCTTTGTGTAGTGGCTGAATCGGCTCAAACTCCCACCTGCAGTACAGGAGGTTTCCCTTCTCTCCACCTCCTCTCTGAAACTTGTTGTTTCGTGTCTTCACCCTTATTGCCATTCTGACCACTGTGAGCTGCTATCTCATTGCACTTCGGATTTGCATTGGCCTCAGACTTAATGATGAGGAACATGTTTTCATACAGCCTGTTGGCCATCTTTCTATCTTCCTGGGAGAAATGTGTGTTTCCATCTTTTGCCCAGGTTTTGTTGGGCTCATTGTTTTTTTTCCTGTGGAGATGTATGAGTTCACTGGATCTTATGGCTGTTCACCCCTTCTCCGATGTCTGATCTGCAAACATCCTGTCGCAGTTGTGCTGTCTTTGCATTGAGTCGATGGAGTCGTTGGCCGGGTAGAAGCTTCTGTGTTGGATGGAGTCACGCTTGTTTCTTGTTTCTTTTGTTGCCCTTACCCAGTCACACATGCTTCTTCCAAGTAGGCGGCTATGCCAGATGGCAAAGAGCAAGCTGCCTGCATTTTCCGGCAGCAGTTTCATGGTTTCAAGTCTTCCATTCAAAACTTTAATCCATTTCAATGTGGTATGTGTGCCTGGTGTAACATCATGGTCTAGTCTCATTGTGCCACTTGTGGCTCTGAAGTCTTCCCAGCACTGTTTCTTTTCGAGACTCTCCTTTCTCTGCTGTCTCCTCTTGGCTCCCGTGTCGAAAATGGGCTGCCCATATATGTGGCAGTTGACTGCTGGGCTCAATTCTGTTCCATGGGTCTGTGTGCCTATTTTGGGGGAAAGGCTGTGCTGTACCGGTACCTAGCGCTTTGTCCTATATTTGGCAATCAGAAAGTGTGATACATGCTGCTTTGTTCGTTTTCCTCAGGATTCCTCTTCCTATGCAGGGTCCTTTGTTGCCACATAGAAACTTCAGTATTCTCTCTTCTATTTCTGTGGGAAAGATTTCTGCAACTTTGACTGGGACGACATGGAATGCAGACATTGCTTTTTGCGGTATGGATGCTTAAAGTGTGTTCGTTCTTCCATTCAAAGAACATGGAATAGACTTCCGTTTCCTTGTGTCTTGTGGAATTTCTTTGCCCAAAGCTTTGCTAGATTTCGGTAGACATAGCTTTCTCCTGTTTGGCCAATGTTATTCCTAGATGTTTTTTTCTTTTTACTGGCATGCTTTCTTTTTCGCTGTTCCTTTTTTCTATTCTTAGCAACATTTAATTGGTTTGTTTTGGCAGAAGTTTATGGCTGTGCTCACATCTGCTGGCCATGCTGCTGTATTTGCTGAGCAAGAGTAGCGCGGTATAATATTGCTTCCCATATGCCTCTACACCGGGTCGCACGCCTGGCCCAGAACGGCTGGATGAGCGGTGAGGAGGCTCACCCCCAGGATTCCACGTGGCCGACCCTGGGTTGCCAACTCAGAATGCAGGGACTTCACGGCTGCCCCACTGGCTGGCCCCTTTCATGTTCCATTGGCAACCTGCAGTTGAGTGGAATGTACTTTAACATGTTACTTGAGCCCAACTCTGGCCCTGTGTCGATGAGGCCAGCTTGTTTTTCTGGACCACTGTGATGTCGGAGTATTTGTCAGAATCATGTCTCTTTTCCAATCAGGCTTCGGGGACACAGGGTTTCAGAGCCCGCGTGGAGCAGTCTCAGAACTCACCCTTCCCACTTAGCCCAGGTTTGACCTTCAATGCAAGTTTTGGGGTTGTGACTATCTCGGACTTTCAAACGTTCAAGCAGACCCTAACTAAACACTGAAGTCATTCACTGTGGATTATTGAGGTGTGATTTCTGTTTGCCTTCCATTTTCTGGGAGCTTGCTTTCTTTTCCATAGTCTAATCATCATGGTGCTGAGCTATCTCCCTTCGATATGCTTATCAGTGTGTTCTCCTTCATTTCAAGTTAGGAGTTTGGTATTTCTTTAATCACCATAGGTTCTGTAGGCTGATGTGTGAGTGCTTTCGTTACTGTTGGGTGTTGTCTTTGAATTTCCATCGGTCATTTGAAGGAATCTTTGCCATCCTAGCCTAGATGCACCTGAGCAGTGAGTAAACGTGGTCATCTCGGTTGGTTCGATATTGTGAGATCAGAAACGCCATGTTTGAGGTTGTTCTGGAAACCACCTTCACAGACACAATGGTTCTGAGACAAATTAGATGAATCTGATGGATTCCTCCCTCCAGGTGAGAGATCCTTTGGAAAGTTCAGAACTTCACACCTGATCCTTGAACGCTCCACTAGAATACGTCTAGATACTGGCTTACTTTATTTCCACAGGTTTTGTTATTTGTTTAATTTACCTCCTCAGCTGTGGCATGTTTATATTCCTTTAAATAGAATGGTAATGTTCTAAGTTTCAGCAAACATCGTTATGTGTGGTGTCAAACACCTAATCAATACTCCTTCTACGGCAAGAGATGGGGGAGGGAATCTCATTGATCTCAACTGAGCACTCTAGCCTTGGAGGACAGCCTTCACACAGTAACGAAGCTTTCTGCAAAAGGGTGCTTTTGCACACTCTTCCTGAGTCCTTCCAAACCAAGAGACATACCCCAAGGATGACAGGGGTCCATTCCTTCCAGGCTTCAAAGAGATGCCTAGTGACACATTACCATGTACCCAGTGGGTGCCTATGACGCCAGAGCTATGGAAAGTGAGACTTCTCTTCACAGAATACTAGGGACCTAGGACCGAGGCCTCTATTCTTCTCTTCAATGTCTTCAAGAGATCATTCTTGACTTTGGATTATGAGTAAGGCAGAAGGCCAACATAGGTCTGATAAGCTCAAGGTCCGGCCTCTTGTTTCAAGTCAAGTTTCAAGCTTGAATCAGCATGGCCTTCCCATCGACTTGAGGAGATGGCAATGTTCTCCACTCAGTGCTTATCCCTCTGTTATCACTTCTTCCCTATGATTCCTTTCTTATCCATTGAATTAGCGTCTCTTGCATCTCTTCACGTTTCTGCGCCCAGATTCTGTTTGCAAAAGCTGTATCTGGGTATCTGTCACTTGAGTATCCAAGCCTAGGCCAATCCTCGGGCTGGAGACCTGCGGCCATCTTGGGTGACATGTTTACCGTGATGTCATAAACACCCTCAGAATTCTAAGCTGTCCTGAAAACCTCCATGCACACAGTTCTTCACGACCATCTCATACCAGTCTGACTACTTCCCCTTTCCAGGTAGGATAGTTTTCCTTGTTCTGGATTCCGTGTCTGTTTATAACTTTATCCTCGAACTTTGAAAGGTCTACTACAATCCTGCTGGACACCAGTTTCTTTCCTTTCAGATTATCCTGGGTTTTATCTCTTATCTTTTGTGGATGAGTCCAAATGGGTGGACTTTCCCCAGAGAAAGCCATCGAGTCCCTCCCGAGATTGATTTTCCTGGTCAATCCTCTGATGCGTAATGATCGTGTCATCTCCATTGCCACCTTGGCAGGTCACATGTTTTCCTTCCTTCCTCATTTGGGGAAGTGTTCCTGATGCGTTCATAGATTGCAATATTCCCATGGTTCTTACTCTGATGAGTATTCATAACGTCTCTTCACAATTTCGACTTCTTTAGGATGTCTGTCTGCACCATACCGTGAAATCTATATTTGCTAATGCTACTAATCTGATCCGCACCCGTGATGCTCGCCGATGAAGCCTGTACCAGTACACCACAGGGCCGGCACTGAATTGGATTCTTGGACCAACATTTTGCCTGAACTGGGGAAGATGTTGGCCTGCTTTGATTATTTGTAAAGGTAATTAGTAGTAACATCATGGACGGTAACCTTTTCCTTTGGATCCTGAGTTTAGCACGGAACATGTTCTCTTGGTAGAGTTGTTCTTCATCTCTTTGCCAATGTCTACCTTTCTGTAGCATTATTAAGCACTTGGAGGTGATTATCAATGCTTGGAAGTTCATCTTCTCTAATCTCTTTCAGCCTCCAAAGCTTTAGGCCATAAACCTGCTTGCCTTTTTGTAGTTTGATTTTACATGAATTGATTGCCATAACCCTGCATTATAACACCCTATTGTTTTCAGATTTACAACCTCCTAGATTTAGACTTCCTTGTATGGTACATCATCTTCACCACCGTAAGCCTAATGACATGCCCATACCTCACACTGGTGCCTAATCAACTCTTTCTTCCACTGTCTTCTGCCACCGATTCCCTCTGGGAACCACCAATCCCTTGTCATGTGCTACAGGTTTGTTTCTCCTTATTTTACTCTTCTCCTTGTAAGTGAGATCCTACGGTATTTGACTTTCTCCCTGGGGCTTCTTTCAGTTCCCCTCATACCCTCAGGAGCCATTCTGGTGTCACAAATGGCTGGACTGCACCCTTTCTTGCAGCTGAGTGCTATCCCATTGTGCGGCTATAGCCAATCTTCCTTCTCCATTCGTCCCTTGATGGGCCCCAGGGCGATATCCAAGTCCTGGACATCAGGATTAAGGCTGTGGTGAACACAGCGGTGCAGGGATTCCTATGCGTTGGTGTTTCCAAGTTCTTCGGATAAATACGACGAAGAGGAATAGCTGGATCATATGGTAGATGGATTCTGAAATTTCTGCTGAAATTCCACACCGCTTTGCATAGTTCCCGCACCGGCTTACACTCCCACCAGCAATGCAGGAGGCTTCCCTTCTCTCCAACTCCTCTCCGACACTTGTTGTTTCCTGTCTTGTTCCTTATGGGCACTCTGACCACAATGTGCTGTTATCTCATTGCCATTTGGATTTGCATTGGCCTTAGACGTAATGATTATGAACATGTGTTCATACAGCTGTTGGCCATCTTTGTATCTTATTTGGTAAAACTCTGTTTCATCTTTTGCCCAGGTTTTAATGGGCTTGATTTTTCCCTTGTGTTGGCATGTGTGGTCGTTGGCTCTTTTGGCTATTCAGTCCTTCTCTGATGTGTGGTTTGAAACATCCACTCGCAGTTGTTGTGCTGTCTTTGCATTGAGTGGATGGTTTCCTCGGCTGGGCAAAAGCTTCTGCATTGGATGCAATCCCATTTGTTTCTTGTTTCGTGTGTTGCCCTTGCCCAGTCACACATGCTTCTTCCAAATAGGCGGCTATGCCACATGGCCATGAGCAAGGTGCCTGGTTTTCTACTAGAAGTTTCAGGGTTTCAAGTCTTCCGTTCAAGGCTTTAATCCATTTCGAGGTGGTGTGTGTGCCTGATGTAACATCATGGTCTACTCTCATTGCATCACATATGGCTGTGCAGTTTTCCAGCACCTTTTCTTCTTGAGACTCTCCTTTCTCCACTGATCCTCTTGCCTTCCTCGTTGCAAATGGGCTGTCCATATATGTGTGAGTTGACCTCTGGGCTCTCGATTCTTTTCTGTTGATCTCTGTGTCTGTTTTTGAGACCAGACTGTGCCGTTTCGGTACGTAGCACTTCGTCCTACATGTTGAAATCAGTACATGTGATATGTCCTGCTTTGTTCATTTTCCTCAGGATTCCTTTGGGTATTCAGGGTCCCTTGTTGCTGGATAGAGAATTAAGGATTCTCTCTTATATTTCTGTGGGAAAGATTCTGCAACTTTGACTGGGATTGCATGGAATCCAGAGATTGCTTTATCCGTTATGGGGGTTTCAAGTATTTTAGATCCTACATTCCTATAGCACGTAATACCCTTCCATTTGCTTGTGTCTTCTGGAATTTCTTTCCCCAAAGTTTGGCTAGTTTTCGATTTCCATAGCTTGCACCTGTTTGGCTAAGCTTATTTCTAGAGATCTTATTCTTTTTTTGCTGACGTTCGGTTTTTCTGTTCTTTTCAAGTTTTCATTAGTTTTGTTTCGGCTGATGTTTATGGCTGTGCTCAGATCTGCTGTCGATGTTGCTGTATTTGCTGAGGAATACTGACGCTGTCTGACGTTGCTTCCCAGCTGCCCCTACACTACCTCCCATGCCTCCCCGAGAATGGCTGGACCAGCTGTGATGCGGTTCACCCCAAGGATTCCGCACGGCCAGCCCCGGGATGCCGACCCAGAATGTGCAGACTTCACCACTGCACCACGGGCCGGCACATTTCATGTTCCATTGGCAACCTGCAGTTGAGTGGAATGGGACTTGAATATGCTACTTGAGCCCAACTCAGGCACTGTGTAGATGAGGCCAGTTTGTTTTTCTTCTCCACTGTGATGTCAGAGGATTTGTCAGAATTGTGTCTCTGCTGTCCCTGCAAACTTCATGCACACAGGCTTACAGAGCCTGATTTTAGCAGTCTCATAACTCACCCTTACCAGTTAGCCTAGGTTTGACCTTCGCTTGGGTTTTTGGGATTGTGACTTACTCTGACTTTCGAACGTTCAGAGTATGTCTAAAACTGACATCTTTCTTTATGTATTATTCATGGGTGATTTCTGTGTGCCTTCCATTTTCTGGGAACGTTTTTTATTTTCCGTGGTAGAATCGTTGATATGGGCTCAGCGAGCTGAAGACTCGAATGAAAGATTGCTTGGACTCTCAAGATCCTGCATTGGTGTTCTTTTATTGAGAGAACAGTACAGGCTAGCATGGGGACAGGACACATTAGCAGTGAAGAGCTACTGCTGCTGCTGCCTGGCGACAGGACCCATGGCAGGTCAGAGCTGTTGCTGCTGCCCTGACTAGAGGGTTAGGGCTAATTTCATAAGGCATGGGTATATGACTTATTTTTACTCTAAAAAGAAATAATGATGTAAAATGTCTTTAAATGATTTCAGTAAAGATGGAGTCTGGACATTGTGTTGTCATATTTTTAGATAAGAATCTGGCCATATAGATCAGCATGTAGGTGAGAATGCCCTGGGCTTCTCGCCCTGGGGCAGCCCTAATTCATACCATAAAAAAATCCACTGGGTCCTATAGTTTGGCATGTAGTCCAGGTCACCTTCAGTTTCCCTAGCTGGGGCAGCCCTGATCCACATCATAAAACCTCCCTGAACCTATTTGGACTGGAAATCTTTGGGGATATGGATGATGGTCAGTCTTCTGTGACAACTTCTGGCTGTGCAGGGTCGTAGAGCTGTCCCTAAATGGGGCCATAGGTACACTTAGGCAGTTTAGTGGACCAGAAGGCTTGCCCCATTGAGTTCAAGCCTGACAAGTTATACAGATCCTCTGGAGATGAGAGAGTCATTGACAAGAGGTGGTCCAGGAAGTGAAACATTTTTGACATGCATAAGACAAACAATGAAACAGACAACAAAATATCATAAGAAATACAAGCAGTATGTTTAACCCAATGAATAAGGTTTTGAAGTAGTGCAGAAACCTTGTCCTGACTAGGAGTTCAACCAATCATTTAGATTTAGGGTTGGTCAGACATGGATTTAATTTGGTGGCTGGGATACCAAGCCAGAAATATTTTGACGGTAGTCAGGAATATATATACAACATTCAGTTTTTATAATGGCACAGGTGCCCCCTTGTGCTGCTGTCAAGACATCCAGAGCCATTTAGATTTGGAGGATTGCCTTACACACTTGGGATACTTCTAAATTGAGCAGTGAAATGCTATGTTGTGTATCATTTAATGCCTTCATAGTAAATTTGTCTAGGACTTCCATGTGCAAGACTTGAATATGCTACAAAAGTCGATTCCTAATTGGTGAAAGAAAATTGTGGAAAGATGGTCATACTAGTGGAAGACAGGGCTGGTCAAGTGCTGTTGCAAGTTGGGTAGGTTAGCAGGAGGAGATATAGTAAATGTAGTTCCACCTTGCATCCAGACAAAGCCTAGAGTGCATCGTCCAATCCATGCAGGTGGTAGCCAAGGTCATAAATTGGAGCCACATATCCACTGAGCACCGTTAGGGGCTAACCAACGCATGTTGAGCCATGTATCCCAGTCAGTCTGAAACCAATCAGTATTTTTTTAAGGCTATGATATGAGAACACATATAACAGGGATTTTTTCCCATAGGTCGAGTGCTATAAGGCCATGTATCACAGGGGTGATATTTTTTCCCCAAAAGAAAGTGGCCTTTTACTGAGTTGCCCACTAGTAGGAGTGAACCAAATATATTCATCCCAAATTTTGTATTGTCCATCCTGTTTGTATTAATAAGTTGGGGACATTACCTTTGGAACTTGTTCTGTATGTTCCAAGTGTGACAAGGCAAATCTAGTTAGTATTTGGACAGTAGTATTGAAGGAAAATGTTTGATTGTGGCCAGGGAACTTCCAGGTGTCAGAGGTAGATGGCCACAAGGATACATTACTATTAATAATACATGAATATTGCGGAAGAAAAGAGCTAGAATCTAATATCCATGAATGCCTACTATAGCTTCTAGAGAAACATATTTTTTTCTCTCTGAAATCACTCTCATTTTTACAAAAGATAGCCAAATCAGGATTAACGGGTTTGCAAATCAAGTGTAGTTTCAATAGAACTTGCTCCAATTATTTACCTAAGAGCAGCCAGAATAGTAATTGTTCATACAGGCTTTTTAAAATGTGCTTCGCTGGATCTTTTCCTGCGGAATCTCACATTGAACTGTGAAGGCCTCTAGAGGCCAGAAAAGCCAAGCCAAGGACTTGCCATCAGACTTGGCCTGAAGTACCTACAGATTTGAGTGGTGTTCGCTTTGAGGTCTCCCCAAATATTTGGAGGTTCCTTGCACCTGCCAGATAAGCAAGCTTCCTTACTTACCGGGTAAGATTGCCAAAATCTCAGTAAACAAGGTACCAGGCCCGTGTTTCCGAGTGGCTGAATTCCAGAAAGTCCAATCTTTGTTCCTGAAATGCTGTCTTGTCATATCTGAGCCTGTATGTTTCAAATATGACATTCCAGTCAAAGCCTTGGTAATATAACCAATGTGTCCTGTTATAAGGAGAACAGATTCTTATGGAACTTATGCAAATATTGCCACGAAATGACCATACTCAGTCACAAAGGGTTTCCAAATTCAGGAGGGATAAGGTAGGGAGAAAAAGATAAATGTTTCAGTTTTGCTCATAAAGGTATAATTTCACCAAATGGCTGTAAGTTATAGTTAGCATAAGAGAAAAGAAAAAAAGATTTCCTTCATTATGAGAAAACAAATCAACACATCCAAACTCAACAATATTTCAAACAGAAGTCCTAAAAATTTATAATCGTCCTAATCAGTGCACACAGTCCTGTATAATCAATTCTTGAGCTGAATCTTCTGTTAGCAGATCGATGAGCATAGTTTCTGTTAGAATTCTGTCATTTCTTACTCTGTTCAGTTTTACAATCTGAAGGTTTATCAGAAACCTGTCGTTTAGACTCTTTGTGTCAGAATCCTTTCCAGGAATTTCTCGGAAGTTGAAACATATTTGCAAAAGGAAAAAGCATCAGAGTAAAACAACAACTATCTGGAAATGGACAAAGAACTCAAAAGGGCAATTGGCAAAGAAACTTGACTACTTCTGTGACATATAACACTGCCAGATAATAAGTGAACTTATCACTGACAACTAGGGCAGATCAGAATTTTAGGAATGCTATCTAATTTTGAGACGTCTATATTAATAACATTTACCCATCAAATACCAGCTAAGAAAGTCTATTGTCGCCTATTTCACAATGTTTCCCATTTAATTTAATAGACCAAATAAGCCAAATTACTTTAGCATTTTCCTCCTTGTACGAAGAGAGAGCAAATTTCTTTGAGAAGTCTCAGGGACCCTCTGAAAATCCTCAGAGTAATCATTCTTCTGTCTACCAGGTCTAAAGAATGCCTTCATTCAGGATTTGAATATTTTTGAGTGAGAAGCTTGTCACAACATATCAAAAGTTTTTAAAATGTTCAAATAGCAAACAACACTCACTGTGAAACAATGCTCAGGTATCCATTCAAAGTGATAACAGAAAGAGTCAAAAATATTAAGAGTAACCTCAGCCATTATTTTCACAAAACAGATTTGTCTCTTAGGTAGACGTACTCAAAGGAACAGCTCTAACATCCTCTTTACCAAGAGCAGATCAAAAGTTCTAGAAAATGTATCCTTTTAGAGACAACCAAATTTGAATTTCTGCACCTACTTATTATTAACATTCAAACTCATTCACTTAATTGAACTTACTTTAGTCTACTTGAGCAGGCATAAAACTCATTTCAGAATTCCTTCTTCACAAACCTTCTACGTCTTTCTTTTTCATTTTCAGTACTTGTCCCAAAGTCTTTCTGTTTTCCTTTCTAGTACATCAGGAGCAATTTATCTGTCTTAACCCATCAAACAAAAATATTTCCATTCTTTATACCTTTTTTACTGAAAAGATACATTTTAACCTCCTTGAATACAGAGCTCTTTTGCTTAGTAATTTCCAGTAGCTTTAATTCCATAGGCTAGTTAGAACCTTTAACGCTTAACGGACCTAGTAAACACTAAAAAGGTAAACAATTATGAAATGTCTTTTATATCAGCATTCTAAACACTTCACAACTTAAGAAACATGACACTTCACAATAAAACACAAGACATGCTTTTTGATACACCCAAACGCTTTTAGCCTCTTCCATAAGAAGCCAAAAGTAGATAACTTAGATATGTTTAACAATAATGTGTGAGTGTTCCGTTCTATCCAAAAGTGACCCGCATATTCATCTTTATATCATTTAACTTAACTTGGCAAAACTCAAGATTGTTACCAAAAAGGATTTCGAAGGTGTTGTTTCTCCCGAAATATACAGACCATAAAAGTTATTGTACTCACTTTTATGAGTTTTATGTATTTAAACCATTTGTTTCCAACAATTATGTTCAGATTACTAGGGAAACCTCATGAGGCATTAGACAAAACTGGTCATCATTTAAAGCTATTATTTTGCTGACAAATTTAACAGACAACGTGAACTTATATGACTAGTAAACCGAGTCTGAATGCCTGCATCCTATGCAAATACTGACAACTCTGACAAGAAGACAATTTTCAATGAAATCAACAAACTTAAAGAAGCTTTCATTTACCAAAGGTTAATTCACATCATGTTAACTTTGAAAGTCACTCTGTTAATTTCGACTACATTTAGAATTTAAGAAAGCACTTACTTTAAGCCAACTAAACAGAGATCTTAATTTTGGCCAGACCATCCAGTGGTTAAAATATCACAGGTATGATGTACACATAGACACATATACACAGAGACTGTACAACTATTGTTTTAAAAACTACTGCCATGAATCAGGTATAATAATATAAAGCTCACCAGTTACAAATCAAAACTTTGTTTTGAGCCTTTTTACTAATACTTATGGAGAAGACCCTCAAGATGCTAGACTTTTTGCAAGGGCACACTTATGGCCATTTATCCTTTCCCCTCCTTTTTTTTTTTTTCAGTCTTAAGAATGAGTGATATGCTAGATAGTAGTTCCTGGAGAGGGGGGAAGATAATCCTTTTCATGGTAAAGGAACAAGGTGGAATCTGAACTGCCTCTAGAACTGTATTTCCAGTCTTGCAAGGATTTTCTAAGGACGGTTGCTCTTGATTTCTCAGAAACTGGACTGTAACTTGAAGGACGTTGTAGGTTGATCTACCTGTCCAACTGCACCAGAAAGGCACAGAGAAACATCACACATTTTCTACCAGCTGGAGTTTCTGGGGCATAACCCATAAAATTGAAAGTGTTCCTAATTAGTTAGAATGACCCTGAGTGATGAGTCTTAAGGGATGCTTATCTCATTCCCCACGGCAGTAAAGCCAGTGTCCGACTGACAGTGAAGTGGAGAAGGGTGGAGTGCATACAAAGGGCTTCAACTGGCTGGAGGCCGGGGCTCCAAGTACCCGGGTTGAGAATGAAGTTCCTTGCAAAAAGTTTTCAAGTTTTCCGATTTTACAGAAGTTCCAGGTTCTGGTCAAGTCCAGCCTGAACTTAACCCAGACTTGGTGACAACAGAGGACATGATGAGCAAAACAAAGAAAGGAAATGAAGACATCAGACCTCACCCTCATGGCCACTCAAAGAGGGTTATCAAGAGAAGACTCACTCAACAGTTCCCATGCTGGGGCGCACTACTGTAGCATGACAGTTCACAGAATAAATCACAGGTCTGCTACCCTCATAGCCAACTCAGTAGGTGACTAAAGCACTCAATGAGTCACCCCCCAAGAGAGAGCACCCTACTTGGGCTTTCCGGGGTGATCAGGCCCAGAAATGCCAAGTTTGGCGTCCCAGGGGTGGAGGCCATGACTGTTGACAGATTTCTTTGCTTCCCTGTTGCAAAGCTCAAAAGGAGACGCAAAACGCCATTGCAACTCTAAGAAAGATGAAAGAGACAGGTCCATTACCTTGAAAATCCCCCCTGAACCTGGGGCAGCATCCTACCTGTCATTCCTACTGTGGGGTTCCTATAACAAGGGGTGATGGGGGTGTCCCCCAGCATTGCCTCCATTGCATATCTTCCCTGGTATGCCTGGAAGTTACAGGTGCCTGGTGAACATCCTTCCTATTCTACCTGGCAGTAATAGGTGCCTGATGAATGGTCCCCAAGACAAAGGGAGAAGTTCAAGAGAGAACAGGATGGAGAAAATTAGTGAGGCATTTTCCACCGCCCTGGGGGACATTCTACCCAATTGCGTGTTGGAGGCATTCTCCGAGAAGGGCTTCCCATACGCAACCAAAGGTTAGACTTTGGTAGTTTCCTTGAACTGGAGTCCCAATTGGGACATTCACACAGTTCAGAGCATGGTCAGGTGCCATGGGAGGTATCCTAATCCAACCTTAGGAAAAGAAACCTTCCAGGGGAGTCTTGCAGATTGCTGACCATCCTAATGACTGAAGTGGCCGACCCGTGCCCACCTAAAATTTGTATATTAGAGATAGGGTCAGGAAGGAATGGAGTAATTCACTCTACATCACCCTTAGGCTTAAGGTACTGATTCTCTTCAAGCTGAATGCCATGATTTGCCCCATAGAGTAGCCATGGGCAGCAAACGTGGATTCTTACAGCTATCCAAGACAGTTCCTGATGGAGAAGTGAATTTAGATCCATCCTCGAAACAGAGAGAGGCACAAGGAAGAAAAGGGCACTTACCAGAAGTTGAGCTCAGAAACCGATGAAGCAAGTTCCCGGTAGGGGGGCCACAATATATGATGGTGGGTCAGTGAGCTGATGAGTCGGAAGAAAGATTTCTTGGTCTTTCAAGGCCTGGAAGAGATGCTCTTTTATTTAGAGAATGGTACATGATAACATAGGGACAGGACCCATGGGGAGTAAAGAGTTGCTTCATGGGGACAGGACCTATGGGTAGTGAAGAGCTGCAGGCATGGGAACTGGATGCACGGGCAGTGAATAGCTGCTGCTGATGCATGGGGAAAGGAGCCATGGGCAGTCAGATGTCCTGCCGCTGCCCTGAGTTGAGGGTAAGGGCAAATTTTATAAGGCATGGGTACGTGACATTTTTACTGGAAAAAGAAAAGATGATGTAAAAAGCCATTAAATGACTTCAGTACAGAATGGAGTCTGGTTATTGTGTGGTCTTATAACATTAGATATGAATTTGGCCATATAGATAGGCATGTAGGTGAGCATCGCCTGGGCTTCTCTCACTGGGGCACCTCTAATTCATACTAAAAAAAATTCACCGGGTCATATGCTTTGACATGTAGGACAGGTAACCTTGGGCTTTTCGAGCTGGGGCAGCCTTAATCCACATCAATCGTCATTGTCTTTCTCAGCTATCTCCCATAGATACGCTTATCAGTCCATTCTCCTTCATTCCAAGTTATGAATTTTGTGATTCTTTAATCACCATATGTTCTCTAGGCTGATGTGTGAGTGTTTTCATGATTGTTGGGCATTGCCTTTGAATTTCCATCGTTCACTTGAAGGAATCTTTGCTATCTTAGCCTAGGTCCAACTGAGCACTGAGAACACGAGGTCACCTTGGTTGGTTTGACACTCTGAGATCAGAAACTCCAAATTCTAGGTTGTCCAGGCAACCACCTTATTGACATAATGTTTGTGAGACAAATTAGAGAAATCTGATGAATTCCTGTCTCCAGGTAAGATATTTTTATGTCTCTTTTCTAAATTTGGGAAGGCTGGAACTTGACCCTGGATCCATGGTCCTCGTAGTAGATTACGTCTAGATACTGCTTTACTTTATTTCTGTAGGGTTTGTAAGTTGTTTGATTTACACCCTAAGCTCTGGCATGTTTATTTTTCATTAAATATAAGTGTAATGTTCTAATTTTCAGCCAGCTTCCTCACATATGCTGTCAAAACACATAGTCAATAATCTTCTACGGCCAGAGATGGGAGAGAATTTCGCTGGTGCCAAACTGAGCATTCTAGCTTTGGATGTCAGTCTTCACTTTGGATTGGTGATTCCCAGAGGGAATGAAAAAATCCAAAAAGGCGTGCTGATTTGGGGCATAAAGGATTTGAGGCTGAAAGAGATTAGAGAAGATGAACTTCCAAGGACTGTGAATCTCCTCCAAATGCTTAATGATGCTACAGAAAGTAGACCATTGCAAATAGATTATGGGGAATACTATGAAGAGAATGTGTTCCGTGCTAAACAGATGAACCAAGGGAAAATGTTACCGTCTATGATGTTATGAGTAATTACATTCACGAATAATCACAGCAGGCCATCTTCTTCCCAAGTTCAGGAAAAATATTGGTCCACAAGTAAAATTCAGGGCCAGCTATGTGTTCAGGAGTGTAAGTGCCCACATTCCTATTGGGTGGCCTGGGATTCATGGATTCACATCACTGGTGCTGATCAGATTAGTAACGTTGGGAAAGATAGATTTCATGGTATGGTGTGTACAGAGATCACAAAGAAGTCGAAATTGTGAGCATACGTTAGAGATAGGCAATAGGAAAAAAAACATGAAAATATTGCAATCTATGACACATCTGGTACACTTCCCTAAATACAGACTGAAGGAAGTGATGTGACCTGCATAGGTAGAATTGGCGGACTGCATGAGATGACACGATCATTGCACATCAGAGGCTTGAGTGGGCAACTTCAACTTTGGATGGACTCCAGGACTTTCACTGGGGAAAGTCTACACATTCGGCCATATTCACAAAATGTAACAGATTAAACCCAGGATAAACTTAAAGTAAAGAAACCATGTCTAGAGAGAATGTAGTAGACATTTAAAAGTTCAAGGATAAAGTTAGAAACCCACAAGAAATCCAGGAAATGGAAAACTATTCAAGCTGGAAAGGGAGAGTAGTCATGTTCATAGAAGATGCTGGGAGAACTTAGAAGTTTGAGGGAGTTTATGACATCACAGTGAACATGTCACCCAAGATGGCCTCATGGTTATAGTCTGAGGATTGTCCTCGGCTACGATACTCAAGTTAGAGATACCCAGAAGAGAATTTAAAAACAGAAACCAGGCACTGAAACTTGAAGAGAGAGAATACACTCTGATTAAAGGGGTAAGAAAGAAGTCATTGTGAGGAAGCAATAATAGGGGACAAGCGCTGAGTGGAGAACATTGTAATCTACTCAAGTGTATGGGGAGGCCATGCTGATGCAAGCTTGAAACTTGATTTGAAACCAGAGGCTGGACTTGGGGCTTATCAGACCTACATTGTCCTTCTGCCTTAATCATAATCCAAAATTGACAATGATCTCCTGAGGACACGGTAGACAATGATTGATGCTTCCTTTCCTATGCCCCTAGCATTCATTGAAGAGAAGTCTCACTTTCCATAGCTCTGGCATTACAGAGGCCCATTGGGTACATGCTAATGTGTCACAAGTTATCTCTTTGAACCCTTGAAGGAATGGACCCCCGTCATGCTTTGTGTATGTCCCATTGTTTGACAGGGCTCCAGAATTGTGCTAGGAAGCACCCTATTCCAGACGGCTTCATTGCTTTGTGAGGGCTGCCCTACCAGGCTAATATGCTTGGTTTGGCTTCAATGAAATTCTCTCCCCGTATCTCTTGAAGTAGAATGATTATTAATATCGTGTATTGACAGCATACGTAAGGAGGTTGGCTCAAAATTAGAACATTACAATTATGTTTATAGAAAAATAAACATGCCAGAGCTGAAGATGTAAATCGAACAAGTAAAACACTCTATAGAAATATAGTAAGCCAGTATCTAGACGTAATATACTGGAACACTCAAGGATCAGGAGTAAAGTTCGAAACTTCCCAAATCCAGAAATGAGACAGAAAAGTATCTTACCTGGAGCGGAGTTCATGAGGTTTCTCTAATATGTCTCGGAAACATAATGTCCGTGAAGGCGGTTGCCAGCACAACCTCGAATCTGGAGTTTCTGATCTCAGAATGTCAAAGCAACCAAGACGACCACGTGTTCTCAGGGCTCAGTGTCACCTCGGCCAGGATTTTAGTTTCCTACAGGTGACCGATGGAAATTCCAAGACAACACGCAACAGTCACGAAAAGACTCAGACCTCGGCATACAGAACATATGGTGATTACAGAAATACAAAAGTCATAGCTTGCAATGAAGGAGAACGGACTGATAAGCATGTCGAAGAGAGATAGGTCAGAAAGACCATAGCGATTAGACTTTGGAAAAGAGAAAAAAATCCCTGAAAATGGAAGGCCAATAGAAATCACATCTGAATAATCCACAGTGAAAGACTTCAGTCATTAGACAGACTCTGACTGGACGTTTGAAAGTCCGAGAAAGTCACAAAGCCAAAAACTACAGCGAAGGTCAAACCTGGACTAACTGGAAGGGTGAGTTATGGGACTGCTCCACGCGGGCTCTGAAAGCCTGCATCCACGAAGCTAGACAGGACAGCAGACACACGATTCTGACAAATCCTCCGACATCACACAGGGCCAGAAAAAGAAGCTGGCCTCATCTACACAGGGCCAGAGGTGGGCTCAAATAGCATATTCAAGTCACATCCCACTCAACTGCAGGTTGCCAATGGAACACGAAAGGGGCCAGCCAGTGGGGAAGTGGTGAAGTCCGCGCATTCTGGTTTGGGAGCCCGGCTTTGGAGACATGGAATCCTGCGGGTGAGCATCCTCACGGCTCGACCAGCCATTCTGGGGCAGATGTGTGAGGTAGTGTAGAGGTAGATGGGAAGTGACATTAGACATCTCCACTCTTCCACAGCAAATACAGTAGCATGGCCCGCAGATGTGAGCACAGCCATAAACTTCTGCCAAAACAAAGCCAATCGAAGGTTGCAAAGAATTGAAAAATTGAACCTCAAAAAAGAAAGCATGCCAGTAAGAAGTAAAAGATATCTAGCAATAACCTTGGCCAAACAGGAGAAAGCTATGGAAACCGAAATCCAGCAAAGATTCTGGGGAAGAAACTCCAGAAGACAAAAGGAGACGGAAGGCGATTCCGTGTTCTTCGAATGGAAGAACTAACACACTTGAAGCGTCCATACCGCATAAAGCCATCTCTGGATTCCATGCAGTCCCAGTCAAAGTCGCAGCACTATTTCTCACAGAAATGGAAGAGAGAATCCTAGAGTTTCTATCCAGCAACAAAGGACACTGAATAGCCAAAGGAATACTGAGGAAAACGGACAAAGCAGCAGGCATCACACTTATTGATTTCCAGATATAGGATGAAGTGCTAGGTACGGAAACAGCACAGCCTGGCGCCCAAAAGAGGCACACAGACCCATGGAACAGAATCGAGAGCCAAGAGGTCAACTGACACACATATGGACAGCCCATTTTCGACCAGGGAGCCAAGAGGAGACAGCAGAGAAAGGAGAGTCTCGACAAGAAATGGTGCTGGGAAGACAGCACAGCCACATGGAACACAGTGAGAGTAGACCATGATGTTACACCAGGGACACACACCACCTCGAAATGGATTAAAGCCTTGAACGGAAGACTTGAAAACGTGCAGCTTCTAGGAGAAAACGCAGGCAGCTTGCTCTTTGCCATCTGGCTTAGCCACCTGTTTGGAAGAAGCATGTGTGACCGGGCAAGGGAAACAAAGGAAACAAGAAACAAGCAGGACTCCATCCAACGCAGAAGCTTCTGCCCAGCCAACGACACCATTGACTGACTGCGAAGACTGTGCAACAACTGACAGCAGATGTTTGCAATCCGCACATCGGAGAAGGGGTGAACAACCATAAGATCCAATGAACTCATACGTCTTCACAGGAAAAAAAACAGCAAGCCCAATAAAACCAGGGCAAAAGTTGGAAACAGACAGCTCTCCCAGGAAGATACAAAGATGGACAACAGGCTGTATGAAAACATGCTCATCAACATTAAGTCTCTGCTCAATGCAAATACAAACGGCACTGAGATAGCAGCTCACAGTGGTCAGAATGGCTATAAGGATGATGACAGGAACCAACAAGTTTCAGAGAGGAGGTGGAGAGAAGGGAAGCCTCCTGCATTGCTGGTGGGAGTGTAAACCTGTGCAGCCACTATGCACACTAGTGTGGAATTGCCTCAGAATTTTCAGAATCCATCTACAACATGATCCAGGTATTCCTCTGTGGCGTATATATCCAAAGATCTTGGAAACACTAATGCACAGAGATCCGTGCATCGCTGTATTCTCCACAGAATTACTCCCAATATACAACATTTGGAAGCCTCCCTGATGCCCATCAAGGGACGAATGGAGAAGGAAGATGGGCTATAGCCACACAATGGCATAGCACTCAGCTGTAGGAACAGATGCAGTGCAGACGTTTGTGACCACCTGAATGTCTCCTGAGGGTATCAGGGGAACTGAAACAGGCCCTGGGGAAAGGTCAAATACCACAGGATCTCACGTGCAAGGAGAAGAGGAAATATGGACTAACAAACAGGTAGCACGTGACATAGGATTGGCAGTTCCCAGAGGGAAAGGGGGGCGGGGGACGGAGGGACAAAGAGTTGATTAGGCACAAGTGTGTGGTGTGGGCCTGTAAATAGGCTTACGCTGGTGAAGATGATGTAGCCTACACAGAAGTCTAAATCTATGAGGATGTAGATTTGAAAGCTATAGGATGTTAGAATGCAGGGTTACGGAAATCAATTCACATAAAATCAAAACTCCAAAAAGGGGTGCAGATTTACGGCCTAAAGCTTTGGAGGCTGAGAGATTTTAGAGAAGATGAACATCCAAGGATTAGCAATCGCCTGCAAATGCTTAATGATGATACAGAAAGGTAGACCTTTGCAAAGAGATGAAGAGGAATACTACCAAGAGAACATGGTCCGAGCCAAATCATGAATCAACGGCAAATGTTACCGACACTAATGTTACTACCGCTTCCCTTCACGAATGATCAAAGCAGGCCAACGTCTTCCCAAATTCAGGCCAAAGGTTGGTCCAAAAGCTCAATTTGGGGCCGTGCTGCGGTGTAGCAGGTAAGTGCCCACATCCGCTTGGGCGGCCCGGGCTTCACCGGCTAGCATCATGCGTGCAGATCAGATTACTAGCCTTAGGAAATACAGATTTCAAGGTCTGGTGGTCACAGAGATCATAAAGAAGTAGAAATGGTGAGGAGACCTTATCAGTACGCACCAGAAAAAGATCCAGGAGAATATTACAATCTATGAACGCATAAGGAACACTTCCCCAAATGATGAAGGAAGGAAAACATGTGACCTGCCAAGGTGGAATTGTCAGACTGCTAGGAGATCACACGATCAGTGTGCATCAGGGGAATGCCTGGGCAACTTCAACATGAGAGGGTCTCCCGGACGTTCTCTGGGGAAAGTCCACCCATTTGGCCATATCCACAAAAGATAAGAGATAAAACCCGGGATAAGCTTAAAGGAAAGAAACCGGTGTCTAGAGGGAACTTAGTAGACCCTTCAAGTCCTTGGAGAAAGTTAGAAACCGACAAGAAATCCAGAGCAAGGAAAACTATCCTACCTGGAAACGGGGACTAGTCAGATTGGGATGAGACGGCTCTGAAACACTGTGTGCATTGAGGTTGTCAGGACAACTTAGAATCTGAGGGTGTTTATGACATCACGGTGAACATGTCACCCAAGATGGCCGCATGTTTACAGTCCGAGGATTGGCCTAGTCTAGGAAACTCAAGTGAGAGATACCCAAAAACAGCTTTTCCAAACAAAAACTTGAAAGGATCAAACAGACTCTGATTCAAGGGAGAAGAAAGGAATCATTGGGAACAAGCGATAATAGATGGACAAGCACAGAGAGGAGAACATTGTCACCTACTCAAGTAGATGGTGAGGTCGTGCAGATTCAATCTTGGAACTTGATTTGAAACAAGAGGCCAGACTTGGGGCTTATGAGACCTACATTGTCCTTCTGCCTTACTCATAATCCAAAGTACAGAATGATCTCTTGGGGACGTTGAAGAGAAGAATCGAGGACTCCTTTCATAGGCCCCTAACATCCTTTGAAGAGAACTCTACCTTTGCATAGCTCTGGCCTCACGGGGGCCCACTGGCTACATGCTAAGGTTTCCCAAGAGATCTCTTTGAATCCTTGAAGGCATGGACGCCTGTCATGCTTGGGGTATGTGGCTTGGTTTGAAGGGCTCTAGAAGTGTGCTGAAAAGCACCCTTTTCCAGAGGGCTTCATTCCTGTGTGAAGGCTGCCCTCCCAGGCTACAGTGCTCAGTTGGGCTCCAATGAAATTAACTCCCCCATCTCTTGCCGTAGGAGTACTGATTCTGTGTTTTGACACCACATGGAATGAGGTTGACTGAAAACTAGAACATTACCATGATATGTAAAGAAAAATACACACGCCAGAGCTGAGGATGTCAATCAAACAGTAACAGACTCTGTAGAAATAAAGTAAGCCAGTATCTAGATGTAATCTAGGGGAGCGTTCAAGGTTCAGGGCTGAACGTCAAAACTTCCCAAATCCAGGGAAAGAGACGGAAGGATTTCTCACCTGGAGAGAGGAATTCATCAGACTCATCGAATTTGTCTCGGAACCATTGTGTCTGTGAAGGTGGTTGCCAGGACAACGTGTAACCTGGAGTTTCTCATCTCACAATGTCAAATGAACCAAGATGGACACGTGTCCTCAGTTCTCAGTTGGACGTAAGCTAGGATAGCAAAGATTCCTTCAACTGACAGATGGAAATTCAAAGACAACATCCAGCAATCACCAAAGCACCCACATGTCGGCCTACAGAACATATGGTGATTAAAAAAATACAGAATTCCTAACCTAGAATGAAGGAGAATCCACTGATAAGATTATCGAAGGGAGAGAGATCAGAAAGACCACTACGATTAGACTAAGGAAAGAAAACAAGCTCCCAGAAAATGGAAGGCAACAGAAATCACACCTGAATACTCCACAGTGAATGAAGTCAGTGTTTACAAAGAGTCTGCTTGAACGTTTGAAAGTCCGAGAAAGTCACAACCCCAAAATTTGCGGTGAATGTCAAACCTGGGCTAACTGGGAAGGGTGAGTTCTCAGACTGCTCCAAGCTGGCTCTGAAACCCTGTGTCCATGATGCTTGCTGGGACAGCAGAGACCCAATTCTGACAAATCCCAGTGGACCGGAAAAACAACCTGGCCTCGTCTACACTGGACCAGATTTGGGCTCAAGTAGCATATTCAAGGCACATTCCACTCAACTGAAGGTTGCCAATGGAACACGAAAGGGGCCGGCCAGTGTTGCATAGGTGACGTCTGCGTGTTTTGCGTAGGCAGCGTGTGGTTGGCTGCGTGGAATTCTGGGGGTGAGCCTCCTCACCGCTCGTGCAGCCTTTCTGGGGCAGGCGTCCGAGGTAGTGTAGAGGCAGATGGGAAGCGACATTAGACAGGGCCAGTCTTCCTCAGCAAATATGGCAGCATTGCCAGCAGATATGAGCACAGCAGTAAACATCTGCCTAAACAAAACCAATTAAAAGTTGCAAATGATAGAAAAACTGAACCTCAAAAAACAAAAAAGCATGCTAGAAAGAAAAACAAGTAATCTAGGGATAACCTGCACAAAACAGGTGAAAGCTATGTAAACCGAGAAATAGCAAACCTTTGGGAAAGAAATTCCAGAGGACACAAGGAAACGGAAGGGAATTCAGTGCTCTTGGAATGGAACAAAACGAAGAAAGCATGAGGTATCATCACAATGATTCCTTTCTCATGCCTTGGATCAGCGTCTCTTTGGTCTCTTCAAGTTTCTGTGCCCGGTTTCTGTTTGGAAAAGCTGTTTCTGGGTATCTCTCCTTGATTCTCCTAGCCTAGGCCAATCCTTGGACTGTAAACATGTGGCCATCTTGGGTGACATGTTCATCGTGATATCATAAACACCCTCCGAATTCTAAGTTGTACTGACAACCTCCATGCACACAGTGTTTCAGAGCCATCTCATACCAGTCTGACTACTCCCGTTTTCCAAGTAGGATAGTTTTCCCAGTTCTGGATTTCTTGTTGGTTTCTAACTTTCTCCTCAAACTTTGAAAGGTCTACAACATTCCCTCTAGACACGGGTTTCTTTCCATGAAGATTATCCCCGGTATTCTCCCTTATCTTTTGTGGATGTGGTCAAACGGGTGGACCTTCCCCAGAGAAATTCCTGGAGCTCCTCCCAAGTTGAATTTACCCAGGCAATTCTCTGATGCGCAATGAGCGTGTCATCTCCTAGGAGTCTGACAATTCCACCTGGGCAGGTCACATGTTTTCCTTCCTTCATCATTTGGGAAATTGTACCTTATGCATTCATAGGTTGTAATATTCTCAGCTTTCATTTTCTGGTGTGTATTGAAAATGTCTCCTCAGAATTTCTACTTCTTTATGATCTCTGTGCCCACCATACTGTGAAATCTGTATTTCCTAATGCTAGTAATCTGATCTGCAACCCTGATGATAGCAGGTGAAGCCCGGGCCGCCCAATCAGAACTTGGGCACTTACCTGCTACACCACAGGGCCGACCCTGAATTGGGCTTTTGGACAAACCTTTGGCCTGATCTTGGGAAGATGTTGGCCTGCTTCGATCATTCGTGAAGGCAGTTAGTAACATCATGGACGGTAGCGTTTTCCGCTGGTTCACGAGTTTAGCATGGAACACGTTCTCTTGGTAGTGTTCCTCTTCGTCTCCTTGCAATGGTCTACCTTTCTGTAGCGTCATTAAGCATTTTGAGGTGATTACCAAGCCTTCGAAGTTCATCTTCTCTAATGTCTTTCAGACTCCAAAGCTTTAAGCCGTGAACCTTAACGTCTTTTGGGAGTTTTGATTTTACGTGAATTGTTTGCCATAACCCAGCATTATGACATCCTATACCTTTCAGATCTACATCCTCATAGATTTAGACTTCTGCGTACGTTACATCATCTTCACCACCGTAAGCCTAATTACAGGCCCTCACCACACACTTGTGTCAAATCAAGTATTTCTCCCTCTGGGCCCCGCCACCTTTCCCTCTGGGAACCAGAAATCCCATGTCACGTGCTACCTGTTTCTTGGTCCTTTTTTTCCTCTTCTCCTTGTAAGTGAGACCCTATGGTATTTGACCTTCCCTCTGGGGCTTGTTTCCATGCCCCTAAAACCCTCAGGAGCCATTCTGTTGGTCACAAATGGCTGGAAGGCATCTGTTCCTGCAGCTGAGTGCTATGCCGTTGTGTGGCTATAGCCCATCTTTCTTGTCCCTTGATGGGCACCAGGGAGGCTTCCCTGTCTTTGATATCGGGAGTAAGGCTGTGGTGAGCACAGCGGTGCACGGATCTCTGTGCATTAGCGTTTGCAAGTTTTTTGGATATATATGCCACATAGGAGTACCTGGATCATGTGGTAGATGGATTCTGAAAATTCTGAGGCAATTCCACACCACTTCGCGTAGTGGCTGCACCGGTTTACACTCCCACCAGCAGTGCAGGAGGCTTCCCTTCTCTCCACCTCCTCTCTGAAACTTGTTGGTTCCTGTCTTCATCCTTATAGCCATTCTGACCACTGTGAGCTGCTATCTCAGTGCCGTTCGTATTTGCATTGAGCAGAGACTTAATGATGATGAGCATCTTTTCATACAGCCTGTTGTCCATCTTTCTATCTTCCTGGGAGAGCTGTCTGTTTCCATCTTTTGCCCAGGATTTATTTGACTCGTTGACTTTTCTCCTGTGGAGATGTATGACTTCATTGGATCTTTTGGCTATTCACCCCTTCTCCGATGTGTGGTTTGCAAACCTGCTGTCGCAGTTGTTGTGACGTCTTTGCACTGAGTCGATGGTGTCATTGGCTGAGCAGAAGCTTCTGTGTTGGATGGAGTCCCGCTTGTTTCTTGCTTCCTTTGTTGCCCTTGCCCAGTCACACATGCTTCTTCCAAATAGGCGGCCAAGCCAGATGGCAAAGAGCAAGCTGCCTGCGTTTTCTCCTAGAAGCTGCACGTTTTCAAGTCTTCTGTTCAAGGCTTTAAACCATTTCGAGGTGGTGTGTGTGCCGGGTGTAACATCACGGTCTACTCTAATTGTGTTACATCTGGCTGTGCAATCGTTCCAGCACCATTTCCTGTCTAGAGTCTCTTTTCTCCGCTTTCTCCTCTTGGCTCCCTGGTCGAAAATTGGCTGTCCATAGGTGTGTGAGTTGATTTCTGGGCTCTCGATTCTGTTCCATGCATCTGTGTGCCTCCTTTGCAGGCCAGGCTGTGCTGTTTTGGTACCTAGCTCTTCGTCCTATATGTGGCAGTAAGAAAGTGTGATAATTGCTGCTTTGTTCGTTTTCCCCAGGATTCCTTTTGCTATTCAGTGTCCTTTGTTGCTGGATAGAAACTTTAGGATTCTCTCTTCTATTTCTGTGGGAAAGATTGCTGCAACTTTGACTGGGACTGCATGGAATCCAGACATTGCTTTGTCGACAAAAGTAATCCGTAACTAATCTGTAAATGAAAATTTGGGGGAGTTTATTCTGAGCTTCAATCTGAGGATTATAACCCAGGGCCTTTCTACCCAAAGGAAGAAAGAGCATCAGAGAAGTGGGGGTGCACAGACTGGTTGTATTCCCCTCATAGAGGATGTTTCACATAGGATTGAAATGTCCCATTTACAATAGTCGCGAGACTGCTCTGTTGGCACAGCGATTGATGGAAATAGCAGGTAGGTCTTCTGTCTCAGTGAACACAGTAGGGTGGCAGTCTGTTGTCTACAGCTGACTGGTCACAGGTGAGCTGGGTGGTCAAGGGTGAGTGCAGCAATCAGTTCCTAGCCTAGAGAGAAATGCTTATCCCTAAAGAAATGCTAATGTGGGGGGAAGTTGCACCTTTATCTCAAGGGCCATAGGAAATGTCTATGCAGATATGCAATGCGTGCTAAATAGCCATAGTCAGGCCCTTTTGGAAAAAACAAAATCAGGCCGAATTAGGTTTATACCAAATGGCTTCCTCATATAGTCCAATATATCCAATTGCTTCCCATTTTTATTTGAGCTTTATTCCGTATGGACGTTTCAAGTCTGTCCGTTTTTCCATTCGAAGGGAACGGAATAGCCTTGCATTTCCTTGTGTCTTGTGGAATTTCTTTCCCCAAAACTTTGCTAGTTTTTGTTTCCCATCACTTTCTCCTGTTTGTCCAAGGTTATTTGCAGGTATCATTTTCTTCTCACTGGCATGGGGTTTTTTTGAGGTTCAGCTTTTCTATTCTTTGCAACTTTTAATTGGTTTTGTTTGGCAGAAGTTTATGGCTGTGCTCAAATCTGCTGGCCGTGCTGCTCTCTTTGCCGAGGAAGAGAGGCGCTGTCTAACATCGCTTCCCCTCTGCCTCTACACTAGCTCGCACGCCTGTCCCAGAATGGCTGGACGAGCGTTGAGGAGGCTCAACCCCAGGATTACACGCGGCTGACCCTGGCCTGCTGACCCAGAACACGTGGACTTCACCGCTGGCCCACTGGCTGGACCGTTTCATGCTGCATTGGCAACCTGCGGTTGAGTGGAATGTGACCTGAATATGCTACTTGAACCCAACTCTGGCCCTGTGTAGATGAGGCCATGTTGTTTCTGTGGCCCACTGTGATGTTGGAGGATTTTTCAGAATCGTGTCTCTGCTGTCCAGTCTAGCTTGTTGGACACAGGGTTTCAGAGCACGCGTGGAGCAGTCTCATAACTCACCCTTCCCAGTTAGGCCAGGTTAGACCTTCCCTGCAGTTTTTGGGGTTGTGACTTTCCCGAACTTTCAATCGTTCAAGCACAGTCTGTCTAAAGACTGACTTCTTTCACTGTGGATTATTGAGGTGTGATTTCTGTTGGCCTTCCATTTTATGGGACCCTGTTTGCTTTTCCATGGTCTAATCGTCATGTTCTTTATGAGCTTGTCCTTTGACATGCTTATCAGTGCGTTCTCCTTCACTCCATTTTAGGAATTTTGTATTTCTTTAATCACCATATGTTCTGTAGGCCAAGGTGTGAGTCTTTTCGTGATTGTTGGGTGTTATCCTGGAATTTTCATCGTTCACTTGAGGGAATCTCTGCTATCCTAGCCTAGATCCAACTGAGCACTGACTACACGTGGTCATCTTGGTTCGTTTGACATTGTGAGATGATAAACTCCAGGTTCGAGGTTATCCTGGCAACCACTTTCATGGGCCTAATGGTTCCGACACAAATTAGATGAATCTGATGAATTCCTCTCTGCAGGTGAGAGACCTTCTGTCCCTTTTCTGGATTTGGGAAGTCTCGTGCTTGACCACCGATCCTTGAACTTTCCACTAGATTACATCTAGATACTGGCTTACTTTATTTCCACTGGGTTTGTTATTTGTTTGATTTACATCCTCAGCTGTGGCATGTTTATTTTTCTTTAAGTATAATGGTAATGTTCTAATTTTCTGCCATCCTTTCTACGTGTGGTTTCGAAACACATAATCAATACTCCTTCTACGGTAAGAGATATGGGGAGAGAATCTCACTGATCCCACTGAGCCCTGTAACCTGGGAGGCCAGCCTTCACAAAGGATGGAAGCCCTCTGCAAAAGGGTACTTTTCAGCACACTTCTAGAGCCCCTCCAAACCAAGAGACATACCCAAGCATGGCAGCGGTCCATTCCTTCAAGGCATCAATGAGCTCTCATGTGATATATTGGCATTACCCAGTGGGCCCCCGTGACTTGAGAGCTGTGGAAAGTGAGAATTCTCTTCAAGAATGCTAGGGGCATAGGAAAGGAGGCCTCGATTCTTCTCTTCAATGTCCTCAATTGATCATTCTTGACTTTGTATTATGGGTAAGGCAGAAGGACAACGTAGGTCTGATAAGCCCCGGGTCCGGCCTCGTTTTTCAGAACACATTTCCAGCTTGAATCAGCATGGCCTCCCCAGACTTCCGTAGATGACAATGTTGTCCTCTGAGTACTTGACCCTCTATTGTCTCTTCTTCCCAATGATTCCTTTCTCATCCCTTGAATTAGCGTCTCTTTGATGTCTTCAAGTTTCTTTGCCCGGTTTGTGTTTGGAAAAGCTGTTTCTGTGTACCTCTCACTTGAATATCCTAGCCCAGGCCAATCCTAGAGCTGGAAACCTATGGCCAACTTTGGTGACATGGTCACCGTGATGTCATAAACATGCTCAGAATTCTAAGTTGTCCTGACAACCTCCATGCACACAGTGTTTCAGAGCCATCTCATACCAGTCTGACGACTCCCCCTTTCCAGGTGCGATAGTTTTCCTTTTTCTGGACTTCTTGTCGATTTCTAACTTTATCCTCGAACCTTGAAAGTTCTACTACATTCCTTCTAGACAGTGGTTTCTTTCCTTTAAGATAGTCCTGGGATTTATCTCTTATCTTCTGTGGATGTGGCCAAATGTGTGGACTTCCACACAGAAAGTCCTGGAGTCCCTGCAAAGCTGAAGTTACCCAAGCAATCCTCTGATGAGCAATGATCATGTCAACTCATAGCAGTCTGGTGTTTCCACCTTGGCAGGTCAGATGTTTTCCTTCCTTCATCATTTGGGGAAGTGTACCTGATGTGTTCACAGATTGTAATATTGTCATGGTTCGTTTCCTGGTGTGTATTCATAAGGTATCCTCACAATTTCTACTTCTTCATGATCTCAGTCGGCACCATACCTTGAAATCTATATTTCCTAATGCTCCTAATCAGATCTGCACCTGCGATGCCAGCCTGCCAGTCCCAGGCCGCCCAAGTGGAACATGGACACTTACCCACTACACCAGAGGGCTGGCCCTGAATTGGACTTTTGGACCAACCTTTGGCTTGAACTTGGGAAGATGTTGGTCTGCATAGATTATTCAAAAAGTAATTACCAGTAACATCGTGGACAGCAACATTTTCAGTTGTCTTAGGGGTTTAGCACGGGTCATGTTCTGTTGGTAGTGTTCCTCTTCATCTCTTTGCAATGGTGTACCTTTATGTTGGATCATTAAGCATTTCGAGGTAATTGTCAATCCTTTGAATTTCATAATCTCTAAACTCTTTCAGCCTGCAAACTTTATCCCTTAAACCTGCTTGCCTTTATGGAGTTTTGATTTTAGGTGAATTGATTTCCATAACCTAGCATTAGAGAATCCTATAGCTTTCAGATTTACATCCTCATAGATTTAGACTTCTGTGTATGCTACATCTTCTTCCCCACAGTAAGCCTAATTACAGGCGCACACCCCACACTTGTTCCTAATCAACTCTTTCTCCCACCGTCCACTGCCACCCGTTCCCTCTGGGAACCACCAATCCCATATCACGTTCTACCTGTTTGTTGGTCCTTATTTTAATCTTCTGCTTGTAAGTGAGATGCGATGGTATTTGATTTCTCCCTTGGGCTTGTTTCAGTTCCCCTCCCACCCTCAGGAGTGATTCTGCTGTCACAAATCGCTGGACTGCACTGTTTCTTACAGCTGAGTGTTTTGCCTTTGTGTGGATATAGCCCAACTTCCTTCTCCATTGGTCCTTTGATGGGCACCAGGGCGGCTTCCAAGTCTTGGATATCGGGAGTAAGGCTGTGGTGAACACAGTGGGGCACGGATCTGTGTGCATTAGTGTTTTGCAGTTCTTTGGATAAACACGCTGGAGAGGAATAGCTGGATCATATGGTAGATGGATTTGGAAATTTCTGAGACAATTTCACATGGCTATGCCTAGTGCCCTCACCGGTTTGCACTCCCACCAGAGGTGCAGGACTCTTCCCTTCTCTCCACCTTCTCTCTGACACTTGTTGTTTCCTGTCTTGTTCCTTATAGCCATTCTGAACACAGGGAGCTGTCATCTCATTGACATGAGGATTTGCGTTGGCCTTATACTTAATGGTGTTGAACATGTGTTCATACAGCTGTTGGCCACCTTTCTGTCTTCTTGGGGTAAATCTCTGTTTCCATCTTCTGCCCAGGTTTTAATGGGCTTGTTTTTTCTCTTGTGGAGACGTGTGTGGTCATTGGGTCTTTTGGCTATTCAGCCCTTCACAGATGTGTGGTTTGAAACATCCTCTCCCTGTTGTTGTGCTGTCTTTGCATTGAGTGGATGGTTTCCCCGGCTTGACAGAAGCTTCTATGTTGGATGGAGTCCTGCTTCTTTCTTCTTTTCTTTGTTGCCCTTGCCCAGTCACACATGCTTCTTCCAAATAGGTGGCTACCCCAGATGGCAAAGAGCAAGCAGCCTGTGTTTTCTCCTAGAAGTTTCACTGTTTCAAGACTTCCGTTGAAGGCTTTAATCTATTTCGAGGTGGTGTGTGTGCCTGGTGTAACATCATGATCTACTCTTATTGTGTTGCATGTGGCTGTGCAGTCTACCCAGCACCATTTATTTTAGAGACTCTCCTTTCTCCACTGCCTCCTCTTGCCTTCCTCATTGCAAATGTGCTGTCCATATATGTGTGAGTTGACCTTTGGGTTCTGCATCCTGTTCCATTGGTCTTTCTGCCTGTTTTTGGGACCAGGCTGTGCTCGTTCGGTACCAAGCGCTTCATCCTACATGTTGAAATCAAAGTGTGATACGTCCTGCTTTGTTCGTTCTCCTCAGAATTCCTTTGGGTTTTCAGGGTCCCTTGTTGCCGGATAGAGACTTTAGGATTTTCTCTTCTATTTCTGTAGGAAAGATTGCTGTAAATTTGACTGGGATTGCATGCAATACAGAGATTGCTTTATCCATTACGGACGTTTCAGGTATTTTAGATATTACATTCCTAGAGCACGGAATACCCTTCTGTTTCCTTGTGTTTTCTGGAATTTCTTTCCCTAAAGTTTTGCTAGTTTTCGGTTTCCATAGCTTGCACCTGTTTGTCTAAGCTTATTCCTAGAAATCTTCTTCTTCTTACTTGCATTTTTTTCCCCAGAGGTTCAGTTTTTCTATTCTTTGAAACTTTTCATTGGTTTTGTTTTGGCAGCTGTTTATGGCTGTACGCACATCTGGTGGTGATGCTGCTGTATTAGCTGGGCAAGAATGACACTGTCTGACGTTGCTTCCCATCTGCCTCTACACTACCTTGGACGCCTGCCCCAGAATATCTGGACCGTCGGTGAGGAGGTTCACCTCCAGGATTCTGCATGGTCTGCCCTGGGTGCCAACCCAGAATTTGTGGACTTCACCACTGCACCACTGGCCAGCACCTTTCATGTTCCATTGGAAACCTGCATTTGATGTGGAATGTGAGTTGAATATGCTATTTGGGACAAATCTTGCACTGTGTAGACGAGGCCAGTTTGTTTTTCTTCTCCACTGTGATGTCAGAGGATTGCTCAGAATTGTGTCTCTGCTATCATGGCAAACTTCATTGACACAGGTTTTCAGAGCCCCATTTTAGCAGTCTCATAACTCACCCTTACCATTTAGCCTAGGTTTGACATTTGCTGCATTTTTTGGTTTTGTGACTTTCTCTGTCTTTTGAACGTTCAGGGTATTTCTGAAACGGACATCTTTCATTGTGGATTATTCAGCTGTGATTTCTGTGTGCCTTCCATTTTCTGGGATGGTTTTTTGTTTTCCATGTTATAATTGTTAATATGGGCTCGGTGAGCTGAAGACTCAAATGAAAGATTTCTCGGACATTCAAGGTGTGGCATTGGTGTTATTTTATTTAGAGAATAGTACGGGATAGCATGGGGACAGGACCCATGGGTAGTGAAGAGTTGCTGCTGCTCCCTGGGGATGGGACCGATGAGCAGTCAAAGCTCCTGCTGCTGCCCTGAGTTGAGGGTTAGGGCCAGTTTTATAAGTCATGGGTACATGATTTATTTTTACTGGAAAAAGAAATGATGTGGTAAAATGTCTTTAAATGATTTCAGTGCAGATGGGGTCTGCTTATTGTGCAGTCATGTAACTTTAGATACGGATCTGGCAATATAGATCAGCATGTACATGATGATGCCCTGGGCTTGTCTCCCTGAGTCAGCTCTAATTCCACCGGCTCATATAGTTTGGCATGTAGGCCAGATCACCCTGGCCTTCCATATCTGGGGCAGCTTTAATGTACATCATAAACGCCCCCTGAACCCATTTGGACTGGAGAGGTTTGGGGATATGGACGATGGTCAGTCTTCTGTAACTACTTATGGCTGTACAAGGTCGCAGAGCTGTCCCAAATGGGGTCATAGGTACAGGTAGGAAGTTCAGTGGACTGGAAGCCTTCCCCTGTGGAGTGCAAGGCTGACAAGGCATACAGAGCCTCTGGAGACGAGAGAATCATTTGACGAGAGGTGGTCCAGGAGGTGAAACTTTTTTCACATGCGGAAGACAAACAATGAAACAGACAACAAAATATCATAAGAAATACAAGCAGTATGTTTAACCCAATATATAACGTATTGAAGTAGTGCAGAAACCTGGTCCTGACTTGGAGTTCAACCAATCGTTTAGAGTTAGGGTTGATAAGACATGGATATAATTTGGTGGTTGGGATAGGAAGCCAGAAATATTTTGATGGTAGTCAGGAATATAGACACAACATTCAGTTTTTATAATGGCATAGGTGCCCCCTTGTGCTGCTGTCAAGAAATCCAGTGCCATTTGGATTTGGAGGACTGACTTACACATTTTGGATACCTTCTAAATTGAGCAGCGAAATGCTATGTTGTGTGTCATTTAATGCCTTCATAATAAATTTGTTTAGGACTTCCATGTGCAAGACGACACTTTCGATACCTAACTGGGGAAGGAAAATTGCGGAAAGATGGTCATACCAGTGGAAGACAGAGCTGGTCCAGGGCTGCTGCAGTTGGGTAGGTTAGCAGGAGGAGATGTAGTAAATGGAGTTCTACCCTGCATCCAGCCAAAGCCTAGTGTGCATCGTGCAATCCACTTAGGTGGCAGCCAAGGCCATAAATTGGAGCCGCATAGCCATTGAGCACCATTAGGGACTAACCAAAGTGTGCTGGGCTGTCTATCCCAGTGAGTCCCAAACCAATCAGTACTTTTTTAAGACTATGATATGAGAACACATATAACAGCGAATTTTTCCCATAGGTCGGCTGTTATTAGGCCATGTATCACAAGTGTGATTGGTTTGTTCCCAACAGAGAGTGACCTTTTATTGAGTTGAACACTAGTAGGAGTGAACCAAATACATGCATCCCAAATTTCATATCGTCCATCCTGTGTGTATCGATAAGTTAGGTCATTTACCTTTGGAACTTGTTGTTTCTAATCCACCTGTGACAAGGCAAATCTAGTTAGTATTTGGGGAGTAGTTTTAAAGGAAAATGTTTGAATGTGGCCAGGGAACTCGCAGGTGTCAGACATAGATGAGCACAAGGAGACATTACGATTAGTAATAGATGAATCTTGTGGATGAAAAGAGCTAGAATCTAATATCCATGAATGCCTACTATAGCTTCTACAGAAACATAATTTTTTCCTCTCTTAAATCACCCTCATTTTTACAAAAGATAGCCAAATCAGGATTAACAGGTTTGCAAGTAAAGTGTAGTTTCAATACAACATGCTCCAATTATTTACATAACAGCTACAAGAATAGCAATTGTTTATACAGGCTTTTTTAAGTATGCCTTTCTGGAAATTTTTATGAGGAATCTCGGATTTAACTGTGAAGGCCTCTAGAGGCCAGAAAAGCCAAGCCAAGGATTTGCCATCAGATTTTGCCTGCAGTACTTACAGATTTGAGTGGAGTTCTCTTTCAGGTCCCCCAAAGTATTTGGAGGTTACTTGCACCTGCCAAATAAGCACGTTTCCTTACTTAACGGGTAAGATTGCAGGAATCTCTGTAAACATGGTACCAGGCCCGTGTTTCCGAGTGGCTGTATTCCAGAAAGTCCAATCTTTGTTCCTGAAATGCTGTCTTGTCATAGCTGAGACTATATGTTTCAAATATGACATTCCAGTCAAAGCCTTGGTAATATAACCAATGTGTCCTGTTATAAGGAGAACAGATTCTTATGGAACTTATGCAAATATTGCCACGAAATGACCATACTCAGTCACAAAGGGTTTCCAAATTCTCGAGGGATAAGGTACAGAGAAAAAGATGAATGTTTCAGTTTTGCTCATAAAGGTATAATTTCACCAAATGGCTGTAAGTCAAAGTTAGCATAAGAGAAAAGAGAAAAAGATTTCCTTCATTATGAGAAAACAAAACAACACATCAAAACTCAACAATATTTCAAAATAGAAGTCCTAAAAAATTATAATCCTCCTCATCAGTTCACACAGTCCTGTATAATCAATTCTTGAGCTAAATCTGTCCTTAGCAGATCGAGGAGCTTAGTTTCTGTTACAATTCTGTAGTTTCTTACTCAGCTCAGTTTTACAATCTTAAAGTTTATCAGTAACCTGTAGTTTAGATCCTCTGTGTCAGAATCCTTTCCAGGAATATCTCGGAAGATGAAACATATTTGCAAAAGTAAAAAGAATCAGAGTAAAACAACAACTATCTGCAAATGGACAAAGGACTCAAAAAGGCAATTGACAAAGAAACTTGGATACTTCTGTGACATATGACCCTTCCAGATAATAAGTGGACTTATGACTGATAACCAGGAAAGATCAGAATCTTAGGAATGCTATATAATTTGAAGACATCTATATTAATAACATTTACCCATCTAATACCACCTAAGAATATCTATCATCACTTGTTTCACAGTTTTCCATGTAATTTAATAGAAAAAATAAGCCTAATTAGTTTAATGTTTTCCTCCTTACAGGAACAGAGAGCAAATTTCTTTGAGAAGTCTCAGGGGCCCTCTGAAAATCCTCAGAGTAATTTCTCTTCTGTCTACCAGGTCAAAAGAAAGACTTCATTCAGGATTTGAATATTTTTGAGGGAGAAACTTGTCAAAACATATCCAAAGTTTTTAAAATGCTTCTTCAAATAGGAAACAACACTCACTGTGAAACAATGCTCAGGTATCTATTCAAAGTGATGACAGAAAGAGTCAAAAATCTTAAGAGTGACCTCAGTCATTATTTTCACAAAACACATTTCTCTCTTAGGTAGACTTACTCAAAGGAAGAGCTTTTATAACCTCTTTATCAAGAGCAGCTCCAAAGTTCAAGAAAAAGTATCATTTTAGAGAAAACCAAATTTGAATTTCTGCACCTACTTATGTTTCACATTCAAACTCATTCACTTAATTGAACTTACTTTAGTCTACTTGAGTAGGCATAAAACTCCTTTCAGAATTTCTACTTCACAAACCTTCTTCAACTTTCTTTTTCGTTTTCAGAATTTGTCAACAACTCTTTCTTTTTTCCTTTCTAGTACATTAGGACAAATTTATTTTTCTTCACCCATCAAACAAAAATATTTCCATCCTTTACACTTTTTTACTGGAAGCATACATTTTAACTTCCCTGAATACAGAGCTCTTTTCCCTATTAATTTCCTGTAGCTTTAATTCCATAAGTTAATTAGAACTTTTAAGCCTTAACTGATCTACTAAACACTAAAAAGTAAGCAATTATGAATTGTCTTTTATATCAGCATTCTAAACACTTCATAACTTTAGAAACATGCCGCTTTACAATAAAACACAAGGCATGCTTTTTAATACACTCAAACGCTTTTAGCCTCTTCAAGAATAAGCCAAATGTAGATAACTTAGATATGTTTATTAATAATGATTCAGTGTTTCAGCCTATCCAAAAATGACCCACATATTCATCTTTTTATCATTTAACTTAACTTTGCAAAACTCAAGATTGTTACACAGAAAAATTTCGAAGTTGTTGGTTTTTCAAGAAGTATACAGAGCATAAAAGTTGTACTCACTTTTATGAGTTTTATGTATTTAAACCATTTTTTCCCAACAATTATGTCCAGATCACCTACAGAACCCTCATGAGGCATTAGACAACACTGGTCATCATATAAAGCTATTATTTTGCTGACAAATTTAAGAAAGTGAGCTTATATGACTAGAAAACCCATGCTGAATGCCTACATCCTATGCAAATACCGACAACTCTGACAAGATAATTTTCAATCAAACCAACAAACTTTAACAAGCTTTCATTTACCAAAGGTTAATTCACATCACGTTAACTTTGAAAGGCACTGAGTTAATTTCTACTACATTAGAATGTATGTAAGCACTTACTTTAAGCCAACTAAACAGAGATCTTCATTTTGGCCATACCATCCAGGGGTAAAAATATCACACGTATAATGTACACATAGACACACATAGACAGAGACTGTACAACCATTGTTTTAAAAACTACTCCAGTGAATCAGGTACAATAATATAAAGCTCACTGGTTATGAATCCACACTTTGTTTTGAGCCTTTTTACTAATACTTATGGAGAAGACCCTCGAGATGGTAGACTTTCTGCAAGGGTGCACTTATGACCATTTATCCTTTCCCCTCCTTTTTATTTTTCAGTCTTAAGAATGAGTGATGGGCTACATAGTAATTCCTGGAGAGGGGGGATGAGAATCCTTTTCATGATAAAGGAAGTAGGTGGAATCTGAACTGCCTCTACAGCTGTCTTTCCAGTCTTGCAAGGATTTTGTAAGGACAGTTGCTCTTGATTTCTCAGAAACTGGACTGTAACTTGAAGGACATTCTAGGTTGATCTACCTGTCCAACTGCACCATAAAGGCACAGAGATACCTCTCAAATTTCCCCCAGATGGAGTTTCTGGGGCATACCCATACAATTGAAAGTGTTTCTAATTAGTTAGAATGACCCTGAGTGGTGAGTCTCTTGGGATGCTTACGTCATTCCCCAGGGCAGTAAAGCCAGTGTCAGACTGACAGTGAAGTGGACGAAGGTGCAGTGCCTCCAGAGGCCTGGATCATGCTGGAGGCCGGGGCTCCCAGTACCCGGGTTGAGAGTTAAGTCCCTTTCAAACTATTTTCAAGTTTTTCGATTTTACAGAAGGTCCAGTTTCTGGTCAAGTCCAGCCTGAACTTAAGCTCGACTTGGTGACAACAGAGGACATGATGAGCAAAACACAGAAATTAAAAGAAGACACCAGACCTCACCCTCATGGCCATTCCCAGAGGGTTATCATGATAAAAGTCACACAACAGTTCCAATGCTGGGGCATACTACCCTAGCACGACAGTTCACAGAATAAATCACAGGTCTCCTAACATCATAGCCAACTCAGTAGGTGACTAAAATACTCAATGAATCAACCGCCAACAGAGGGCACCCTACTTGGGGTCGCTGGGGTGATCAGGCCCAGAAAGCCAAAGTTGGGGTTCCCAGTGTTGTAGGACTTGACTGTTGAAAGATTTCTTTGTTTTCCGGTTGCAAAGCTCAAAAGGGTACGAAATTGGCCATTGTAACTCTAAGAAAGATGAAAGAGACAGGTCCATTACCTTAAAAATCCCCCCTGAACCTAGGGAAGCATCCTACCTGTTGTTCCTACTGTGGGGTGCCTATAGCAAGGGGTGATGGGCGTGTCCCCCAGAATAGCATCCCTTGGATATCTTCCCTGGTATGCCTGGCAGTAACAGGTGCCTGGTGAACATCTTTCCTATTCTGCCTGGAAGTAATAGATGCCTGGTGAGTGGTCCCCAAGAGAATAGGAGAAGTTTAAGAGAGAACATGATGTAGAGAAATAGTGAAGAAGTTTCCGCCACGCTGGGGGACATTCTACCCAATTGTGTATTGGAGCCATTCTCTGAAGAAGGGTTTCCAATAGTCAACCAAAGGTTAGAGTTTGGTACTTTCCCTGAACTGCAGTCCCGATTGGGACATTCACACAGTTCAGATGGTCAAGTGCCATGGGAGGTATCTCAATCCAGCTTTAGGAATAGAAAACTTGCACGGGAGTCTTGGAGATTGCCAACCATCCTAATGACTTAAATGGCTCACCTGTTCCCCCGTAAAATTTATATATTAGAGATAGGGTCAGGAAGGAATGGATTAATTCATTCTACATCACTCTTAGGCTTAAGGTACTGATTCTCTTCAAGCAGAATGCCAGATTTGCATCATAGAGTAGCCATGGGCAGCAAACATGAATTCATGCAGCTATTCAAGACAGTTCCTGATGGAGAAGTGAATTTAGATCCATCCTCGAATAAGAGAGAGGCACAAGGAAGAAAAGGGCACTTACCAGAATTCGAGCTCACAAACCGATGAAGCATGTTCCCCATACGGGCCACAAGATATGATGCATGGTCGGCAAGCTAAAGACTTGCAAGAAAGATTTCTTGGACAGTCAAGGTCTGGCAGTGTTGCTCTTTTATTTAGACAATGGTACAGGATAGCATGGGGACAGGACCTATGGGAAGTGAAGAGCTGCTGCTGCTGCATTGGGAAAGGACCCATGGGTAGTCACAGCTCCTGCTGCTTTCCGGAGTTGAGGTTAAGGACTAATTTTATAAGGCATGGGTACGTGACTTATTTTTCCTGGAAAAAGAAAAGATGATGTAAAAAGTCGTTAAATGATTTCAGTTCAGAGAGGTTCTTGTTATTGTGTGGTCATATAACACTAGATACAAAACTGGCCCCATAGATAGGCATGTAGGTGAGCATGACCTGGGCTTCTCTCACTGGGGCATCTCTAATTCATACCAAAAGAAATTCAACGGGTCATATAGTTCTGCATGTTCACCAGCTAACCTTGGGCTTTCGAGTGGGGGCAGCCTTAATCCACATCAATCCTCATGGTCTTTCACAGCTGTCTCCCATAGATATGCTCATCAGTGTGTCCTCCTTCATTCCAAGTTAGGTATTTTGTATTTCTTTAATCACCATATGTTCTCTAGGCCGATGTGTGAGTGCTTTCATGATTGTTGGTTTTGTCTTTGAATTTCCATCGTTCACTTGAAGGAATCTTGGTTATCCTGGCCTAGGTCCAACTGAGCACTGAGAACATGAGGTCATCTTGGTTGGTTTGACATTCTGAGATCAGAAACGCCAAATTCTAACTTGTCCTGGCAACCACCTTATGGACATAATGTTTCGGAGACACATTAGACAAATCTGATGAATTCCTCTCTCCAGGTAAGATATTTTTATGTCTTTTTTTCTGAATTTGGGTAGGCTAGACCTTGACATCGGATCCTTCATTGTTCCAGTAGGTTACGTCTAGATACTGGTTTACTTTATTTCTGTAGGGTTTGCTAGTTGTTTGATTTACATCCTCAGTTCTGGCATGTTTATTTTTCGTTAAATATAAGTGTAATGTTCTAATTTTCAGCCAACATCCTCACATACAGTGTCAAAACACATAATCAATACTCTTCTATGACAAGAGATAGGGGGAGAGAATTTCATTGGGGCCAAACGGTGCATTTTAGCTTTGATGGCAGCCTTCACTTTGGATTGGTGGTTCCCAGAGGGAAAGAAAAAATCCAAAAAGCTGTGCAGATTCATGGCATAAAGCTTTTGAGACTGAAAGAGATTAGAGAAGATAAACTTTCAAGGATTGTGAATCTCCTCCAAATGCTTAATGATGCTACAGAAAAGTAGACCATTGCAAATAAATTAAGAAGAATACTACAAAGACAACGTGTTCCATGCTAAACTCATGAACCAAGGGAAAATGTTACCTTCTGTGAGGTTACTACTCACTACCTTCACGAATAATCACAGCAGGCCAGCTTCTTCCCAAGTTCAGGCAAAAGATTGGTCCAAAAGTAAAATTCAGGGCCAGCCATGTGTTCTGGTGTGTAAGAGCCCATGTTCCTAGTCTGTGGCCTGGGACTCATGGATTTGCATCACGGGTGCTGATCTGATTAGTAACATCAGGAGAGATAGATTTCATGGTATGGTGCGGGCAGAGATCATACATAAGTGGAAATTGTGAGCAGACCTTATAGATATGCACCAGGAAAACAAAATGAAAATATTGCAATCTATGACGCATCTGGTACACTTCTCAAATACAGAATGGAGGAAGTGATGTGACTTGCATAGGTGGAATTGTCGGACTGCACAAGATGACACGATCATGCAACATCAGAGGATTGGCTGGGCAACTTCAACTTGGGAGGGACTCGTGGACTTTTTCTGGGGAAAGTCTAAATATTTGGACATATCCACAAAATGTGACAGATAAAACCAAGGATAAACTTAAAGTAAAGAATTCAGTGTCTAGAGAGAATGTAGTAGACATTTAAAAGTCCAAAGATAAAGTTATAAACACACAAGAAATCCAGGAAATGGAAAACCATCTTAGCTGGAAAGGGTGAGTAGTTAGACTGATATCAGATGGCTCTGAAATACTGTGTGCATGTAAGATGCCGGGACAACTGAGAGGTTTGAGGGTGTTTATGATATCACAGTGAACATGTCACCCAAGATGGCCTCATCTTTATAGTCTGAGGATTGTCCTAGGCTACGATACTAAAGTGAGAGATACCCAGAAAAGAATTTAAAAACAGAAACCAGCACTGAAACTTGTAGAGTTAGAATTGCCGTTGATTAAAGGGATAAGAAAGAAGTCATTGTGAAGAAGCAAGAAATAACAGAGAGACAAGCACTGAGTGGAGAATATTGTTATCTACTCAAGTAGATGTGAAGGCCGTGCTGATTGAAGCTTGCAACTTGATTTGAAACCTGAGGCTGGACTTGGGTCTTATCAGACCTACATTGTCCTTCTGCTGTAATCATAATCCCAAATCAAGACAGATCTCCTGAGGACATTGTAGAGAAGGATTGATGCTTCCCTTCCTATGCCCCTAGCACTCATTGAAGAGAAGTCTCACTTTCCATAGCTCTGGCTTTACGGAGGCCCACTGGGTACATGCTAATTTGTCACAATACATCTCTTTGAACCCTTGAAGGACTAGACCCCCATCATGCTCCAGATATGTCGCATTGTTTGGCAGGGCTCCAGAAGTGTGCTGAGAATCACCCTTTTACAGAGGGCTTCATTGCTTTGTGAGGGCTGCCCTACCAGGCTAGTGTGCTCAGTTTGGCTCCAATGAAATACTCTCCCCATCTCTTGGAGTAGAATGATTACTGATGACGTGTATTGACACCATGTGAAAGCAGGTTGTCTGAAAATTAGAACATTACAATTATCTTTATAGAAAAGTAAACATGCCATAGCTGAGGTTGTAAATCAAACAAATAACACACTTATAGAAATACAGTAAGCCAGTATCTAGACATAATCTAGTGGAACGTTCAAGGATCTGGGGTCAAGATCGAAACTTCCCAAATCCAGAAATGAGACAGAAATGTATCTTACCTGGAATGGAATTCATCACATCTGTCTAATTTGTCTCGGGTACATTATGTTCATGAAGAAGGTTAACATGACAACCTAGAATTTGGAGTTTAAGATCTCAGAATGTCAGACCAACCAAGATGAACACGTGTTCACAGTGCTCATTTTGACCAAGGCTAGCATGGTAAAGATTGCTACAAGTGACCAATGTAAATTCAAAGACAACACCCAACAATGAAAAGCACTCACACGTAGGCCTATAGAACATAGGGTGGTTAAAGAAATAGAAAATTGATACCTTGGGATGAAGGAGAACGGGCTGACAAGCATACCAAAGGGGGAAATCTGAGAAAGACCACGATGATTATGCTATGGAAAAACAAAATGGGCTCAAACGAAGGAAGGCAAACACAAATAACACCTGAATAATCCACAACGAAAGATGTCAGGCTTTAGACAGACTCTGCTTGAACTTTTGAAAGTCAGAAAGTGTCACAAACCAAAAAACTGCAGCGAGGTAAAACCTGGGCTACCTGGAAAGGGTGGGTATGAGACTCCTCCAAACGTCCCTTGAAACCCTGTGTCCATGAAGCTTGCTGGGAGAGCAGAGACATAATTATGACAAATTCTCTGACATCGCAGTTGACCGAAAATACAAACTGGCTACATCTACTCAGTGCCAGAGTTGGGCTGAAGTAGCCTATTTAAGTCACATTCCACTCAAATGCAGGTTGCTGAGGGAACATGAGTGGGGCTGGTCAATAAAGAATTGGGGAAGTCCACGCACTCTGAGTTGGCAGCCAGGAGTTGGCAGGGTAGAACCTTGGGTGTAAACCTCCTCACCACTGGTACAGCCATTCTTGGACGGGAGTGGGAGGTAATGTAGAGGCAGATGAGAAGCGACGTTAGACAAGGCCACTCTTCCTCAGCAAATACAGGAGCATTTCCAGCAGATGTGAGCACAGTGATAAATCTCTTTCAAAAGGAAACAAATTAAAAGTTGCAAAGAATAGGAAAATTGAACCTCAATAAAAAAGAAAAAGGATGCCAGTAAGAAGAATAAGATACCTAGGAATAAGCTCACCCCAACAGGTGAAAGCTCTGTAAACAGAAAACTAGCAAACCTTTGCAGAAAGAAATGGGAGAAGATACAAGGAAGCGGAAGGATAGTCCATGCTCTTGAAATGGAAGAATTAACAGACTTGAAATGTCCACACCGCATAGAGAAATCTCTTCATTCCATGCAGTCCCAGTCAAAATTGCAGCAATATTTCTCACAGAGATAGAAGCGAGCATCCTGAAATTCACATCCAGCAACAAAAGAACCCGAATAGCCAAAGGAATCCTGAGGAAAAAGAACAAAGCTCAATGTATCACACTTGCTGATTTCAGCATATAGGACGAAGAAATTGAAATGGAAACAGCGCAGGCTGGGATGCAAAACAGAGAAACAGAACCATGGAACAGAATCAAGAGCCCAGAGGTATAGGGACACATATATGGACAGCCCATTTTCGACCAGGGCGCCAAGAGGAGACAGTGGAGAAAGGAATGTCTCTACAATGAACAGTGTTGGGAAGAGTGCAGAGTCTCATGTAAGACAAGGAGAGTAGACCACGGCGTTACACCAGGCACAAACACCAACTCGAAATGGATTAAAGTCTAGAATGTAATACTGGAAACCATGATACTTCTGGAAGAAAATGTAGGTAGGGTGCTCTTTGTCATTTTTCTTAGCCTCATATTTGGAAGAAGCATAACTGTCTGGGAAAGGGCAATAAAGGAAACAAGAAACAAATGGGACTACATCAGACACAAAAACTTCTGCATAGCCAAGGAAATCATTGATTCAATGCAAAGACAGCACAACAACTGGGAGAGGATGTTTGCAAACCACACATTGGTGAAGGGGTGAATAGCCAAAAGAGCCAATAAACTCATACGGCTCCACAAGAAAAAAAAGAACAAGCCCCATTAAAATCTGGGCAAAAGCTGGAAGCAGACATTTCTCCCAGGAAGATAGAAAGATGGACAACAGGCTGTATGAAAACATGTTCATCATCATTAAGTCTCTGGTCAGTGCAAATCTGAAAGGCAATGAGATAGCAGCTCACGGCAGTCAGAATGGCTATAACGATGAAGCCAGCAAATAAGTTTCGGAGAGGAGGTGGAGAGAAGAGAAGCCTCCTGCACTGCTGGAGGGAGTGTAAACAAGTGCAGCCACGACACAAAACGGTGTGGAATTGCCTTAGACATTTCAGAATACATCGACCATATGATCCAGCTATTCCTCTGTGGTGTGTTTATCCAAAGAACTTGGAAACACTCATACACAGAGATCGGTGCACACCTCTATTTACCCTGGCCTTATTCCCGATATCCAAGACTTGGAAGCCTGCCTGGTGCCCATCAAGGGATGAATGGAGAAGGAAGATGGGCTATAGCCACACAAAGGCATAGCACTAAGCTATAGGAACGGATTCAGGCCAGCCATTTGTGATCACCAGAATGGCTCCTGAGGGTATTGGGGGAACTGAAAGAAGCCCCAGGGGTATGGTCAAATACCACAGGATCTCATGCACAAGGAGAAGAGCAAGAACGAACCAACAAACAGGTATCACATGACAATGGATTGGCATTTCCCAGAGGGAAAGTGGGGCAGTGGCCGGAGAGAGAAAGTGTTGATTAGGCACAGGTGTGTGATTAGGGACAGTCATTAGTCTTACGTTGGTGAAGATGATGTAACCTACTCTGAAGTCTAAATCTATGTGGATGTAGATCTGAAAGCTATAGGTCATTATAATGTTGGGTTACGGCAATCAATTCACATAAAACCAAAACTCCCAAAAGAGATGCAGATTTACAACCGGAAGCTTTGGAGACAGAAAGAGGTTAGAGAAGATGAACTTCCAAGTATTGGTAATCACCTCAACATGCTCAATGATGCTACAGAAAGGTAGACTTCTGCAAAGAGATGAAGAGGAATACTACCAAGAGAGCAGGTTCCGTGATAAACTCATGAACCAACAGAAAACGTCACCGTTCATGATGTTACTACTGATTCCTTCACGAATGATCGAAGCAGGCCAACATCTTCACAGGTCAGGTCAAAGGTTGGTCCAAAAGTCCAATTCAGGGCCAGCCCTGTGATGTAGCAGGCAGGTTCCTACGTTCCACTTGGGCGGCCCGGGCTTCACCAGCTAGCATCACGGGTGCGGATAAGATTACTAGCATTAGGAAATACAGATTTCAAGGTATGGTGGGCACAGAGATCATAAAGGAGAAATTGTCACGAGACCTTAACAATATGCACCAGAAAAAGAACCATGAGTATATGACAACCTATGAACGCATCAGGAACACTTCCCCAAATGATGAAGGAAGGAAAACATGTAACATGCCAAGTGGAATTTTTAGACTGCTAGGAGATCACACGATCATTGTGCATCAGGGGAGTGCTTGGGCAACTTCCAATTGGGAGGGCCTCTAGGACTTTCTCTGAGGAAAGTCCACCCAATTGGGCATATACACAATGGATAAGATATAAAACAAGGGATAATCTTAAAGGAAAGAAACTGGTGGGTAGAGGGAATGTAGCATACCTTTCAAGTTCCACGAGAAAGTTAGAAACTGACAAGAAATCCAGAACAAGGAAAACTATTCCACCTGGAAAGGTGGAGTCGTCAGACTGATATGAGATGGCTCTGAAACACTGTGTGCCTGGAGGTTTTCAGGACAACTTAGAATTCTGAGGGTGTTTATGACATCACGGTGAACGTGTCACCCAAGATGGCAGCAAGTTTAGAGTCCGAGGATTGCCGTGGCTAGGATACCCACGTGAGAGATATCCAGAAACAGCTTTTCCAAACAGAAACCGCACACAGAAACTTGAAGAGAGCAAAGAGGCACTGATTCAAGGGATAAGAAAGGAATCATTGGGAAGAAGTTATACTAGAGGGGCAAGCACTGAGAGGAGAACATTGTTATCTACTCAAGTAGATGTGGAGGCCGTGCTGATTGAAGCTTGCAACTTGATTTGAAACAGGAGGCTGGACTTGGGGCTTATCAGAACTACGTTGTCCTTCTGCCTTACTCATAATCCCAAGTCAAGAATGATCTCTTGAGGACATTGAAGAAAAGAATTGAGGCCTCCTTTCCTAAGCTCATAGAATTCTTTGAAGAGAGGTCTCCCTTTGCATAGCTCTGGCGTCACGGGGTCCCACTGGGTACATGCTAATGTGTCCCAAGACATCTCTGTGAAGACTTAAAGGAATGGATGATTGTCATGCTTGGGGTGTGTCCTTTGGTTTGGAGGGCTGTAGAAGTGTGCTTAAAAGCACCCTTTTCGAGAGGGCTTCGTTCCAGTGTGAAGGCTGCCCTTCCAGGCTACAGTGCTCTGTTGGGCTCCAATGAAATTCTCTCCCCCACCTCTTGCCATGGAAACAGTATTGATTCCTTGTTCTGACAACATATGGAAGGAGGTTTGCTGAAAATTAGCACATTGCCATTATATTTAAATAAAAATACACCTGCCAAAGTTCGGAATGAAAATCAAACCAATAGGAAATCATGTAGAAATAAAAAGCCAAGTATCCAGATGTAATCTTGTGGAGCATTCAATGATCAGGGGTCAAGTTTGAAACTTCCCAAATCCAGAAAAGAGACAGACAAATCACTTACCTGGAGTGAGGAATTCATCAGATTTCTCTAATTTCTCTCAAAAACATAATGTCCGTGAAGGTGGTTGCCCACACAACCTTGAATCTGGAGTTTCTGATCTGAGAATCTCAAACCTACCAAGACGACCATGTGTTCTCAGGGCTAAGTGTCACCTGGGCCGGGATAGCAAAGATTCCTACAAGTGACCGATGGAAATTCTGAGACCACACCCAACAATCACAAAATGACTCACACGTCAGGCTACAGAACCTATGGTAATGAAAGACATACAAAACTCCTAACTTGGAAAAAAGGAGAACACACTGATAAGCAAATCGAATGGAGATATCTCAGCAAGACCATAACAATTAAACTATAGAAAAGAAAAAAGTATCCCGGAATATGGAGGCCAACAGAAATCAAAGCTGACTAATCCACAGTGAAAGATGTCAGTCATTAGACACACTCTGTTTGAACATTTGAAAGTCAGACAAAGTCACAATGCCAAAAACAGCAGCAAAGGTCAAACCTGGCCTAAATGAGAAGGGTGAGTTATGAGAATGCTCCCCACAGGCTCTGAAACCCTGTGTCCACCAAGCTAGACCGGATAGCAGAGAGACGATTCTGACAAATCACCCAACATCACAGTGGGTCAGAAAAGCAAGCTGGCCTCATCAACACAGGGCCAGAGTTGGGCTCAAGTAGCATATTCAAGTCACAATCCACTCAACTACACGTTCCCAATGGAACATGAAAAGGGCCAGCCAGTGGGGCCGTGGTGAAGTCCACACATTCTGGTTCAGCAGCCAAGGGTAGGCGATGTGTAATCCTGTGGGTGAGCCGCCTCAACGCTCGTCCAGCCATTCTGGGGAAGGCGTCTGAGGTAGTGTAGAGGCAGATTGGAAGCGACGATAGACATCACCATTCTTCCTCAGGAAATGCAGCAGTATGGCCAGCAGATGTGAGCACAGCCATAAATTCTGTCAAAACAAAACCAATTGAAAGTTGCAAAGAATAGAATAACTGAACCTCAAAAAAGAAAGCATGCCAGTAGGAAGAAAAAGATATCTAGGAATAAACGTGGCCAAACAACAGAAAGCTATGGAAACAGAAAACTTGCAAAGGTTTGGGCGAAGATATTACAGAAGACACAAGGAAACGGAAGGCTATTCCGTGCTCTTACACTGGAAGAACGAGCACACTTCAAACGTCCATACCGCATAAAGCAGTGTCTGGATTGCATGCAGTCCCAGTCAAAGTTGCAGCAATCATTGCCACAGAAATACAAGACAGAATCCTAAAGTTTCTATCCAGCAACAAAGGACCCAGAATAGCCAGAGGACTCCTCAGGAAAACGAACAAAGCAGCAAGTATCACACTTTCTGATTTCAACATATAGGATGAAGCCCTAGGTATGGAAACAGCACAGCCTGGCCCCCAAAATAGGCACACAGACTCACGCAACAGAATGAGAGCCCAGAGGTCAACTCACACATCTACTGACACAGCATTTTCGAACAGTGAGCCTAGAGGAGAAAGGGGAGAAAGCAGAGTCTCCACAAGAAACAGTGCTGAGAAGACTGCACACCAACAGGTAACACAATGAGAGTAGACCATGATGTTACACCAGACATACGCACGACCTCGAAATGGATTAAAGCCTTGAATGGAATACTTGAAACCGTGCAACTTCTAGGAGACAACCCAGGCAGCTTACTCTTTGCCATCTGGCTTGGCTGCCTATTTGGAAGAAGCATGTGTCAGTGGGCAAGGGCAAGAAAGGAAACAAGAAACAAACGGGACTCCACCCAATGCAGAAGCTTCAGCCCAGCCAACGACTCCATCGACTCAATGCAAAGACAGCACAACAACTGCCACAGGCTGTTTGCAAACCACACATCGGAGAAGGGGTGAGTAGCCAAAACATCCAATGAACTCATACATCTTCACAGGAATAAAAACAACGAGCCCAATAGAACCTGGGCAAAAGATGGAAACAGACATTCTCCCAGGAAGATAGGAAGATAGCTAACAGGCTGTATGAAAACATGTTCATCATCATTAAGTCTCTGGTCAATGCAAATCTGAACAGCAATGAGATAGCAGCACACGGCAGTCAGAATGGCTATAAGGATGAAGACGGGAAACAATAAGTTTCACAGAGGAGGTGGAGAGAAAGGAAGCCTCCTGCACTGCTGTAGGAATGTGAACCGGTGCAGCCACTACGCAAAGTGGTCTGGAATTGCCTCAGAAATTTCAGAATCCACCTACCACATGATCCATCTATTCCTCTGTGGTGTATATATCCAAACATCATGGAAACACTAATGCACAGAGATCGATGCACTGCTGTGTTCACCACAGCCTTACTCCCGATATCCAAGACTTGGAAGCGTCCGTGGTGACCATCAAGAGATGAATGGAGAAGGAAGATCGGCTATTGCCACACAATGGTATAGCTCTCAGCTGTAGGAATGGATGCAGTCCAGCCATTTGTGACCACCAGAATGGATCCTGAGGGTCTTAGGGGAACTGAAGCAAGCCCCAGGGATAAGGTTGAATACCACAGGATCTCACGTATAAGGAGAAGAGGAAAAACGGAGCAACAAAAAGGTAGGACGTGACATGGGATTGGTAGTTCCCAAAGGGAAATGGATGCGGGGGTCTGAGGGAGAAAGAGTTGATTAGGCACAAGTGTGTGGTGAGGGCCTGTAATTAGGCTTACAGTGGTGAAGATGATGTAACCTACACAGAAGTCTAAATCTATGAGGATGTAGATGTGAAAAGCTATAGGATGTTATAATGCTGGGTTACGGCAATCAATTCACATAAAATCAAAACTCCAAAAAACGGTGCAGATTTACGGCCTAAGCTTTGGAGGCTGAAAGAGATTAGAGAAGATGAACTTCCAATGATTTGTAATCACCTCCAAATGCTTAATGATGCTACAGAAAGGTAGACCTCAGCAAAGAGATGAAGCAGAATACTAGCAAGAGAATATGTTCCGTGCTAAACTCATCAACCAAAGGTAAATGTTACCGTCATTCATGTCACTACTGATTCCCTTCACGAATAATCGAAGCAGGCTAACATCCTCCACGATCAGGCCAAAGGTTGGTCCAGAAGTCCAATTCATTGGTGGACCTGTGATGTAGCAGGTAAGAGCCCACGTTCCGCTTGGGTGGCCTGAGCTTCACAGGATAGCAACACGGTTGTGGATCAGATTACTAGCATTAGGAAATCCAGATTTCACGGTCTGGTGGGCACAGAGATCATAAAGAAGTAGAAATGGTGAGGGAAACTGAGCAATATGCACCAGAAAAAAACCATGTGAATATTACAATCTATGAACGCATCAGCTACACTTCCCCAAATGATGAAGGAAGGAAACATGTGACTTGCCTGGTGGAATTGTCAGACTGCTAGGAGATGAGACGATAAGTGTGCATCAGGGGATTGCCTGGGCAACTTCAACTTGGGAGGGAGTCCATGACTTTCTCTGGGGAAAGTCCACCCATTTCACCATATCCACAAAACATAAGAGATAAAATCTTTGATAATCGTAACGGAAAAAGACTGGTGTGTAGAGGGAATGTAGTAGACCTTTCAAAGTTCGAGGAGAAAGTTAGAAACCGACAAGAAATCCAGACAAAGGAAAACTATCCTACCTGGAAATGGGGAGTGGTCAGACTGGTATGCGATGGCTCTGAAACACTGTGTGCATGGAGGTTGTCAGGACAACTTGGAATTCTGAGGGTGTTTATGAACATGTCACCCAAGATGGCCACATCTATACAGTCCGAAGATTGGCCATTGTGTGGCTATAGATCGTCTTCCTTCTCCATTCGTCACTTGATGGGCACCACGTAGGCTTCCAAGTCTTGGATATTGGGAGTAAGGCTGTGGTGAACACAGTGCTGCATGGATCTCTGAGCATTAGTGTTTCCAAGTTCTTTGGATATATATGCCACAGAGGAATAGCTGGATCATATGGTAGATGGATTCTGAAAATTTTAAGGCAATTCCACAGCACTTTGGGTAGTGGCTGCACCTGATTACACTCCCCCCAGCAGTGCAGGAGGCTTCCCTTCTCTCCACCTCCTCTCTGAGACTTGTTGTTCCCTGTCTTCATCCCTATAGCCATTCTGACCACTGTGAGCTGCTATCTCATTGCCGTTCGTATTTGCATTGCCAAAGACTTAATGATGATGAACATGTTTTCATACAGCCTGTTGGCCATCTTTTATCTTCCTGGGAGAAATATCTCTTTCCATCTTTTGCCCACGTTTTATGGGGCTCGTTGTTTTTTTATTGTGGAGACATATGAGTTCATTGAATATTTTGACTAATCACCCCTTCTCCGATGTGTGGTTTGCAAACATCCACTCGCAGTTGTTGTGCTGTCTTTGCATTGAGTCGATGGAGTCGTTGGCTGTTCAGAAGTTCTGCGTTGGATGGAGTCCCGCTTGTTTCTTGTTTCCTTTGTTGCCCTTGCCCAGGTACACATGCTTCTTCCAAATAATCGGCTAAGCCAGATGGCAAAGAGCAAGCTGCCTGCGTTTTCTCCTAGAAGTTGCATTGTTTCAAGCCTTCCATTCAAGGCTTTAATCCATTTCCAGGTGGTGTGTGTTCCTGGTGTAACATCATGGTCTACTCTCCTTGTGTTACATGTGGCTGTGCAGTCTTCCCAGCACCGTTTCTTGTCGAGACTCTGTTTTCTCTGCTGTCTCCTCTTGGCTCCTTGGTCTAAAATGGGCTGTCAATATATGTGGGAGTTGACCTCTGGGCTCTCGATTCTGTTCCTTGTGTCTGTGTGCCTCTTTTTGTGGCCATCCTTTGCCGTTTCGGTACCTAGCAGTTCGTCCTATATGTGGAAATTCGAAAATGTGGTACTTGCTGCCTTGTTCGTTTTCCTCAGGATTCCTTTGGCCTTTCCAGCTCCTTTGTTGCTGGATAGAAACTTTAGGATTCTCTCTTCTATTCCTACGGGAAAGATTGCTGAAACTTCGATGGGGCTTGCGTGGAATCCAGAGATTGCTTTATCCAGTATGGACGTTTCAAGTGTGTTCGTTCTTCCATTCGAAGAGCGGTGAATAGACTTCCGTTTCCTTGTGTCTTCTTTAATTTCTTTCCGCAAAGCTTTCCAGTTTGTTGGTCCTTGTTTGTCTCTTCTCCTTGTAAGTGAGCTCCTACGGTATTTGAGTTTCTCCCTGCGAGTTGTTTCACTTCCAATGAAACCCTCAGGAGCCATCCTTCTGGTCACTAATGGCTGGATTCTCTACTTTGTTATGGCTCAGTGATATGCCATTGTATTCATAAAGCCGACCTTCCTTCTCCAATCTTCCCTATCTATTCTTCCTTCTGCCTTGATGGGCATCAGGGCAGCTTTCAAGTCTTGGATAACGGGAGTAAGGCCAGGGTGAACACAGGGGTGCACATATATCGGTGCGTGACTTTTTCCAAGGTCTTTGGATAAACACGCCACTGAATAATAGCTGGATCATATAGTAGATGGATTCTGACATGTCTGAGGCAATTCCACACTGATTTGCGTTGTGGCTGCACCAGCTTACACTCACAGCAGCACTGTAGGAGTCTTCCCATCTCTGCAGCTCCTCTCTGACACTTGTTTCCTGACTTTTTACCTATAGTCATTCAGACCACAGTGAGATGCTATCTCACTGCCGTTTGGATTTCAACTGCCCTGAGTCTTAATGATGACGAACACGTTTTCATACACCTGTTGACCATCTCTATCTCTTCTTGGGTGAAATCTCTGTTTCCACCTACTGCCCAGGTTTTAATGGGCTTATTTTTTTTCTCTTGTGGACCCATATGAGTTCACTGCATCTTTTGGCTATTCACCCGTTCACCGATGTGTGGTTTTCAACATCCTCTCCCAGTGGTTGTACTGTCTTTGCATTGAGTCGATGGTTTCCTTGGCTGGGCAGAAACTTTTGCGTTTGATGTAGTCCCATTTGTTTCTTGTTTCCTTTATTGCCCTTGCCCATACAGAAAGGCTTCCTCCAAATAGGAGGCTAAGACAGATGACAAAGAGCAAGCTGCCAGCATTTTCTTCCAGAAGTCTCATGGTTTCCAGTCTTACATTCAAGACTTTAATCCATTTTGAGTTGGTGTTTGTGCCTGGTGTAACACTGTGGTCTATTCTCCTTGTCTTAGGTGAGGCTCTGCAGTCCTCCCAGCACCATTTATTGTAGAGACTTTCCTTTCTCCCCTGTCTCCTCTTGGCGCTGTGGTCGAAAATGGGCTGTCCATATAGGTGTGCATATACCTCTGGGCTCTTGATTCTGTTCCATGGTTCTGTGTGTCTGTTTTGCATCCCAGACTGTGCCGTTTCCATTCCTAGTTCTTCGTCCTCTATATTCAAATCAGAAAATGTGATACATTGAGCTTTGTTCTTTTTCCTCAGGATTCCTTCGTTTATTTGGGGCCTTTTGTTGCTGGATGTAAACTTTAGGATACTCGCTTCTATCTCTGTGAGAAATATAGCTGCAACTTTGACTGGGATTTCATGTAATCTAGAGATTGCTTTATCCGGAGTGGAGGTTTCCAGTGTGTTCATTCTTCCATTTCAAGAGCATGCAATATCCTTCCGCCTCCTTGTGTCTTCTCCCATTTTTCTTCTACAAAGGTTTGCTAGTTATCGATTTACAGAGCTTTCACCTGTTGGGGTGAGGTTATTTGTAGGTATCTCATTATTCCTACTGGCATTTTTTTTGAGGTTCAATTTTCCTATTGATTGCAACTTTTAATTTGTTTCCTTTTGACAGAGGTTTATTGCTGGGCTCACATCTGCTGGAAGTGCTCCTGTATTTGCTGAGGAAGAGTGGCCCTGTCTCACGTCGCTTCTCATCTGCCTCTACACTCCCTCCCACGCCTGCCCCAGAATGGCTGGACCAGCGGTGAGGAGGTCTGCCCCCAGGATTCCACCCAGCCAAGTGCAGGCTGCTGACCCAAAACCCGCGGACTTCCCCAGTTCTCCACTGCCCGACCCCTTTCAAGTTCCCTTGCAACCTGCAGTTGTGTGGAATGTGACTTAAATAGGCTACTTCAGCCCAATTCTGCCACTGAGTTGATGTAGACGGTTTGTATTTTTGCTCAACTGTGATGTCAGAGAATTTGTCATAATTGTGTCTCTGCTGTCCAAGCAAGCATCATGGACACAGAGTTTCAGAGCAGGTTTGGAGCAATCTCAGACTCACCCTTTCGAGGTAGCCCAGGTTTTACCTCACTGCAGTTTTTTGGTTTGTGACTTTCTGACTTTCAAAAGTTCAAGCAGAGTCTGTCTAAAGTCTGACATCTTTTGTTGTGGATTATTCAGGTGTTATTTGTGTTTGCATTCCCTTTTCTGAGCACATTTTGTTTTTCCATAGTATAATCATCATGGTCGTTCTCAGATTTCCCCCTTTGGTATGCTTGTCAGTCGGTTGTCCTTCATCCCAAGGTATCAATTTTGTATTTCTTTAACCACCCTATGTTCTATAGACCTACGTGTGAGTGCTTTTCATTGTTGGGTGTTGTCTTTGAATTTACATGGTCCCGTGTAGCCATCTTTGCCATGCTAGCCTTGGTGAAGATGAGCACTGAGAACACGTGTTCATCTTGGTTGGTCTGACATTCTGAGATCTTAACCTCCAAATTCTAGGTAGGCATGGCAACCTCCTTCATGAACATAATGTAGCCGAAACAAATTCGGCAAATCTGCTGAATTCGGCTCCAAATAAGATACTTTTCTGTCTCCTTTCTGGATTTGGGAAGTTTCAATCTTGACCCCCATCCTTGAACGTTCCCCTAGATTACGTCAAGATACTGGCTTACTTTATTTCTATAAGGTGTGTTATTTGTTTGATTTACAACCTCATGTTTATTTTTCTATAAAGATAATTGTAATGTTCAAATTTTCAGCCGAACTATTTACATATGGTGTCAATACACGTCATCAATAATCATTCTACTCCAAAAGATATGGGGATAGAACTTCATTGGACCCAAACTGAGCACACTAGCTTGTTACAGTGGCCCTCACAAAGCAATGAAGCCGTCTGGAAAAGGGTGCTTCTCAGCACATTTCTGAAGCCCTGCCAAACAATGAGACATACGCAAAGCATGACGGGGTCCATTCCTTCAAGGGTTCAAAGAGATATCTTGTGACACATTAGCATGTACCCTTTGGAGCTCCGTAATGCCAGAGCTATGGAAAGTGATACTTCTCTTCAATGAATGCTAGTGGCATAGGAAAGGAAGCATCAATCCTTCTCTACAATGTCGTCAGGAGATCACTCTTGATTTTGGATGATGATTATCACAGAAGGAAAATGTAGGCCTGATAAGACCCAAGTCCAGCCTCTGGTTTCAAATCAAGTTTCAACCTTGAATCTCCATGACCTCCCCCTATACTTGAGTAGATGACAGTGGTCTCCACTCAGTGATTGTCCCTCTATTATTGTATCTTCACAATGACTTCTTTCTTATCCCTTTAATCAGCGTCTATTCTATCTCTTCAAGTTTCAGTGCCTGGTTTCTGTTTTTAAATTCTCTTCTGGGTATCTCTCCCTTGAGAATCAGTAGCCTAAGACAATCCTCGGACTATCAACATGAGGCCATCTTGGGTGACATGTTCACTGTGATGTCCTAAACACCCTCAAACTTCTCAGTTGTCCTGGCATCTTACATGCACACAGCATTTCAGAGCGATCTCATACCAGTCTGACTACTCACGCTTTCCAGCTAGAATAGTTTTCCATTTCCTAGATTTCTTGTCGGTTTCTAACTTTATCCTTGAACTTTTAAACGTCTAGTACATTCTCTCTGGACACTAGTTTGTTTACTTTAAGTTTATCCTGGGTTTTAGCTGTTACATTTTGTAGATATGGCCAAATGTGTAGACTTTCCCCAGAGAAAGTCCTGGAGTCCCTCCCAAGTTGAAGTTGCCCAGCCAATCCTCTGATGTGCAATGATCATATCATCTCATGCAGTCCGACAATTCCACCTATGCAGGTCACATCACTTCCTTCATTTTGTATTTAGAGAAGTGTACCAGATGTGTCATAGACTGCAATATTTTCATGTTTATTTCCTTGTGCATATCTATAAGGTATGCTCACAATTTCCATTTATTTTTGATCTCTGTCTGCAACATACCATGAAATCTATCTTTCCTAATGTTACTAATCTGATCAGCACCCATCATTGACTCCATGAATCCCAGGTCGTCCACTAGGAACGTGGACACTTACACACCGGAACACATGGCTGGACCTGAATTTTACTTTTGGACCAATCTGTTGCCTGAACTTGGGGAGAAGCTGCCCTGCTGTGATTATTCGTGAAGGTAGTTAGTAGTATCCTCACTCATGGTAACATTTTCCCTTGCTTCATGAGCTTAGCACGGAACACGTTCTCTTCGTTGTATTCCTCTTAATCTATTTGCTATGGTCTACCTTTGTGTATCATCATTAAGCATTTGGAAGAGATTCACAATCCTTGGAAGTTCATCTTCTCTAACGTTTTTCAGCCTCAAACGCTTCATGGTGCAAATCTGCATGCCTTTTTGGAAGAGTATTGATTATGTGTTTTGAAAACATATGTGAGGAAGTTGGCTGAAAATTGAAACATTACACTTATATTTAAAGAAAAATAAACATGCCAGAGCTGAGGATGTGAATCAAACAACTAACAAGCCCTACAGAATTAAAGTAAAGCAGTCCTTAGACATTATCTACTCTAACGATCAAGTTCGAGCCTTCCCAAATTCAGAAAAGAGACATGAAAATATCTTACCTGGAGAGAAGAATTCATCAGGTTTGTCTAATTTGTCTCAGAAACATTATGTCCATAAGTTGGTTGGCTGGACAACCTAGCATTTGGAGTTTCTGATCTCAGAATGTCAAACCAACCGAGATGATGATGTGTTCTCAGTGCTCAGTTGGATCTAGGCTAGGGTAGCAAAGATTCCTTCTAGTGAACAATGGGAATTCAAAGACAATACATAACAATCACAAAAGCACTCATGCATCGGCCTACAGAACATATAGTGATTAAAGAAATACAAAATTAATAACTTGGAATGAAGGAGAATGGACTGATAAGCATACCTATGAGAGAGAGCTGAGAAAGAAAAAGACGATATATGTGGATTAAGGATTGAAAATAGTCTTTTATCAGAGTTGTTGGTATTTGCATAGCATGCAGGCATTTAGCATGGGTTTTCTAGTCATATAAGTTCACGTTGTCTGTTAAATTTGTCAACAAAATAATAGCTTTAAATGATGACCAGTTTTGTCTAATGCCTCATAAGGTTTCTGTAAGTAATCTGAACATAATAGTTGGAAACAAATGGTTTATATACATAAAACTCATAAAAATGAGTACAATAACTTTCATGATCAGTATACTTGTTGAAAAAAAGCAGCATCAAAATTCTTTTTGGTAACAATCTTGAGTTATGCCAAGTTAAGTTAAATGATAAAAATCTGAATATCTGGGTTGTTTTTGGATTGGATGTAACACCGAAACATTATTAATAAACATATCTAAGTTATCTACTTTTGGCTTCTTATTGAAGAGGCTAAAAGCGTTTGGGTGTATAAAAAGCATGCCTTGTGTTTTATTGTAAAGTGGCGTGTTTCTAAAGTTATGAAGGGTGTAGAATGCTGATATAAAAGTCGATTCATAACTGTTTGCCTTTTTAGTGTTTACTACGTCTGTTAAGGGTTAAAAGTTCTAATTAACCTACGGAATTAAAGCTACTGGAAATTACTAAGGAAAAGAGCTCATATTCAAGGAAGTTAAAGTCTACGCTTTCAGTAAAAATGGTATAAAGAATGGAAATATTTTTGTTTGATGGGTTAAGAAAGATAAATGTGTCCTAATGTACTAGAAAGGAAAAAAGAAAGAGTTTGGGACAAAATCTGAAACCAAGAAAGAAAGTTTTAGAAGGTTTGTGAAGGAGAAATTCTGAAAGGAGTTTTATGCCTGGTCACGTAGACTAAAGTAAGTTCAATTAAGTGAATGAGTTTGAATGTTAAAAATAAGTAGGTGCAGAAATTCAAATTTGGTTTTCTCTAAAAGGATAAATGTTCTTGAACTTTTGATCTGCTCTTGATAAGGAGGTAATGAAAGCTGTTCCTTTGAGTAAGTCTACCCAAGAGACAAATCTGTTTTGTGAAAATAATGACTGAGGTCAGTCTTAAGATTTTTCACTCTTTCTGTTATCACTTTGAATAGATACCTGAACATTGTTTCACAGTGAGTATTGTTTCCTATTTGAAGAAGCATTTTAAAAACTTTTGATATGTTTTAACAAGCTTCTCTCTCAAAAATATTCAAATCCTGAATGAAGTCTTTCTTTTAACCTGGTAGACAGAAGAATGATTACTCTGAGGATTTTCAGAGGGCCCCTGAGACTTCTCAAAGAAATTTGCTCTCTCTTCCTATAAGGAAGAAAATACTAAACTAATTAGGCTTATTTGGTCTATTAAATTACATGGGAAACATTGGGAAATAAGTGATGATAGATCTTCTTAGGTGGTATTAGATGGGTAAATGTTATTAATATAGATGTCTTAAAATTATATAGCATTCCTAGAATTCTGATCTGTGATGGTTATCAGTCATAAGTCCAATTATTATCTGGAAGTGTTATATGTCACAGGAGTAGCCAAGTTTCTTTGCCAATTGCCCTTTTGATTCCTTTGCAAATTTGCAGTTAGTTCTTGTTTTACTCTGCTGCTTTTTTCTTGAGCAAATATGTTTCATCTTCTGAGAAATTTCTGGAAAGGATTCTGACACAGAGGATCTAATCTACAGATTTCTGATAAACTTTCTGATTGTAAAACTAAACTGAGTAAGAAACTACAGAATTCTAACAGAAACTAAGCTCCTTGATCTGCTGACAGAAGATTCAGCTCAAGACTTGATTATACAGGACTGTGTGAACTTATGAGGATGATTATAATTTTTTAGGACTTCTGTTTGAAATATTGTTGAGTTTTGATGTGTCGTTTTGTTTTCGCATAATGAGGGAAATCTTTTTCTCTTTTCTCTTATGCTATGACTTACAGCAATTTGGTGAAATTATACCTTTATGAGCAAAACAGAAACTTTTATCTTTTTCTCCCTAACTTATCACTCCGGAATTGGGAAACACTTTGTGACTGAGTATAGTTATTTGGTGGCAATATTTGTATAAGTTCCATAAGAATCTGTTCTCCTTATAACAGGACACATTGGTTATACTACCAAGGCTTTGACTGGAATGTCATATTTGAAACATACAGGGTCAGATATGACAAGACAGCATTTCCGGAACAGAGATTGCACTTTCTGGAATACAGCCACTTGGAAACATGGGCCTGGTACCTTGTTTACAGAGATTCTGGCAACCTCACCCGGTAAGTAAGGAAGCTTGTTTATCTGCCAGGTGTAAGGAACCTCCGAATATTTTGGGGGAACTCAAGGAGAACTCCACTCAAATCTGTAAGTACTGCAGGCAAAATCTGATGACAAGTCCTTGGCTTGGCTTTTCTGGCCTCGAGAGGCCTTCACAGTTCAATCTGAGATTCGTCAGAAAAAATTCTAGCAAAGCAGATTTTAAAAAGCCTGTATGAGCAATTACTATTCTTGCTGCTGATATGTAAATAATTGGAGAAAGTTGTCTTGAAACTGAACTTTATTTGAAAACCAGTTAATCCTATCTTTTGTAAAAATGAGGGTGATTTAAGAGACAAAAATTATGTTTCTGTAGAAGCTATAATAGGCATTCCTGGATACTAGATTCTAGCTGTTTTCTTTGGCAAGATTCATCTATTACTAATCGTAATGTCTATTTGTTGCCATCTATGTCTGACACCTGGGAGTTCCCTGGCCATCATCAAACATTTTCCTTCAATACTACTGCCCAAATACTAACTAGATTTGCCTTGTCATAGGTGAATCCTAAACAACAAGTTCCAAATGTAAAGTCCCCAACTTATTGATACGCATAGGATGGACAATATCAAATTTGGGATGAATATATTTGGTTCACTCCTACTCGTGGTCAACTCAGTCAAAGGTCACTCTCTGTTGGGAACAAACCAATCACGCTTGTGATACATCGCCTATTAACACCTGACCAATGGGAAAAATTCGCTGTTATATGTGTTCTCATATCATAGGCTTAAAAAAATACTGATTGGTTTGGGACTGACTGGGATAGATGGCCCCGCACACATTGGTTAGCCCCTAATTGTGCTCAGTGACTATGTGGCTCCAATTTACAGCCTTGGCTGCCACCTGGATGGATTGGATGATGCACCCTAGGCTTTGTCTGGATGCAAGGTACAATGAGATCTACTATATCTCCTCCTGCTAACCTACCCAACTTGCAGCAAGACTGAACCAGCTGTGTCTTCCTCTGGTGTGACCATCTTTCCTCAATTTTCCTTCCCTCATTAGGAATCCAAAATGTCGTCTTGCACATGGAAGTCCTAAACAAATTTATTATGAAGGCATTACATGACACTCAATATAGTACTTCACTGCTCAATTTAGAAGTATCCCAAATGTGAAAGGCAGTCCTCCAAATCCAAACGGCACTGGATGTCTTGACAGCAGCACAAGAGCAGCACTGTGCCATTATGAAAACTGAATGTTGTGTCCATATTCTTGACTACCATCAAAATATTTCTGGCTTCCTATCCCCACCACCAAATTAAATCCACGTCTTATCAACCCTAACTCTAAACGATTCATTGAACTCCTAGTCCGGATCAGTTTTCTGTACTACTTCAAAACCTTATTCATTGGGTTAAACATACTGCTTGTATTTCTTATGATAATTTGTTATCTGTTTCGTTGTTTGTCTTCCGCATGTCAAAAATGTTTCACCTCGTGGACCACCTCTCGTCAAATGATTCTCTTGTCTCCAGAGGCTCTGTATACGTTGTCAGCCTTGAACACCATGGGTGAACCCTTACGGTCCACTGAACTTCCTACCTGTGCCTATGGTCCCATTTAGGGACAGCTCTATGACCTTGTACAGCCAGAATTAGTCACAGAAGACAGACCATCGTCCATATCCCCAAAGATTTCCGGTCCAAATGGGTTCAGGGGGGGTTTATGATGTGGATTAAGCCGGCCCCAGCTAGAGAAACCCAAGGTGACCTGGCCTACATGCCAAACTATGTGACCATCTGGATTTCTTTATGGTATGAATTAGGGCTGAGAACCCAGGGAGAGAAGCCCAGGGCATCATCACGTACATGCTGATCTATATTGCCAGATTTGTATCTAAAGTTATATGACCGCACAATAACCAGACCCATTCTGCAGTGAAATCATTTAAAGATATTTTACGTCATCATTTCTTTTTCCAGTAAAAGTAAGTCATGTACCCATGCCTTATAAAATTCGCCGTAACCCTTAACTCAGGGCAACAGCAGGAGCTCTGACTGCCCATGGGTCCTGTCCCCATGCTATCCCGTACTATTCTCTAAATAAAAGAGCACCAATGCCAGACCTTTAGATTCCAAGAAATCTTTCATTCGAGTCTTCAGCTCGCCGAGCCCCTATCAACGATTATACCATGGAAAAGAAAAAACGGTTCAAGAAAATGGAAGGCACACAGAAATCCTACCTGAATAATGCACAATGAAAGACGTCAATTTTGGACATACTCTGAACGTTCTAAAATCAGAGAAAGTCACAACTCCAAAAACTGCATTGAAGGTCAAACCTAGGTTAACTGGGAAGGGTGAGTTACAAGACTGCTAAAATCGGGCTCTGAAAACCTGTGTCGATGAAGTTTGCTGGAATAGCAGAGACACAATTCTGACAAATCCTCTGACATCACAGTGGAGAAGAAAAACAAACTGGGCTCATGTACACAGCGCCAGAGTTGGGCTCAAGTAGCATATTCAAGTCACATTCCACTCAACTGCAGGTTGCCAATGAAACATGAAAGGTGCCACCAGTGGCCCAGTGGTGAAGTCCGCATGTTCTGGGGCAGCAGCCCGGGGCTGGACACATCGTATCCTGGGTGTGAACCTCCTCACTGCTGGTCCAGCCATTTTCCAGCAGGCGTCCGACATAGTGTTGAGGCAGCTGGGAAGTGATGTCAGACAGCAGCACTCTTCCTCAGAAAATACAGCAGCATCGCCTGCAGATGTGAGCACACACATAAACATATGCCAAAACAAGATCAATGAACAGTTGCAAAGAACAGAAAAACTGAACCTCAAAAAAAAATGCCAGTAAGAACAAAAAGATTTCTAGTAATAAGCTTAGCCAAACAGCTGCAAGCTATGGAAACCGAAAGCTAGCTAAGCTTTGTGGAAAGAAATTCCAGAAGACACAAGCAAACGGAAGGGTATTCCGTGCTCTAGGAATGTAAGAAGTAAAACACTTGATACTTCCGTAATGGATCAAGCAATCTCTGGATTCCATGCAATCCCAGTCAAAGTTGCAGAATCTTTCCCACAGAAATAGAAGAGAGAATCCTAAAGTCTCTATCCAGTGAAAAGGGACGCTGAATACCCAAAGGAATCCTGAGGGAAACAAACAAAGCAGGAGGTATCACACTTTGAGATTTCAACATGTAGGACGAAGTGCTAGGTACCGAAACGGCACAGTTTGGTCTCGAAAACAGGCGAACAGACCAATGGAACAGAATCCAGAGCCCAGAGTTCAACTCACACATATATGGACAGCACATTTGCAACGAGGAAGGCAAGAGGAGACAGTGGAGAAAGGAGAGACTAACAGAAACAGTGCTGGGAAGACTGCAGAGCCACATGTAACACAATGAGAGTAGACCATGATGTTACACCAGGCACACACACCATCTCGAAATGGATTAAAGCCTTCAACGGAAGTCTTGAAACCGTGAAACTTCCTGGAGGAAATGCAGGCAGCCTGCTCTTTACCATCTGGCTTAGCCGCCTATTTGGAAGAAGCATATGTGACTGGGCAAGGGCAACAAAGGAAACAAGAAACAAACGGGATTCCATCCAATGCAGAACCTACTGTCCAGCCAAGGAAACCATCTACTCAATGCAAAGACAGCACAACAACAGGGAGAGGATGTTTCAAACCACACATCGGAGAAGGGCTGAATAGCCAAAACATCCAATGGCCACACACGTCTCCACAAGAGAAAAAACAACAAGCCCATTAAAACCTGGGCAAAAGATGGAAACAGAAATTTACCCCAAGAAGATAGAAGGTTGGGAAATAGCTATATAAATACATGTTCATCATCGTTAAGTCTAAGGCCAATGCAAATCCGAATGACAATGAGATAACAGCACATTGTGTTCAGAATGGCTACAAGGAACAAGAGAGGAAACAACAAATGTTGGAGAGGAGGTGGAGAGAAGGGAAGAGTCCTGCAGAGCTTGTGGGAGTGTAAACCAGTGCAGGCACTACGTAAAGCCATGTGACATTACCTCAAAAATTTCAGAATCCATCTACCATATGATCCAGCTATTCCTCTCCGGCGTGTTTATCCAAAGACCTTGGAATCACTAAGGCATGGAGATCCCTGCACTGCTTTGTTCACCACAGCCTTACTCCCGATATCCAAGACTTGGAATCCTCCCTGGTGCCCATCAAGGGCTCTTGGAGAAGGATGATGGGCTATATCCACACAATGGCATAGCACTCAGCTGTAAGAAAGTGTGCAGTCCAGCCATTTGTGACACCAGAATGGCTACTGAGTGTATGAAGGTAACTGAAACAATCCCCAGGGAGAAAGTCAAATACCATAGGATCTCACTTACAAGGAGAAGGTTAAAACAAGGAGCAACAAACAGGTAGCATGTGACAGAGGATTGGTTGTTCCCAGAGGTAACAGGTGGCACGGGACGGAGGGGGAAACAATTGATTAGGCACAAGTGTGTGGTGTGGGCCAGTAATTAAGCTTAGAGTGGTCAAGATGACGCAGCATACACAGAAGTCTAAATCTATGAGGATGTAAATCTGAAAGTTATAGGATGTTATAATGCAGGGTTCCGGAAACCAGTTCACATAAAATCAAAACTCAATAAAGGCAAGCAGGTTTATGGCATAAAGATTGGAGGCTGAAAGAGTTTAGAGAAGATGGGCTTCCATGGATTGATAATCACCTTCAAATGCTTAATGATGCTACAGAAAGGTAGACCATTGCAAAGAGATGAAGAGGAACACTACCAAGAGAACACGTTCCATGCTAAGCTCATGAGAGAACGGAAAATGTAGCTGTCTATGATGTTACTACTAATAACCTTTACGAATAATCAATGCAGGCCAACATCTTCCAAAGTTCAGTACAAAGGTTGGTTCAAAAGTCCTATTCAGGGTCGGCCCAGTGGTGTTGCGGGTAAGTGCCCATGTTCTGCTTGGGCGGCCTGGGCTTTGCTGGCCAGCATCACAGGTCTGGATCAGATTAGGAGCATTTGGAAATATAGATTTCAAGGTATGATGCAGGCAGAGATCATGAAGATGTAGAAATTGTGAGGATACGTTATGAATACACACCAGAAAAAGAACCATGAGAATATCACAATCTATGAACGCATCAGGTACACTTTCCCACATGATGAAGGAAGTAAAACATGTGACCAGCCAAGGTGGAATTGCCAGAGTGCTATGAGATGACACGATCATTGTGCATCAGAGGATTGCTGGGAACATAAATTTGACAGGGACTCCAGGATTTTCTCTGGGGAAAGTACACACATTTGGCCACATCCACAAATGATAAGAGATAAATCCCAGGACGATCTTAAAGGAAAGAAACCAGTGTCTAGAAGGAATGTAGTAGACCCTTCAAGGTTCGAGGATAAAGTTAGAAACCGACAACAAGTCCAGAAAAAGGGAAACTGTCCTACCTGGAAAAGGAGAGTAGTCAGACTGGTATGAGATCGCTCTGAGACACTGTGTGCATGGAGGTTGTCAGGACAACTTAGAATTCTGAGGGTGTTTATGACATCATGGTGACCATGTCACCCAAGTTGGCTGAGGTTTCCAGCCCGAGGATAGGCCTAGGACAGTATATTCAAGTGACAGTTACCCAGAAACAGCTTTTCCAAACAGAATCCTGGCACAGAATCTTGAAGAGATCAAAGAGACGCTGATTCAAGAGTTGAGAAAGGAATCATTGGGAAGAAGCGATGCTAGAGGGGCAAGCACTGAGAGGAGAACAGTGTCATCTACTCAAGTAGATGGGGAGACTGTGCTGATTCAAGCTTAAAACTTGTTTAGAAAAAAGAGGCCGGACCTGGGGCTTATCAGACCTACGTTGTCCTTCTGCCTTATTCATAATCCAAAGTCAAGAATGATCACTTGAGGACATTGAAGAGAAGAATCCAGACCTCCTTTTCTAGGCCCCTAGCATCTTGAAGACAAGTCTCTCTTTCCATAGCTCTGGCTTCACAGGAGTCCACTGGGTACATGCCAATGTGTCTCAAGAGATCTCATTGAAGCCTGGAAGGAATGGATCTCTGCCATGGTTGGCTATGTTTCTTGCTTTGGAAAGGCTCTAGATGTGTGCTAAAAAGCACCCTTTTCCAAAGGGCTTCGTTCCTTGGTGATGGCTGCCCTCCCAGGCTAGAGTGCTCAGTTGGGATCAATGAGATTCTCTCCCCCATCTCTTATCTTAGAAGGAGTATTGATTATGTGTTTCGAACTACATGTAAGGAGGTTTGCTGAAAAGTAGAACATTTCCATTATATTTAAAGAAAAATAAACATGCCACAGCTGAGGATGTAAATCAAACAAATAAAAAAACCCTGTAGAAATAAAGTAAGAAACAATCTACACGTAATCTAGTGGAGCGTTCAGGGATGAGGGGTGAAGTACGAAACCACCCAAATCCAGAAAAGGGATGGAAGGATCTCTCCCCTGGAGAGAGGAATTCATCAGATTCATCTAATTTGTGTCGAAACCCTTCAGTCCTTGAAGGTGGTTGCCAGGACAACATGGAGTTTCTCATCTCACAATGTCAAACGAAGCAAGATGACCACATGTACTCAGTGCTCAGTAGCACCTAGGCTAGCATAGCAAAGATTACTTCAAGTTACCAATAGAAATTCAAAGATAACACCCAACAATCACAAAAGCACTCACACACCAGCCTACAGAACATACAGTGATTAAAGAAATACAAAATTCCTAACTTGGAATGAAGGAGAATGCAATCATAAGCATGTCAAAGGGAGATAGCTCAGAAAGACTATGACAATTAGACTATGGAAAAGAAAACATGGTCCCAGAAAATGGAAGGCCAACAGAAATCACACCTCAATAATCCACAGTGAAAGACGTCAGTCTTTAGACAGACTCTGCTTGAATGTTGGAAAGTCTGAGAAAGTGACAACCCCAAAACCTACAGTGAAGGTCAAACCTGGGATAACTGGGAAGGGTGAGTTCTCAGACTGCTCCAAACGGGCTCTGAAACCGTGTGTCCATGAAGCTTGCCGGGACAGCAGAGAGAAAATTCTGACAAATCCTCTGACATCACAGTGCACCGGAAAAACAACCTGGCCTAGTCAACACAGGGCCAGAGTTGGGCTCAAGTGGCATATTCAAGTCACATTCCACTCAACTGCAGGTTGGCAATGGAACATGTAAAGGGCCGGCCAGTGTTGCAGGGGTGAAGTCCACGTGTTCTTGGTCGGCCGGCCGCGGTCGGGAGCGTGGAATCCTGGGGTGATCCTCCTCATGGTTGTTACAGCCATCTGGGGCAGGCGTCTGAGGTAGTGTAGAGGCAGTTGGGAAACGACGTTAGACAGTGCCACTCATCCTCAGCAAGTACAGCAGCATTGTCAGCAGATGTGAGCATAGCAAAAAACGTTTGCCAAAACAGAACCAATTAAAAGGTGCAAAGAATAGAAATAATGAACCTCAAAAAGGGAAGCATGCCAGTAAGAGAAATAAGATATCTAAGACTATGCTTCACCAAACAGATGCAAGCTATGTAAACCAAAACCTGGCAAAGCTTTGCGGAAAGAAACTCCAGAAGACCTAAGGAAACGGAAGGCTATTTCATGCTCTTCGAATGGAAGAACTAATACACTTGAAACGTCCATACCCCATAAAGCAATCTGTGGATTCCATGCAATCCCAGTCCAAGTTGCAGCAATGTTTCTCACAGAAATAGAGAGAGGATAGTAAAGCCTCTATCCAGCAGCAAAGGAATCTGAATACCCAAAGGAATCCTGAGGAAAACGAACAAAGCATGACATATCACACTGTCTGATTTCTTCATGTAGGACGGAGCGCAACGAACTGAAATGGCACAGTCTCGGTCCAAAAACAGGCACACAGACACATGGAACAGAATCGAGAGCCCAGAGGTCAACTTACGTACATATGGACAACCCGTTTTCGACAAGGGAACCAAGAGGAGACAGTGGAGAAAGGAGAGTCTCGACAAGCACCGGTGCATGGAAGAATGCACAGCCACATGTAACACAATGAGAGTAGACCATGATGTTACACCAGGCACACAGACCACCTCGAAATGGATTAAAGCCTTGAATGGAAGACTTGAAACCGTGCAACTTCTAGGAGACAACCCAGGCATCTTGCTCTTTGACATCTGGCTTAGCCACCTATTTGGAAGAAGCATGTTTGACTAGTCAAGGGCAACAAAGGAAACAAGAAACAAACGGGACTTCATACACTGCAGAAGCTTCTGCCCAGACAAGGAAACCATCAACTCAGTGCAACGTCAGCACAACAACTGGGAGAGGATGTTTTCAAAACACACATCAGAGAAGGGGTTAAGAGCCAAAAGATCCAATGACCTCATACGTCTCCAAAAGAGAAAACGCAACAAGCCCACTAAAACCTGGCAGAAGATGCAAACAGAGATTTCTCCCCAGAAGATAGAAAGATGGCCAATAGGCTGTATGAAAACATGTTCCTCATCAGGAAGTCCCATGCCAGTGAAAATCCAAACTTCAATGAGATAGCAGCTTACTGTGGTCACAATGGCCCTAAGTAACAAGCCAGGAAACAAGTGTCTGAGAGGAGGTGGAGAGAAGTGAAGCCTCCAGCACTGCTGGTGGTAGTGTAAACCGATGCTGCCACTCCACAAAGCAGTGTGGACTTGCCTCAGAAATTTAAGATTCCATCTACCATATGATCCATCTCTTCCTCAGTGGTGTATTTATCCAAAGAACTTGGAAACACCAATGCATAGAGATCCCTGCACTGCTGTGTTCACCACAGCCTTGCTCCTGATATCCAAGACTTGCAAGCTGCCCTGGTGCCCATCAAGGGACCAATGGAGAAGGAAGATGGGCTATAGCGACACAAGGGCATACTACTCAGCTATAAGTAAGGATGTAATCCAGCAATTTGTGACCTCCAGAATGGCTCCTGAGGGTCTTATGGGAAGTGAAACCAGTCACAGGGAGAAAGTCAAATCCCGTAGGTTCTCACTTACAAGGAGAACAGAAAAACATGGGCTAATGTACAGGTACCATGGCACAGTGGATTGGTGGTTCCCAAGGGGACTGGGGGGCGGAGGGAGGGTGAAAGAGAAGATTAGCCACAAGCATGTGGTTCAGGCCTGTAATGAGGCTTCTGGAGGGGAGGATGATATAACCTACACAGAAGTCTAAATCTCTGGGGGTGGAAATCTGAAAGCTACAGGATGTTATAACGCAGGGTTACAACAATAAATTAACATAAAATCCAAAATCCAGAAAGGCGTGCGGATTTACGGCATAAAGCTTTGGAGTCTGAAAGAGATGAGAGAAGATGAACTTCCAAGTATTGACAATCACCTCCAAATGCTTAATAGTGCTACAGAAAGGTAGACCATTGCAACGAGATGATGAGGAATACTACCAAGAGAACATGTTCCGTGCTAATCTCACGCACCAACAGAAAATGTTCCCCTCCATGATGTTGCTAGTAATTCCATTTACCCATAATCAAAGGAGGATAACATCTTCCCAAATTCAGGCCAATGATTGGCCCAAAAGTCCAATTCAGGGCCGGCCCTGTGGTGTAGGGGGTAAGTGCCCACGTTCTGCTTCGGCGGCCCGGGCTTCAGTGGTACGCATCAGGGGTGGGGATCAGATTAGTAGCAATCGGAAATGTAGATTTCATGGTATGGTGCGGACAGAGACCACAAAGAAGTAGAAATTGTGAGGATGTGTTAGCAATATGCACCAGAAAAAGACACATGAGGGTACTACAATGTGTGAACGCAGCTGGTACACTTGCCAAATGAAGAAGGAAGGAAAACTTGTAACCTGCCAAGGTGGACTTGTGAGACTGCTATGAGATGAAACGATCATTGCGCATCAGAGGATTGCCTGGGCAACCTCAACTTGGGAAGTACTCCAGGACTTTCTATGGGGAAGGTCCACCCATTTGGTCATAGCCACAAATTATGAGAGATGACCTAGGATAATCTTAAAGGAAAGAAACCGGTGTCTAGAGAGAATGTAGTACACCTTTCAAAGTTGGAGGATAAAGTTGGAAACCGACAAGAAATCCAGAAAAAGGAAAACTATCCTGCCTGGAAAAGGTGCGTGGTCAGACTTGTATGAGATGGCTCTGAAACATGGTGTGCAGGGAGGTTGTCAGGACAACTTGTAACTTTGAGGGTGTTTATGATATCACGGTGAACATGTCACCCAAGATCGCCGCATATTTCCAGTCGGAGCATTGGACTAGGCTAGGATATTCAAGTGAGAGATACCCAGAGACAGCTGCTACAAACAGAAACCGGGCACAGAATCTTGAAGAGATCAAAGAGACTATGATCCAAGGGATAAGTAAGGAATCATTGGGAAGAAGCGATAATAGAGGGACAAGCACCAAGAGCAAAACATTGTCATCTACTCAAGTAGATGGGGAGACCATGCTGATTCAAGCTTGAAACTTGATTGGAAGCAAGAGGCCAGACTTGGGGCTTATCAGACCGACATTGTCCTTCTGACTTAATCTTAATCCAAAGTCAAGAATGAAGTCTTCAGGACATCAAAGAGGAGAATCCATGCCTCCTTTCCTGGGCCCCTAGCATTCTTTGAGGAGAGGTCTCCCTTTCCATAGCTCTGGCATCACCGGGGCCCACTGGGTAGACGGTTATGTCTCACAAGAGTACTCTTTGAAGCCCTGAAGGCGTGGGCACCTGTCATGCTTGGGGTATGTCTCCTTGTTTGGAAGGGCTCCAGAAGTGTGCTGAAATGCACCCTTTTCCAGAGGGCTTCGTTCCTTTGTGAAGGCTTCCCTCCCAGGCTAGATTGCTCCATTGGACTCTAATGAAGTTCTCTCCCCATATCTCTGACCCTAGAAGGAGTATTGATTATGTGTTTTGACACCTTAGGTAAGGGGTTGGTGGAAAATTAAACATTACAGTGACATTTAAAGAAAACTACACATGCCAGATCTGAGGATGTAAATCAAACAAATAAACCCTATAGAAATAAAGCAAGCCAGTATCTGGACGTAAGCTAGTGGAATGTTCAAGGATCAGGGCTCAAGTTAGAAACTTCCCAAATCCAGAAAAGAGACAGAAAAATCTGTTGCCTGGAGAGAGGAGTTCATCAGATTTGTCTAATTTGTCTCGGATACATCATTTCCGTGAAGGTGGTTGCCAGGACACCCATGAATCTGGAGTTTCTGATCTCAGAATGTCAAACCATCCAAGAGGACCTGGTGTTCTCAGTGCTCAGTTTGGCCTAGGCTAGGATAGCAGAGATTCCTTCAAGTGACAGATGGAAATTCCAAGACAACACCCAACATTCACGAAAGGACTCACACCTCGGCCTACAGAAAATATGGTGATTAAAAAAATACAAAATTAATAACTTGGCATGAAGGAGAATGGCTTCATAAGCATATGTAAGGGAGATAGCTGAGAAAGACCATGATGATTAGACTATGGAAATGAAACCAAGGTCCCCGAAATGGAAGGCAAACTGAAATCACACCTGAATAATCCACTGTGAAATATGTCATTCATTAGACAGACTCTGCTCTAATGTTTGAAAGTCCGAGAAATTCACAACCCCAAAAACTGCAGCAAAGGTCACAGCTGGGCTACCTGGGAAGGGTGAGTTACGAGTTTGCTCCAAGCGGGCTATGAAAGCCGGTGTCCATGAAGCTTGCCGGGACAGCAGAGACACAATTCTGACAGATCCTCTGACATCACACTGGACCAGATAAACAAGCTGGCCTCATCTACACAGGGCCAGAGTTGGGCTCAAGTAGCATACTCGAGTCACCTTCCACTCAACTGCAGGCTGTCAATGGAACATGAAAGGGGCCGGCCAGTGGTGCAGTGGTGCAGCGGTGAAGTCCACGTGCTCTGGGTCGGCAGCCAGCAGTGGCCGCATAGAATCCTGGCGTGAACCTCCTCACGGCTGGTCCAGCCATTCTGGGACAGGCGTCCGAGGTAGTGTAGAGGCAGATGGGAAGAGACGTTAGACAGGGCCCTCTTCATCAGGAAATACAGGAGCATTGCCAACAGATGTGAGCACAGCGATAAACTTCTGCCTAAACAAAAGCAATTAAAAGTTACAAATGATAGAAAAACTTGCCCTCAAAAAAAAAAATAAAAGCATGCTTTAGAAGATTAAGGTATCTAGGAATAACCTGAGCCAAACAGGTGAAAGCTATGTAAACCGAGAAATAGCAAAGCTTTGAGGAAAGAAATTCCACAAGACACAAGGAACTGGTAGGACATTCAGTGCTCTTGGAATGGAAGAATTAACACATTTGAAACGTCCGTACTGGATAAAGCAATCTCTGGATTCCATGCAATCCCAGTCAACGTTGCAGCAATCTTTCCCACAGAAATAGAAGAGGGAATCCTAATGTTTCTCTCCAGCAACAAAAGACCCTGAAGAACCAAAGGAATCCTGAGGAAAACAAAGAAATCATGACGTATCATCACAATGATTCCTTTCTTATCCCTTGAACCAGCGTCTCTTTGGTCTCTTCAAGATTCTGTGCCTGGTTTCTGTTTGTAAAAGCTGTTTCTAGGTATCTCTCACTTGACTATCCTAGCCTAGTCCAATGCTAGGACTGGAAACATGCGGCCATCTTGGGTGACATGTTCACCGCGATGTCATAAACACCCTCAGAATTCTAAGTTGTCCTGAAAACCTCCATGCACGCAGTGGTTCAGACCCATCTCATACCAGTCTGACTATTCCCCCTTTCCAGGTAGGATAGGTTTCCTTGTTCTGGATTTCTTGTCAGTTTCTAACTTTCTCCTCGAACTTTGAAAGGTCTACTATATTCCCTCTAGACACCGGTTTCTTCCCTTAAAGATCATCCCTGGTTTTATCTCTTATCTTTTGTGGATATGGCCAAATGGGTGGACTTTCCTCAGAGAATGTCCTGAAGTCCGTAAGAAGTTGATGCTGTCCAGGCAATCCCCTGATGCACAATGATCGTGTGATCTCCTAGCGGTGTGACAATTCCACATTGGCAACTCACATGTTTTGTTTCCTTCATCATTTGGGCAAGTGTAGTTGACGCATTCATAGATTGTAATATTCTCATGGTTCTTTTTCTGGTGAGTATTGATAAGGTCATCTCACACTTTCTACTTCTTTATGATCTCTGTGCCCACGAGACCATGAAATCTGGATTTCCTAATGCTAGTAATCTGATCCACACAAATGATGCTAGCCAATGAAGCCCCAGCCACCGAGGCGGAACGTGGGAACTTACCTGCTGCAATACAGGGCAGGCCCTGAATTGGACTTTTGGACCAAACTTTGGTCTGAACTTGGGAAGATGTTGGCCTGCTTGGCTCATGCATGAAGGGAATCAGTAGTAACAACATGGAAGGTAACATTTTCCGTTGGTTCATGAGTTTAGCACGGAACATGTTCTCTTCCTAGTATTCCTCTTCATCTCTTTGCAAAGGTCTACCTTTCTGTAACATCATTAAGCATTTTGAGGTGATTACCAATCCTTGGAAGGTCATCCTCTGTAATCTGTTTCAGCCTCCAAAGCTTTAGGCCGTAAATCTGCACCCCTTTTTGGAGTTTTGATTTTATGTGAATTGGTGGCTGTAACCCTGCATTATAACATCCTATATCTTTCACATTTACATCCTCACAGATTTAAAGTTCTGTGTAGGTTACATCATCTTCACCACCATAAGCCTAATTACAGGCCCTCACCACACACTTGTGCCTATTCAACTATGTCTCCCTCCGGTCCCAGGCTCCCATTCCCTCTGGGAACCACCGGTTCCATCTCACGTGATTCCAGCTTGTTTGTCCTTTTTTTTCTATATCTCTTTGTAACTTAGATCGCATGGTATTTGACCTTCTCCCTGGGCTTGTTTCAATTCCCCTCATACCCTCAGGAGCCATTCTGGTGGTCACAAATGACTGGACTGCATCCATTCCTACAGCTGAGTGCTATGCCATTGTGTGGATATAGCCCATCTTCCTTCTCCATTCGTCCCTTGATGGGCAACAGGGCGGCTTACAAGTATCTCGGGAGTAAGGCTGTGGTGAACACAGTGGTGCACGGATCTCTATGCATTAGTGTTTTCAAGTTCTATGGATATACAAGCTGCCGAGGAATAGCTGGATCATATGGTAGAAATTTCTGAGGCAATTCCACACTGCTTTTCCTACTGGCTGCACCGGTTTACACTCCCACCAGTGGTGCAGGAGGCTTCCCTTGTCTCCACTTCCTCTCTGACACTTGTTGTTTCCTGTCTTGTTCCTTATAGCCATTCTGACCACAGGGAGCTGTTATCCCATTGCCGTTTGGATTTGCACTGGCCTGAGAATTTATGATTGTGAACATGTTTTCATACAGCTGTTGCCCATCTTTCTCTCTTTGGGAGAAATCTCTGTTTCCATCTTTTGCCCAGGTTTTACTGGGTTTGTTGTTTTTCCTCTTGTGGAGACGTGTGAGGTTATTGGATCGTTTGGCTATTCAGCCCTTCTCTGATGTGTGGTTTGCAAAATCCACTGCCAGTTGCTGTGCAGTCTTTGCATTGAGTTATGGTTTCCTTGGCTGGGCAGAACCTTCTGCGTTGGATAGAGTCCCGTTTGCTTCTTGTTTCCTTTCTTGCCCTTGCCCAGTCACACATGCTTCTTCCAAATAGGCAGCTAAGCCAGATGGTAAAGAGCACGCTGCCTGGGTTTTCTCCTAGAAGTTCCATGGACTGAAGTCTTCCATTCAAGGCTTTAATCCATTTCGAGGTGGTATGTGCCTCGTTTAACATCATGTCCTACTCTCATTTTGTTACCTGTGGTTGTGCAGTCTTCCAAGAAAGATTTCTTCTCTAGACTTTCCTTTCTCCGCTGCCTTCTCTTGTCCCTCTGGTCGAAAATGAGCTGTCCATATTTGTGTGAGTAGACCTCTGCGCTCTTGATCATGTTCTATTCGTCTGTGTGCCTGTTTTTGGGCCCAGACTGTGCTGTTTCAGTACCTAGTGCTTCGTCCTGTATGGTGAAATCAGAAAGGGGGATACGTCCAGCTTTGTTCATTTTCCTCAGGATTCCGTTGGCTATTCAGTGTCCCTTATGCCTGGATAGAGACATTAGGATTCTCTCTTCTATTTCTGTGGGAAAAATTACTACAACTTTGACTGGGATTGCATGGAATCCAGAGATTGCTTTATCTGTTACGAACTTTTCAAGTGTGTTAGTTCTTCCATTCCAAGAGCACGGTGTAGCCTTCCGTTTCCTTCTCTCTTCTGGAATTTATTTCCCAAAAGCTTTCTTCCCTTTCGTGTTACATAGCATGCACCCTTTTGGTTAAGGTCATTCATAGATATCTTATTCTTCTTACTGGTATGCTTCTGTTTTTGAGGTTCAGTATTTATGTTCTTTGCACCTTTTAATTGGTTCTGTTTCAGCAAACGTTTATGGTTCTGCTCACATCTGCTGACACTGCAGCTGTATTTGCTAAAGAAGAGTGGCCCTGTCTAACGTTGCTTCCCATCTGCCTCTGCACTACCTCGGACGCCTGCCCCAGAATGGCTGGGCCAATGGTGAGGAGGCACACCCCCAGGAATCAATGTGGCCTAGCGCGGGCTTCCAACCCAGAATGCACGGACTTCACTGCTACAACACGGGCTGGCCCCTTTCATGTTCCATTGCCAACCTGCTGTTGAGTGAAATGTGAATTAAATATGCTACATAAGCCCAAATCTGGCCCTGAGTAGACTAGGCCTGGTTTTTTATCCGGTCCACTGTGATGTCAGAGGATTTGTCAGAATTGTGTCTCTGCTGTCTCGGCAAGCTTCATGGACACAGGGTTTCAGAGCCCGCTTGGAGCAGTCTCGTAACTCACCCTTCCCAGTTAGCCCAGGTTTGACCTTCATTGCAAGTTTTGGGGTTGTGACCTTCTCGGTCTTTCCAACGTTCAAGCATAGTCTGTCTAAAGACTGACGTATTGCACTGTGGATCATTCAGGTGTGATTTCTGTTGGGCTTCCATTTTCTGGGACCCTGTTTTCTTTTCCATAGTCTAATCGTCATGGTCTTTCCGAGGTATGTCCCTTCGAGATGCTTGTCAGTACATTCTCCTTCATTCCAAGTTAGGAATTTTGTATTTCTTTAATCACCATATGTTCTGTAGGCCGATGTGTGAGTGCTTTCGTGATTCCTGGGTGTCGTCTTTGAATTTCCATCGGCCACTTGAGGGAGTCTTTGCTCTCTTAGTCTAGGTGCAACTGAGCACTGAGTACGCGTGGTCATCTGGGTTCGTTTGACATTGTGAGATGAGAAACTCCAGGTACGACGTTGTCCTGGCAACCACCTTCAGGAACCCAATGCTTCTGAAACAAATTAGATGAATCTGCTGAATTCCTCTGTCCAGGTGAGAGACCTTCTGTCTCTATTCTGGATTTGGGAAGTTTCAAACTTCACCCTTGATGCTTGAACTTTCCACTAGATTATGGCTAGATACTGGCTTACTTTGTTTCTACAGGTTTTGTTATGTGTTTGATTTACCTCCTCAGCTGTGGCGAGTTTATTTTTCTTTAAATATAATGGTAATGTTCTAATTTTCAGCAAACCTCCTTACTTGTGGTATCGAAACACGTAATCAATATTCCTTGTACGGCAAGAGAGGGTGGAGGGAATCTCATTGATCCCAACTGAACACTCTAGCCTGGGAGGGCAGCCTTCACAAAGGAACAAAGCTCTCTGGAAAAGGTGCTTTTCAGCACACTTCTAGAGCCCTTCCAAACCAAGCGACATACCCAAGCATGGCAGGGGGCCATTCTTTCCAGGCTTCAATGAGATCTCTTCTGACACATTGCCATGTACCCAGTGGGCCCCCGTGACTTGAGAGCTATGGAAAGGGAGACTTGTCTTCAAAGTTTGCTGAGGCCTAAGAAAGGTGGCCTCACTTCTTCTCTTCAATGTCCTCAAGTAATCATTCTTGACTTTGGGTTATGGGTAAGGCAGAAGGACAATGTAGGTCTGATAAGCCCCAGGTACGGCCTCTTTTCTCAAAACAAGTTTCAAGCTTGAATCAGCATGGCCTCCCCATCTACGTGAGTAGATGACAATGTTCTCCTCTGAGTGCTTGTCCCTCTATTATCGCTTCATTTCAGTGATTCCTTTCTCATTCCTTGAATACGCATCTGTTGGATCTCTTCAAGTTTCTGTGCCAGGTTTCTGTTTGGAAAAGCTGTTTCTGGGAATCTCTCACTTGAATATCCTAGCCCAGGCAAATCCTCGGGATGGAAACCTGGGACCATCTTGGGTGACATGGTCACCATGATGTCATAAACACCCTCAGAATTCTAAGTTGTGCTGAAAACCTCCATGCACACAGTGTTTAAGACCCATCTCATACCAGTCTGACTACTCTCCCTTTCCAGGTAGGGCAGTTTTCCTTTTACGGGACTTCTTGTCGGTTTCTAACTTTCTCCTCGAACCTTGAAAGGTCTACTACATTCCTTCTAGACACTGGTTTCTTTCCTTTAAGACCGTCCTGGGATTTATCTCTTATCTTTTGTGGATGTGGCCAAATGTGTGGACTTTCCCCACAGAAAGTCCTGGAGTCCCTGCAAAGTTGAAGTTACCCAGGCAATCCTCTGATGAGCAATGATCGTGTCATCTCATAGTAGTCTGGCAATTCCACCTTGGCAGGTCAGATGTTTTCCTTCCTTCATCATTTGGGGAAGTGTACCTGATGCGTTCATAGATTGTAATATTCTCATGGTTCATTTGCTGGTGTGTATTCATAAGGTATCCTCACAATTTCTACTTCTTCATGATCTCTGTTGGCACCATACCTTGAAATCCATATTTCCTACTGCTCCTAATCTGATCCAGACCCGTGATGCCACCCTGCCAAGCCTAGGCCGCCCCAGTGAAACATGGGCACTTACCAGCTACACCACAGTGCCGGACCTGAATTGGACTTTTGGACCAACCTTTGGCTTGAACTTGGGAAGATGTTGGCCTGCATTGATTATTCATAAATGTAATTAGTAAAAACATCGTGGACGGTAACATTTTCCGTTGGCTCATGAGTTTAGCACAGAACGTGCTGTGTTGGTTGTGTTCCTCTTCATCTCTTTGCAGTGGTCTAATTTTCTGTAGCATCGTTAAGCATTTGGAAGTGTTATCAATCCTTGGAAGTTCATCTTCTCTAAATTCTTTCAGCCTGCAACCTTTATGCCATAAACCTGCTTGCATTTAAGGAGTTTTGATTTTAGGTGAATTGATTTCCCTAACCCTTCATTATAACATGCTATAGCTTTCAGATTTACATCCTCATAGATTTAGACTTCTGTGTATGGTACATCATCTTCCCCACTGTAAGCCTAATTACAGGCCCACACTACAAAATTGTGCCTAAACAACTCTTTCTCACACTGTCCCCTGCCACCCGTTACCTCTGGGAACCACCAATCCCATGTCATGTTCTACATGTTTGTTGGTCCCTATTTTAACCTTCTCCTTGTAAGTGAGATCCTATGGTATTTGACATTCTCCCTGGGGGTTGTTTCAGTTCCCCTCATACCCGCAGGAGCCATTCTGGTGTCACAAATGGCTGGACTGCACCCTTTCTTACAGCTGAGTGCTAGGCCATTGTGTGGATATGGCCCACCTTCCTTCTCCATGGGTCCCTTGATGGGCACCAGAGGAACTTCCATGTCTTGCATATCGGGAGGAAGGCTGTGGTGAACACAGCGCTGCACGGATCTCTGTGCAGTAGTGTTCCCAATTTCTTTGGATAAACACGCCGCAGAGGAATAGCTGGACCATATGGTAGATGTATTTTGAAATTTCTGAGGCAATTCCACAAGGCTATGCCTAGTGCCTTCACCAGTTTGCACTCCCACCAGCGGTGCAGAACTCTTCCCTTCTCTCCACCTCCCCTCCGACACTTGTTGTTTCCTGTGTTGTTCTTTATAGCCATTCTGACCACAGTGAGCTGCTATCTCATTGCCGTTTGGATTTGCATTGGCCTTAGACTCAATGATGATGAACATGAGTTCATAAAGCTGTTGGCAACCTTTCTGTCTTCTTGGGGTAAATCTCTGTTTCCATCTTTTGCCCAGGTTTTAATGGGCTTGTTGTTTTTTCTCTTGTCGAGACGTGTGAGGTCATTGGATCTTTTGGCTATTCAGCCCTTCTCCGATGTGCGGTTTGAAATATTCTCTTCCTGCTGTTGTGCTGTCCTTGCATTGAGTCGACGGTTTCCTTGGCTGGACAGAACCTACTGCATTGGATGGAGTCCCGTTTGTTTCTTGTTCCATTGTTGACCTTGACTAGTCACACATGCTTCTTCCAAATAGGCGGCTATGCCAGATGGCAAAGAGCAAGCTCCCTGGGTTTTATTCTAGAAGTTTCACGGTTTCAAGTCTTAAGTTGAAGGGTTTAATCCATTTCGAGGTGGGGTGTGTGCCTGGTGTAACATCATGGTCTACTCTCATTGTGTTACATGTGGCTGTGCAGGCTTCCCAGCACCGTTTCTTTTAGAGACTCACCTTTCTCCACTGTCTCCTCTTGCCTTCCTCGTTGCAAATGAGTTGTTCATATATGGGTGAGTTGACCTCTGGGCTCTGGATTCTGTTCCATTGGTCTGTGTGCCTATTTTTGGGAGCAGGATATGTTTCGGTACCTAGTTCTTCGTCCTACATGTTGGAATCAGAAAGTGTTTTACATCCTGCTTTGTTCGTCCTGCTTTTTTCCTCAGGATTCCTTTGGGTATTCAGGGTTCTTGTTGTTGTATAGAGACTTTAGGATTCTCTCTTCTATTTCTGTGGGAAAGATTGCTGCAACTTTGACTGGGATTGCATGGAATCTAGAGATTGATTTATCCTTTACGGCCATTTCAGTTGTTTTAGTTCTTACATTCCTAGAGCATGGAATACCCTTACGTTTGCTTGTGTCTTCTGGAATTGCTTTCGCCAAAGCTTTGCTAGTTTTCGGTTTCCATTGCTTGCACCTGTTTGTCTAAGCTAATTCCTAGAAATCCTATTTTTCTTACGTGCATGTTTTTTCTTTCGGAGGTTTTTTCTATCCTATGCAACTTTTCATTGGTTTTGTTTTGGCAGATGTTCATGGCTGTGCTCACATCTGCTGGCGATGCTGCTGTACTTTCTGAGGAAGATTGACGCTGTTTGACGTTGCTTCCCATCTGCCTCTACACTACTTCAGACGCCTGCCCCAGAATGGCTGGACCAGCTGTGATGAGGTTCACTCCCAGGATTCCACATGGCCTGCCCAGGGCTGCTGACCACAACGTGCAGTGTTCACCACTACACCACTGGCCGGCACCTTTCATGTTCCATTGGCAACCTGCAGTTGAGTGGAATGTGACTTGAATGGGCTACTTGGGCCAAATGTGGCACTGTGTAGATGAGGCCAGTTTATTTTTCTTCTCCACTGTGATGTCAGAAGATTTGTCAGAATTCTGTCTCTGCTTTCCTGGCACACTTCATTGACACAGGTTTTCAGAGCCCGATGTTAGCAGTGTGATAACTCACCTTTACCAATTAGCCTAAGTTTGACATTTGCTCCAGTTTTTGTGGATGTGACTTTCTCTGACTTTCGAACGTTCAGAGTATGACTAAAACTTAATTGTTTCATTGTGGATTATTCAGATGTGATTTCTGTGTGCCTTCCATTTTCTGTGACCGTTTTCTCTTTTCCATGGTATAATTGTTGATATGGGCTCGGCGAGCTGAAGACTCAAATATAAGATTTCTTGGACTCTCAAGGTCTGGCATTGGTGCTCTTTTATTTAGAGAATAGTACGGGATGGCATGTGGACAGGACCGATGGGCAGTGAAGAGCTGCTGCTGCTCCCTTGGGATGGGACCCATGAGCAGTCAGAGCTCCTGCTGCATCCCTCAGTTGAGGGTTAGTGATAATTTTATAAGGCATGGGTACATGACTTGTTTTTACTGGAAAAAGAAATGATGATGTTCAATGTCTTTAAATGATTTCAGTGCAGATGGGGTCTGGTTATTGTGCGGTCACATAACTTTAGATACGAATCTGCCCATATATATTACCATGTAGGTTAGTATGCCCTGAGATGCTCTCCATGGGACAGCCCTAATTCATATCAACAAAAAATCCACCGGGTCATATAGATTGGCATGTAGGCCAGGTCACCTTGGGCTTTTCTAGCTGGAGCAACCTCAATCCACGACATAACCCCCCTCGAACCCATTTGGACCGGAAATATTTGGGGATATGGACGATGTTCACTCTTCTTTAAATACTTCTGGCTGTACAATGTTGTAGAGGTGTCCCTAAATGGGGCCATAGGCACAGGTAGAAGTTCAGTGGACCAGAAGTCTTCACCTGTGGAGTCCAAGGCTAAGTTATACAGAGCCCCTGGAGAGGAGAGAATCATTTGACGAGATGTGCTCCAAGAGGTGAAATATTTTGGCATGCAGAAGACAAACAACGAAACAGACAACAAACTACAAGTAGAAATACAAGCAGTATGTTTAACCCAATGAATAAGGTTTTGAAGTAGTGCAGAAACCTGGTACTGACTGGGAGTTCAACCAATCGTTTAGAGTTAGGGTTGGTCAGACATGGATTTAATTTGGTGGCTGGGATAGGAAGCCAGAAATATTTTGATGGTAGTCAAGAATATAGGCAAAACATTCACTTTTTATAACGGCACAGGTGCCCCCTTGTGCTGCTGTCAAGACATCCAGTGCCATTTGGATTTGGAGAACTGCCTTACACATTTGGGATACTTCTAAATTGAGCAGTGAAATGCTATGTTGTGCGTCATTTAATGCCTTCCTACTGAATTTAATTAGGACTTCCATGTGCAAGACAGCATTTTCAATTCCTAATTGGTGAAGGATAATTGAGTAAAGATGGAAATACCAGTGGAAGACACAGCTGGTCCAGCGCTGTTGCAGTTGGGTAGGTTAGCAGGAGGAGATATATTAAATGTAGTTCTACCTTGCATGCAGACAAAGCCTAGGGTACATCCTCCAATCCATCCAGGTGGCAGCCAAGGCCATAAAGTGGACCCACATCGACACTGAGCACCATTAGGGGCTAACCAAAAAGTGCTGGGCCGTCTATCCCAGTCAGTCCCAGACCAGTCAGTATTTTTTTTTAAGGCTATGATACGAGAACACAAATAACAGGGAATTTTCCCCATAAGTCGAGTGCTATTAGGCCATGTATCACAGGTGTGATTGGTTTGTTCCCAACAGAGAATGATCTTTTACTGGGTTGACCACTAGTAGGAGTGAACCAAATATATTCATTCCAAATTTGATAGGGTCCATCCTGTGTCTTGATAAGCTGGGGACTTTAAATTTGGAACATGTTGTTTAGGATCCACCTGTGACAAAGCAAATGTATTTAGTATTCGGGCAGTAGTATTGAAGGAAAATGTTTGATGGTGGCCAGGGAACTCCCAGGTGTCAGAGATAGATGGCCACAAGGAGACATTACGATTAGCAATAGATGAATCTTGTAAAAGAAAACAGCTAGAATCTAATATCCAGGAATACCTACTATAGCTTCTACATAAACTTATTTTTTCTCTCTTAAATCACCCTCATTTTTACAAAAGATAGCCAAATTAGGATGAACTGGTTTGAAAATAAAGTGTAGCTTCAATACAACTTGCTCCAATTATTTACATAAGAGGAACAGGAATAGTAATTGCTTATACAGGCTTTTTAAAATCTGCTTTGCTGGACTTTCTTATGAGGAATCTCAGATTCAACTGTGAAGGCCTTGCAAGGCCAGAAAAGCCAAGCCAAGGACTTGCCATCAGATTTGGCCTGCAGTACTTACAGATTTGAGTGGTGTTCTCTTTGAGGTCCCCCAAAATATTCAGAGTTCCTTACACCTGTCAGATAAGCAAGCTTCCTTACTTACTGGGTAAGATTGCCAGAATCTCTGTAAACAAGGTACCAGGCCCGTGTTTCCAAGTGGCTGTATTCCAGAAAGTCCAATCTTTGTTCCTGAAATGCTGTCTTGTCATATCTGAGCCTGTGTGTTTCAAATATGACATTCCAGTCAAAGCCTTGGTAGTATAACCAATGTGTCCTGTTATAAGGAGAACAGATTCTTATGGAACTTATGCAAATATTGCCACTACATAACCATACTCGGTCACAAAGGGTTTCCCAATTCCAGAGGGATAAGGTAGGGAGAAAAAGATAAATGTTTCAGTTTTTCACATAAAGGCATAATTTCACCAAACGGCTGTAAGTCAAAGTTAGCATAAGAGAAAAGAAAAAATATTTCCTTCATTGTGAGAAAACAAAACAACACATCAAAACTCAACAATATTTCAAACAGATGTCCTAAAAAATTATAATCATCCTCATCAGTTCACACAGTCCTGTATAATCAATTCTTGAGCTGAATCTTCTGTCAGCAGATAGATGAACTTAGTTTCTGGTAGAATTCTGTAATTTCTTACTCAGCTCAGTTTTACAATCTGAAAGTTTATCAGAAACGTGTAGTTTAGAACCTCTGTGTCAGAATCCTTTCCAGGAATTTCTCAGAAGATGAAAGATATTTGCAAAAGAAAAAAGCATCAGAGTAAAACAACAGCTATCTGCAAATGGGCAAAGGACTCCAAACGGCAATTGCCAAAGAAACTTGGCTACTTCTGTGACATATAACACTTCCAGATAATAATTGGACTTATGACTGATAACCAGGACAGATCAGAATCTTAAGAATGCCATATAATTTTAAGACATCTATACTAATAACATTTACCCATCTAATACCACCTAAGAAAGTCTATCTTCATTTATTTCCCAATGTTTTCCATGTAATTTAATAGACCAAATAAGCCTAGTTAGTTTGGTATTTTCCTCCTTATAGGAAGAGAGAGAAAATTTCTTTGAGACGACTCAGGGGGCCTCTGAAAATCCTCAGAGTAATTTTTCTTCTGTCTACCAGGTCAAAAGAAAGCCTTCATTCAGGATTTGAATATTTTTGAGGGAGAAACTTGTCAAAACATACCCAAAGTTTTTAGAATGCTTCTTCAAATAGGAAACAACACTCACTGTGAAACAATGCTCAGGTATCTATTCAAAGTGATAACAGAAAGAGTGAAAAATCTTAAGAGTGACCTCAGTCATTATTTTCACAAAACAGATTTGTCTTTTAGGTAGAATTACTCAAAGGAATAGCTTTTATAACCTCTTTATCAAGAGCAGATCAAAAGTTCAAGAAAAAGTATCCTTTCAGAGAAAACCAAATTTGAATTTCTGCACCTACTTATTTTTAACATTCAAACTCATTCACTTAATTGAACTTACTTTAGTCTACTTGAGTAGGCATAAAACTCCTTTCAGAATTTCTCCTTCACAAGCATTCTACAGCTTTGTCCCAAAGTCTTTCTTTTTCCTTTCTAGTACATCAGGACAAATTTATGTTTCTTAACCTATCAAACAAAAATATTTCCATTCTTTATACCTTTTTTACTGAAAACATACATTTTAACTTCCTTGAATACACAGCTCTTTTACTTATTAATTTCCAGTAGCTTTAATTCCATAGGTTAATTAGAACAATTAAACCTTAACAGACCTAGTAAACACTAAAAATGTAAACAATTATGATTTGTCTTTTATATCAGCATTCTAAACACTTCATAAATTTAGAAACGTGGTACTTTACAACAAAACACAAGGCATGCTTCTTAATACACCCAAACGCTTTTAGCCTCTTCACTAAGAAGCCAAAATCAGATAACTTAGCTATGTTTATTAATAATGTTTCAGAGTTTCATCCTATCCAAAAATGACCCAGGTATTCAGATTTTTATCATTTAACTTAACTTGGCAAAACTCAAGATTGTTACCAAAAAGAATTTCGAAGCTGTTTTTTTCCCCAAGTATACAGACTGTAAAAGTTATTGTGAGTTTTATGTATTTAAACCATTTTTTTCCGACAATTATGTTCAGATTACCTACGGAAACCTCATGAGGCATTTGAAAAAACTGGTCATAGTTTACAGCTATTATTTTGCTGACAAATTTAACAGACAACGTGAACTTATGTGACTAGTAAACCCAGGATGAATGCCTGCATACTATGCAAATACCGACAACTCTGACAAGAAGACTATTTTCAATCAAACCAACAAACTTAAACAAGTTTTCATTTAACATAGGTTAATTCACATCTCGTTTACTTTGAAAGGCACTGAGTTAATTTCTACTACATTTAGAATTTAATAAAGCACTTACTTTAAGCCAACTAAACAGAAATCTTAATTTTGGCCATAGCATCCAGGATAAAAGTATCACACCTATAACATACACATAGACACACCTACAGAGAGACTGTACAACCATCCTTTTAAAAACTACTGCTGTGAGTCAGGAACAATAATATTGAGCTCACAAGTTATGAATCCAAACTTTGTTTTGAGCCTTTTTACTAATACTTATGGAGAAGACCTTTGACATGCTAGACTTTTGGCAAAGACACACTTATGTTCATTTAACCTTTCCCCTCCTTTTTTGTTTTTCAGTCTTAAGAATGAGTGATGGACTGGACAGTAGTTCCTGGAGAGGGAGGATGATAATCTTTTTCATGATAAAGGAACTAGGTGGAATCTGAACTGCCTCTAGAGCTGTCTTTCCAGTCTTGCAAGGATTTTGTAAGGACAGTTGCTCTTCATTTCCCAGAAACTGGACTGTAACTTGAAGGTCCTTTTAGGTTGATCCACCTGTCCAACTGCACGAGAAAGGCATAGAGAAAAATAGCAGATTTTCTCCTAGTTGGAGTTTCTGGGGCATCACCCATACAATTGAAAGTGTTTCTAATTAGTTAGAAGGATTTTGAGTGGTGAGTCTCTGGGGATACATACGGCATTCCCCATGGCAGTAAAGCCAGTGTCTGACTGACAGTGGACTGGAAAAGGGTGCAGCGCCCACAGAAGCCGGGAACTGGCTGGAGGTCAGGGCTCCCAGCAGCCGGATTGAGAGTTAAGTCCCTTGCAAAATGTTTTCAAGTTTTTCGATTTTACAGAAGGTCCAGGTTCTGGTCAGGTTCAGCCTGAACTTAAGCTCGACTTGGTGACAACAGACTACATGATGAGCAAAACAAAGAAAGGAAAAGAAGACACCAGACCTCACCCTCATGGCCACTCCCAGAGGGTTATCAAGATAAGAGTCACACAACAGTTCCCGTGCTGGGGCACACTACCCTAGCACGACAGTTCACAGAATAAATCACAGGTCTGCTACCCTCATAGCCAACTCAGTAGGTGACTAAAATCCTCAATCAGTCATCTGCCAAAAAAGGGCACCCTACTTGGTGTTGCCGTGGTGATCAGGGTAGAAAGCCAAAGTTGGGGTTCCCAGGCATGGAGGCCTTGACTCTTCAAAGATTCTTCTGTTTTCCGGTTGCAAAGCTCAAAAGGAGATGAAAATGGCCCGTGTAACTCTAACAAAGATGAAAGAGACACGTGAATTTCCTTGAAAATCCCCTGTGAACCTAGGGCAGCATCCCACCTGTCGTTCCTAATGTGGGGTTCCTATAGCAATGGGTGATGGGGAAGTCCACCAGCATTGCATCCCTTGTATACCTTCCCTCGGATGCCTGGCAGTAACAGGTGCCTGGTGAACATCTTTCCTATTCTGCCTGGCAGCAATAGATGCCTGGTGAATGGTCCCTGAGAGAAAATGAGAAGTTTAAGAGAGAACAGGATAGAGAAAAATAGTGAGGAACTTTCCGCCGCTTTGGGGGACATTCTACCCAATTGCGTGTTGGAGCCATTCTCCGAGAAGGGTTTTCCATGCTCAAACAAAGGTTAGACTTTCTTACTTGCCTTGAACTGGACTCCCAATTGGGACATTCACACAGTTCAGAGCATGGTCAGGTGCCATGGGAGGTAGCCCAATACAGCCTGAGGAAAAGAAAACTTCCACGGGAGTCTTGCAGATTCCCGACCATCCTAATGACTTAAGTGGCCAACCCGTGCCCACGTAAAATTTATATATCAGAGATAGAGTCAGGAAGGAACGGATTAATTCATTCTACATCACCCTTAGGCTTAAGGTACTGATTCTCTTCAAGCCGAATGCCATGATTTGCCCCACAGAGTAGCCATGGGCAGCAAACGTGGATTCATACAGCTATCCAAGAAAGTTCCTGATGGAGAAGTGAATTTAGATCCATCCTCGAAAAGGAGAGAGGCACAAGGAAGGAAAGGGCATTTACCAGAAGTCAAGCTCACAAACCGATGAAGCAAAATCCCCATACGGGCCACAAGATATGATGCGGGGTTGGCGAACTGAAGAGTCAAAAGAAAGATTTGTTGGACTCTCAAGGTCTGGCAGTGATGCTCTTTTATTTAGAGAACGGTACAGGATAGCATGGGGACAGGACCCATGGACACTAAAGAGTTGCTGCATGGGGACAGGACCCATGGGCAGTCACAGTTCCTGCTGCTGCCCTGAGTACAGGGTATGTGCTAATTTTATAAGCATAGTTACGTGACTTACTTTTGCTGGAAAAAGAAAAGATGATGTAAAATGTCATGAAATGATTCCAGTTCAGTTGGGGTCTGGTTATTGTGTGGTCGGATAACATTAGATACGAATCTGGCCATATAGATAGGCATGTAGGTGAGCATGACCTGTGCTTCTCTCACTGGGGCACCTCTAATTCATACCAAAAAATGATTCACCGCGTCATGTAGTTTGGCAAGTAGGCCAGGTAACCTTGGGCTTTTCGAGCTGGGGCAGCCTTAATCCACATCAATCATCATGGGCTTTCTCAGCTATCTCCCATCGATATGCTTATCAGTCCATTCTCCTTCATTCAAGTTATTAATTTTGTATTTCTTTCATCACCATATGTTCTCCAGCCTGATGTATGAGTGATTTCCTGATTGTTGGGTATTGTCTTTGAATTTCAATCGTTCACTTGAAGGAATCTTTGCTAAGCTAGCCTAGGTCCAACTGAGCACTGAGAACACGTGGTCATGTTTGTTGGTTTGACATTCTGAGATCATAAACTCCAAATTCTAGGTTGTTCTGGCAACCACCTTATGGACATAATCTTTCCGAGACAAATTAGACAAATCTGATGAATTCCTCTCTCCAGGTAAGATATTTTTATGTCTCTTTTCTGAATTTTGGAAGGCTCGAACTTGAGTCCAGATCCCTGATCGTTCATCTGGATTATGTCTAGATACTGGTTTACTTTATTTCTGTAGGATTTGTTAGTTGTTTGATTTACATCCTCTGCTCTGGCATGTTTATTTGTCATTAAACATAAGTGTAATGTTGTAATTTTCAGCCAACTTCCTCATTATGGTGTCAAAACACATAATCAATACTCTTCTATGGCAATACATCAGGGGAGAGAATTGCACTGGGGCCGCTGAGCATTCTAGCTTTGGATGGCAGCCTTCACTTTGGATGTGAGGTTCCCAGAGGGAAAGAAAAAATCCAAAAAGGCATGCAGATTTGTGGCAAAAAGCTTTTGAGGCTGAAAGAGATTAGAGAAAATAAACTTCCAAGGATTGTGAATCTCCTCCAAATGCTTAATGATGATACAGAAAGGTAGACCATTTCAAATAGATTAAGAGGACGACTACGAAGAGAACGTGTTCCGTGCTAAACTCATGAACCAAGGGAAAATGTTACCGTCTATGAGGTTACTACTAATTACCTTCATGAATAATCACAGCAGGCCAGCTTCTTCCCAAATTCAGGCAGAAAATTGGTCCCAAAGTAAAATTCAGGGCCAGCCATGTGTTCTGGTGTGTAAGAGTCCATGTTACTAGTGGGCGGCCTGGGATTCATGGATTCGTATGACACGTACGGATCACATTAGTAACATTAGGAAAGATAGATTTCATGGTATGGTGCAGACAGAGATCATAAATAAGTGGAAATTGTGAGCATACCTTATAGATATGCACCAGGAAAAAAACATGAAAATATTGCAATCTATGACACATCTGGTACACTTCCCTAAATACAGAGGGAAGAAAGTGATGTGACCTGCATAGGTGGAATTGTCAGCCTGCACGAGATGACACGATCATTGCACGTCAGAGGATTGCCTGGGCAGCTTCCACTTAGGAGGGACTCCAAGACTTTCACTGGGGAAAGTCTAAACACTCGGCCATAGCCACAAAATGTAACAGATAAAACCCAGGATAAACTTAAAATAAAGAAACCAGTATCTAGAGAGAATGTACTAGACATTTAAAAGTTCAAGGATAAAGTTAGAAACCGACAAGAAATCCAGGAAATGGAAAGGGTGAGTGCCAGAGTGGTATGAGATGGCTCTGAAACACTGTGTGCAAGGAAGACACCGGGACAACTTAGAAGTTTGAGGGTGTTTATGACACCACAGTGAACCTGTCACCCAAGATGCCCTTATCTTTATAGTCTGAGGATTATCCTGGGATACGATACTCAAGTGAGAGATACCCAGAAAAGAATTTAAAAACAGAAACCAAGCACTGAAACTTGAAGACATAGAATAGACGTTGATTAAATGGGTAAGAAAGAAGTCATCGTGATGAAGCAATAATACAGGGACAAGCACTGAGTGGAGACCATTGTCATCTACTCAAGTATATGGCGAGGCCATGCTGATTCAAGCTTGAAACTTGATTTGAAACCAGAGGCTGGACTTGGGGCTTATCAGACGTACAAATTCTCCTGCCTTAATCATAATCCAAAATCAAGAATGGTGTCCTGAGGACATTGTAGAGAAGGATTGATGCCTCCTTTCCTTTGCCTCTAGCATTAATTGAGGAGAAGTCTCACTTTCCATAGCTCTGGCATTACGGAGGCCAACTGGGTACATGCTAATGTGTCACAGTACATCTCTTGGAACCCATGAAGGAATGGAACCCCGTCATGCTTCTAGTATGCCTCATTTTTTGGCAGGGCGCCAGAAGTGTGCTGAGAAACACCCTTTTCCAGATGGCTTTGTTGCTTTGTGAGGGCTGCACTGCCAGGCTAGTGTGTTCACTTTGCCTCCAATGAAATACTCTCCCCCTATCTCTTGGAGTAGAATGATTATTGATAACGTGTATTGACACCATATGTAAGGAGGTTGGCTCAAATTTAGAACATTACCATTATCTTTATAGAAAAATAAACATGCCAGATCTGAGGATGTACATCAAACAAACAACACACCCTATAGAAATAAAGTAAACCAATATCTACACGTAGTCTAAGGGAACATTCAACGATCGGTGGTCAAGTTCGAAACTTCCCAAATCCAGGAATGAAACAGAAAAGTACCTTTCCTGAAGCGGATTCATCAGATTCGTCTAATTTGTCTCAGATACATTATGTTCATGAAGGAGGTTGCCATGACTACCTCTGGTTTGGAGTTTAAGATCTCAGGAGGTAAGACCAAGCAAGATGAACACGTGTTCTCAAGCTCACTTTGACTTTGGCTAGCATGGCAAAGATTGCAACAAATGACCAATGTAAATTCAAAGACAACACCCAACAATGAAAAGCACTCACACGTAGGCCTATAGAACATAGGGTGATTATAGAAATAGAAAATTGATACCTTGGGATGAAGGAGAACTGACTGACAAGCATACCATAGGGAGAAATTTGAGAAAGACCATGATGATTATACTATGGAAAGCAAAATGGGCTCAGAAAAGGGAAAGCAACCACAAATCACACCTGAATAATCCACAACGAAAGATGTCAGACTTTAGACAGACTATGTTTGAACTTTTGAAAGTCAGAGAGTGTCACAAACCAGAAAACCGCAGTGAGGTAAAACCTGGGCTAGCTGGAAAGGGTGAGAATGAGACTGCTCCAAACGTGCTCAGAAACACTGTGTCCATGAAGCTTGCTGGGACAGCAGAGACACAATTTTGACAAATTGTTTCACTTCGCAGTTGACCAAAAATGCAAACTGGCTACGTCTACTCAGTGCCAGACTTGGGCTGAAGTAGCATATTTAAGTCACATTATAGTGAACTGCAGGCTGCCAAGGGAATATGAAAGGGGCCGGCCAGTGGAGAATTGGGGAAGTCCGTGCATTCTGGGTCGGAAGCCTGGAGTTGACAGGGTGCAATACTGGGTGTAAACCTCTTCACCGCTGGCCAAACCATTCTGTGGCAGGCGTGGGAAGGAGTGTAGAGGCAGATGAGAAGTGACGATAGACAGGGCCACTCTTCCTTAGCAAATACAGGAGCACTGTCATCAGATGTGAGAACAGCGATAAACTTCTGTCAAAAGGAAGCAAATTAAAAGTTGCAAAGAATAGGAAAATTGAACCTCAAAAAAAAATGCCAGTGAGAAGATTTAGATACCTAGGAATAACCTCGCCCCAACAGGTGAAAGCTCGGTAAATCGAAAACTAGCAAACCTTGTGGAAAGAAATGGGAGAAGACACAAGGAAGCAGAAGGATATTCCATGCTCTTGAAATGGAAGAATTAACACACTGGAAACCTCCACTCCGGATAAAGCAATCTCTAGATTAAATGAAGTCCCAGGCAAAGTTGCAGCTATATTTCTCACAGAGATAGAAGTGAGCATCCTAAAGTTTACATCCAGCAACAAAACACCATGAATGGCCAAAGGAATCCTGAGGAAACCGAACAAAGCTCAATGTATCACACTTTCTGATTTCAACATATAGGATGAAGAAATAGGATTGGAAACGGTGCAGGCTGGGATGAAAACAGACACGCAGAACCAAGGAACACAATCGAGAGCCCAGAGGTATACACACACATACATGGACAACCCATTTTCGACCACGGAACCAAGAGGAGACAGTGGAGAAAGGAAAGTCTCTACAATAAACGGTGCTGGGAAGACTGCAGAGCCTCATGTAAGACAAGGAGAGTAGACCACGATGTTACACCAGGCACAAACACCAACTCAAAATGGATTAAAGTTTTGAATGTAAGACTGCAAACCACGAGACTTCTGTAAGGAAACCTAGGCAGCATGCTATTTGACATCTGTCTTAGCCTCCTATTAGTAAGATGCATGTCTGCTTGGGCAAGGGAAACAACGGAAACAAGAAACAAATGGGACTACATCAAATGCAAAAGCTTCTGCCCAGCCAAGGAAACCATCGACTCAATGCAAAGACAGTACAACCTCTGGGAGAGGATGTTTGAACACCACACATCGGTGAACGGGTGAATAGCTAAAAGATGCAGTGAACTCATATGGGTCCACAAGAGAAAAATAAATAAGCCCATTAAATCCTGGGCAGTACGTGGAAACAGAGATTTCACCCAAGAAGATATAGAGATGGCCAACAGGTGTATGAAAACATGTTAATCATCATTAAGACTCAGGGCAATTGAAATCCAAATGGCAGTGAGATAGCAGCTCACTGTGGTCTGAATGACTATAGGTAAAAAGTCAGGAAACAACTGTCAGAGAGGAGCTGCAGAGATGGGAAGACTCGTACAGTGCTGCTGTGAGTGTAAGCTGGTGCAGCCACGACGCAAATCAGTGTGGAATTGCCTCAGACATGTCAGAATCCATCCATGGTAGATGGATTCTACCATATGATCCAGCTATTATTCAGTGGCGGGTTTATCCAAAGACCGTGGAAGAAGTCGTGCACCGATATATGTGCACCCCTGTGTTCACCCTGGCCTTACTCCCGTTATCCAAGACTGGGAAGCCGCCCTGATGCCCATCAAGGCAGAAGGACGAATAGAGAAAGAAGATTGGAGAAGGAAGCTGGGCTTTATGAACACAATGGCATATCTCTGAGCCATAACAAAAGAGAGAATCCAGCCATTAGTGACCAGAAGGATGGTTCTTGAGGGTTTCATTGGAAGTGAAACAGCTCGCAGGGAGAAACTCAAGTACCGTAGGAGCTCACTTACAAGGAGAAGAGACAAACAAGAACCAACAAACTGGAAAGATTTGCGGAAAGAAATTAAAGAACACATAAGGAAACGGAAGTCTATTCACCGCTCTTCAAATGGAAGAACGAACACACTTGAAACGTCCATATTGGATAAAGCAATCTCTGGATTCCACGCAAGCCCCATCGAAGTTTCAGCAATCTTTCCCGTAGGAATAGAAGAGAGAATCCTAAAGTTTCTATCCAGCAACAAAGGAGCTGGAAAGGCCAAAGGAATCCTGAGGAAAACGAACAAGGCAGCAAGTACCACATTTTCGAATTTCCACATATAGGACGAACTGCTAGGTACCGAAACGGCAAAGGATGGCCACAAAAAGAGGCACACAGACACAAGGAACAGAATCGAGAGCCCAGAGGTCAACTCCCACATATATTGACAGCCCATTTTAGACCAAGGAGCCAAGAGGAGACAGCAGAGAAAACAGAGTCTCGACAAGAAACGGTGCTGGGAAGACTGCACAGCCACATGTAACACAAGGAGAGTAGACCATGATGTTACACCAGGCACACACACCACCTGGAAATGGATTAAAGCCTTGAATGGAAGGCTTGAAACAATGCAACTTCTAGGAGAAAACGCAGGCAGCTTGCTCTTTGCCATCTGGCTTAGCCGATTATTTGGAAGAAGCATGTGTACCTGGGCAAGGGCAACAAAGGAAACAAGAAACAAGCGGGACTCCATCCAACGCAGAACTTCTGAACAGCCAACGACTCCATCGACTCAATGCAAAGACAGCACAACAACTGCGAGTGGATGTTTGCAAACCACACATCGGAGAAGGGGTGATTAGTCAAAATATTCAATGAACTCATATGTCTCCACAATAAAAAAACAACGAGCCCCATAAAACGTGGGCAAAAGATGGAAAGAGATATTTCTCCCAGGAAGATAAAAGATGGCCAACAGGCTGTATGAAAACATGTTCATCATCATTAAGTCTTTGGCAATGCAAATACGAACGGCAATGAGATAGCAGCTCACAGTGGTCAGAATGGCTATAGGGATGAAGACAGGGAACAACAAGTCTCAGAGAGGAGGTGGAGAGAAGGGAAGCCTCCTGCACTGCTGGGGGGAGTGTAATCAGGTGCAGCCACTACCCAAAGTGCTGTGGAATTGCCTTAAAATTTTCAGAATCCATCTACCATATGATCCAGCTATTCCTCTGTGGCATATATATCCAAAGAACTTGGAAACACTAATGCTCAGAGATCCATGCAGCACTGTGTTCACCACAGCCTTACTCCCAATATCCAAGACTTGGAAGCCTACGTGGTGCCCATCAAGTGACGAATGGAGAAGGAAGACGATCTATAGCCACACAATGGCCAATCTTCGGACTGTATAGATGTGGCCATCTTGGGTGACATGTTCATAAACACCCTCAGAATTCCAAGTTGTCCTGACAACCTCCATGCACACAGTGTTTCAGAGCCATCGCATACCAGTCTGACCACTCCCCATTTCCAGGTAGGATAGTTTTCCTTTGTCTGGATTTCTTGTCGGTTTCTAACTTTCTCCTCGAACTTTGAAAGGTCTACTACATTCCCTCTACACACCAGTCTTTTTCCGTTACGATTATCAAAGATTTTATCTCTTATGTTTTGTGGATATGGTGAAATGGGTGGACTTTCCCCAGAGAAAGTCATGGACTCCCTCCCAAGTTGAAGTTGCCCAGGCAATCCCCTGATGCACACTTATCGTCTCATCTCCTAGCAGTCTGACAATTCCACCAGGCAAGTCACATGTTTCCTTCCTTCATCATTTGGGGAAGTGTAGCTGATGCGTTCATAGATTGTAATATTCACATGGTTTTTTTCTGGTGCATATTGCTCAGTTTCCCTCACCATTTCTACTTCTTTATGATCTCTGTGCCCACCAGACCGTGAAATCTGGATTTCCTAATGCTAGTAATCTGATCCACAACCGTGTTGCTATCCTGTGAAGCTCAGGCCACCCAAGCGGAACGTGGGCTCTTACCTGCTACATCACAGGTCCACCAATGAATTGGACTTCTGGACCAACCTTTGGCCTGATCGTGGAGGATGTTAGCCTGCTTCGATTATTCGTGAAGGGAATCAGTAGTGACATGAATGACGGTAACATTTACCTTTGGTTGATGAGTTTAGCACGGAACATATTCTCTTGCTAGTATTCTGCTTCATCTCTTTGCTGAGGTCTACCTTTCTGTAGCATCATTAAGCATTTGGAGGTGATTACAAATCCTTGGAAGTTCATCTTCTCTAATCTCTTTCAGCCTCCAAAGCTTAGGCCGTAAATCTGCACCGTTTTTTGGAGTTTTGATTTTATGTGAATTGATTGCCGTAACCCAGCATTATAACATCCTATAGCTTTTCACATCTACATCCTCATAGATTTAGACTTCTGTGTAGGTTACATCATCTTCACCACTGTAAGCCTAATTACAGGCCCTCACCACACACTTGTGCCTAATCAACTCTTTCTCCCTCAGACCCCCGCATCCATTTCCCTTTGGGAACTACCAATCCCATGTCACGTCCTACCTTTTTGTTGCTCCGTTTTTCCTCTTCTCCTTATACGTGAGATCCTGTGGTATTCAACCTTATCCCTGGGGCTTGCTTCAGTTCCCCTAAGACCCTCAGGATCCATTCTGGTGGTCACAAATGGCTGGACTGCATCCATTCCTACAGCTGAGAGCTATACCATTGTGTGGCAATAGCCGATCTTCCTTCTCCATTCATCTCTTGATGGTCACCACGGACGCTTCCAAGTCTTGGATATCGGGAGTAAGGCTGTGGTGAACACAGCAGTGCATCGATCTCTGTGCATTAGTGTTTCCATGATGTTTGGATATATACACCACAGAGGAATAGATGGATCATGTGGTAGGTGGATTCTGAAATTTCTGAGGCAATTCCAGACCACTTTGCGTAGTGGCTGCACCGGTTCACATTCCTACAGCAGTGCAGGAGGCTTCCTTTCTCTCCACCTCCTCTGTGAAACTTATTGTTTCCCGTCTTCATCCTTATAGCCATTCTGACTGCCGTGTGCTGCTATCTCATTGCTGTTCAGATTTGCATTGACCAGAGACTTAATGATGATGAACATGTTTTCATACAGCCTGTTAGCTATCTTCCTATCTTCCTGGGAGAATGTCTGTTTCCATCTTTTGCCCAGGTTCTATTGGGCTCGTTGTTTTTATTCCTGTGAAGATGTATGAGTTCATTGGATGTTTTGGCTACTCACCCCTTCTCCGATGTGTGGTTTGCAAACAGCCTGTCACAGTTGTGCTGTCTTTGCATTGAGTCAATGGAGTCGTTGGCTGGGCAGAAGCTTCTGCATTGGATGGAGTCCCGCTTGTTTCTTGTTTCCTTTGTTGCCTTTGCCCACTGACACATGCTTCTTCCAAATAGGCAGCCAAGCCAGATGGCAAAGAGTAAGCTGCCTGGGTTGTCTCCTAGAAGTTGCACAGTTTCAAGTATTCCATTCAAGGCTTTAATCCATTTCGAGGTCGTGTGTATGTCTGGTGTAACATCATGGTCTACTCTCATTGTGTTACCTATTGGTGTGCAGTCTTCTCAGCACCGTTTCTTGTGGAGACTCTCCTTTCTCCCCTTTCTCCTCTAGGCTCACTGTTCGAACATGCGCTTTCAGTAGATGTCTGAGTTGACCTCCAGTCTCTCGTTCTGTTGCATGAGTCTGTGTGCCTATTTTGGGGGCCAGGCTGTGCTGTTTCCGTACCTAGGGCTTCATCCTATATGTTGAAATCAGAAAGTGTGATACTTGCTGCTTTGTTCGTTTTCCTGAGGAGTCCTCTGGCTATTCCGGGTCCTTTGTTGCTGGATAGAAACTTTAGGATTCTGTCTTCTATTTCTGTAGGAATGATTGTTGCAACTTTGACTGGGACTGCATGCAATCCAGACACTGCTTTATGCGGTATGGACGTTTGAAGTGTGTTCGCTCTTCCATTGGAAGAGCACGGAATAGCCTTCCGTTCCCTTGTGTCTTCTGTAATATCTTCGCCCAAACCTTTGCAAGTTTTCTGTTTCCATAGCTTTCTGCTGTTTGGCCACGTTTATTCCTAGATATCTTTTTCTTCCTACTGGCATGCTTTCTTTTTTGAGGTTCAGTTATTCTATTCTTTGCAACTTTCAATTGGTTTTGTTTTGACAGAAGTTTATAGCTGTGCTCACATCTGCTGGCCATGCTGCTGCATTTCCTGAGGAAGAATGGCGATATCTATCGTCACTTCCCATCTGCCTCTACACTACCTCAGACGCCTTCCCAAGAATGGCTGGACGAGCGGTGAGGTGGCTCACCCCCAGGATTCCACATCGCCGATCCTGGGCTGCTGAACCAGAATGTGCAGTCTTCACCATGGCCCCACTGGCTGGCCCTTTTCATTTTCCATTGGCAACCTGCAGTTGAGTGGATTGTGACTTGAATATGCTACTTGAGCCCAACTCTGGCCTTGTGTTGATCAGGCCAGCTTGCTTTTCTGGCCCACTGTGATGTTGGGTGATTTGTCAGAATCGTGTCTCTGCTGTCCGGTCTAGCTTCGTGGACACAGGGTTTCAGAGCCCTCGGGGAGCAATCTCATAACTCACCCTTCTCATTTAGGCCAGGTTTGACCTTTGCTGCTGTTTTTGGCGTTGAGACTTTCTCTGACTTTCAAACGTTCACAGTGTGTCTAATGACTGACGACTTTCACTGTGGATTAGTCAGCTTTGATTTCTGTTGGCCTCCATATTCCAGGATCCTTTTTTCTTTTCTATAGTCTAATTGTTATGTTCTTGCTGAGATATCTCCGTTCGATTTGCTTATCAGTGTGTTCTCCTTCTTTCCAAGTTAGGAGTTTTGTATGTCTTTAATTACCATAGGTTCTGCAGCCCGAGGTGTGAGTCATCTCGTGATTGTTGGGTGTTGTCTTGGAATTTCCATTGGTCACTTGTAGGACTCTTTGCTATCCCGGCCCAGGTGACACTTAGCCCTGAGAACACATGGTCGTCTTGGTAGGTTTGAGATTCTCAGATCAGAAACTCCAGATTCGAAATTGTCCGGGCAACCACCTTCACGGACATTATGTTTTCGAGAGGAATTAGAGAAATCTGATGAATTCCTCACTCCAGGTAAGTGATTTGTCTGTCTCTTTTCTGGATTTGGGAAGTTTCAAACTTGACCCCTGATCATTGAATGCTCCACAAGATTACATCTGGATACTTGGCTTTTTATTTCTACATGATTTCCTATTGGTTTGATTTTCATTCTGAACTTTGGCAGGTGTATTTTTATTTAATAATGGCAATGTGCTAATTTTCAGCAAACCTCCTTCCATATGTTGTCAGAACAAGGAATCATGTTTCCATGGCAAGAGGTGTGGGAGAGAATTTCATTAGAGCCCAACTGAGCACTGTAGCCTGGAAGGGCAGCCTTCACACAGGAACGAAGCCCTCTCGAAAAGGGTGCTTTTAAGCACACTTCTACAGCCCTCCAAACCAAAGGACACACCCCAAGCATGACAATCATCCATTCCTTTAAGTCTTCACAGAGATGTCTTGGGACACATTAGCATGTACCCAGTGGGACCCCGTGACGCCAGAGCTATGCAAAGGGAGACCTCTCTTCAAAGAATTCTAGGAGCTTAGGAAAGGAGGCCTCAATTCTTTTCTTCAATGTCCTCAAGAGATCATTCTTGACTTGGGATTATGAGTAAGGCAGAAGGATAACGTAGTTCTGATAAGCCCCAAGTCCAGCCTCCTGTTTCAAATCAAGTTGCAAGCTTCAATCAGCACGGCCTCCACATCTACTTGAGTAGATAACAATGTTCTCCTCTCAGTGCTTGCCCCTCTAGTATAACTTCTTCCCAATGATTCCTTTCTTATCCCTTGAATCAGTGCCTCTTTGCTCTCTTCAAGTTTCTGTGTGCGGTTTCTGTTTGGAAAAGCTGTTTCTGGATATCTCTCACGTGGGTATCCTAGCCACGGCAATCCTCGGACTCTAAACTTGCTGCCATCTTGGGTGACACGTTCACCGTGATGTCATAAACACCCTCAGAATTCTAAGTTGTCCTGAAAACCTCCAGGCACACAGTGTTTCAGAGCCATCTCATATCAGTCTGACGACTCCACCTTTCCAGGTAGGATAGTTTTCCTTGTTCTGGATTTCTTGTCAGTTTCTAACTTTCTCGTGGAACTTGAAAGGTATGCTACATTCCCTCTACCCACCAGTTTCTTTCCTTTAAGATTATCCCTTGTTTTATATCTTATCCATTGTGTATATGCCCAATTGGGTGGACTTTCCTCAGAGAAAGTCCTAGAGGCCCTCCCAATTGGAAGTTGCCCAGGCACTCCCCTGATGCACAATGATCGTGTGATCTCCTAGCAGTCTAAAAATTCCACTTGGCATGTTACATGTTTTCCTTCCTTCATCATTTGGGGAAGTGTTCCTGATGCGTTCATAGGTTGTCATATACTCATGGTTCTTTTTCTGGTGCATATTGTTAAGGTCTCGTGACAATTTCTCCTTCTTTATGATCTCTGTGCCCACCATACCTTGAAATCTGTATTTCCTAATGCTAGTAATCTTATCCGCACCCCTGATGCTAGCTGGTGAAGCCCGGGCCGCCCAAGTGGAACGTAGGAACCTGCCTGCTACATCACAGGGATGGCCCTGAATTGGACTTTTGGACCAACCTTTGACCTGACCTGTGAAGATGTTGGCCTGCTTCGATCATTCGTGAAGGAATCAGTAGTAACATCATGAACGGTGACGTTTTCTGTTGGTTCATGAGTTTAGCACGGAACCTGTTCTCTTGGTAGTATTCCTCTTCATCTCTTTGCAGAGGTCTACCTTTCTGTAGCATCATTGAGCATGTTGAGGTGATTACCAATACTTGGAAGTTCACCTTCTCTAACCTCTTTCTGTCTCCAAAGCTTCCAGTTGTAAATCTGCATCCCTTTAGGAGTTCTGGTTTTATGTGAATTGATTGCCATAACCCAACATTATAATGACCTATAGCTTTCAGATCTACATCCACATAGATTTAGACTTCAGAGTAGGTTACATCATCTTCACCAACGTAAGCCTAATTACTGTCCCTAACCACACACCTGTGCCTAATCAACTCTTTCTCTCTGGCCACTGCCCCACTTTCCCTCAGGGAAATGCCAATCAATTGTCATGTGATACCTGTTTGTTGGTCCGTTCTTGCTCTTCTCCTTGTGCATGAGATCCTGTGGTATTTGACCATACCCCTGGGGCTTGTTTCAGTTCCCCTAAAACCGTCAGGAGCCATTCTGGTGATCACAAATGGCTGGCCTGAATCCGTTCCTATAGCTTAGTGCTATGCCTTTGTGTGGCTATAGCCCATCTTCCTTCTCCATTCATCCATTGATGGGCACCAGGCAGGCTTCCAAGTCTTGGATATCGGGAATAAGGCCAGGGTAAATAGAGGTGTGCACCGATCTCTGTGTATGAGTGTTTCCAAGTTCTTTGGATAAACACACCACAGAGGAATAGCTGGATCATATGGTCGATGTATTCTGAAATGTCTAAGGCAATTCCACACCGTTTTGTGTCGTGGCTGCACTTGTTTACACTCCCTCCAGCAGTGCAGGAGGCTTCTCTTCTCTCCACCTCCTCTCCGAAACTTATTTGCTGGCTTCATCGTTATAGCCATTCTGACTGCCGTGAGCTGCTATCTCATTGCCTTTCAGATTTGCACTGACCAGAGACTTAATGATGATGAACATGTTTTCATACAGCCTGTTGTCCATCTTTCTATCTTCCTGGGAGAAATGTCTGCTTCCAGCTTTTGCCCAGATTTTAATGGGGCTTGTTCTTTTTTTTCTTGTGGAGCCGTATGAGTTTATTGGCTCTTTTGGCTATTCACCCCTTCACCAATGTGTGGTTTGCAAACATCCTCTCCCAGTTGTTGTGCTGTCTTTGCATTGAATCAATGATTTCCTTGGCTATGCAGAAGTTTTTGTGTCTGATGTAGTCCCATTTGTTTCTTGTTTCCTTTATTGCCCTTTCCCAGACAGTTATGCTTCTTCCAAATATGAGGCTAAGAAAAATGACAAAGAGCACCCTACCTACAGTTTCTTCCAGAAGTATCATGGTTTCCAGTATTACATTCTAGACTTCAATCCATTTCGAGTTGGTGTTTGTGCCTGGTGTAACGCCGTGGTCTACTCTCCTTGTCTTACATGAGACTCTGCACTCTTCCCAACACTGTTCATTGTAGAGACATTCCTTTCTCCACTGTCTCCTCTTGGCGCCCTGGTCGAAAATGGGCTGTCCATATATGTGTCCCTATACCTCTGGGCTCTTGATTCTGTTCCATGGTTCTGTTTCTCTGTTTTGCATCCCAGCCTGCGCTGTTTCCATTTCAATTTCTTCGTCCTATATGCTGAAATCAGCAAGTGTGATACATTGAGCTTTGTTCTTTTTCCTCAGGATTCCTTTGGCTATTCGGGTTCTTTTGTTGCTGGATGTGAACTTCAGGATGCTCGCTTCTATCTCTGTGAGAAATATTGCTGCAATTTTGACTGGGACTGCATGGAATGAAGAGATTTCTCTATGCGGTGTGGACATTTCAAGTCTGTTAATTCTTCCATTTCAAGAGCATGGACTATCCTTCCGCTTCCTTGTATCTTCTCCCATTTCTTTCTGCAAAGGTTTGCTAGTTTTCTGTTTACAGAGCTTTCACCTGTTGGGGTGAGCTTATTCCTAGGTATCTTATTCTTCTTACTGGCATCCTTTTTCTTTTTTATTGAGGTTCAATTTTCCTATTCTTTGCAACTTTTAATTTGTTTCCTTTTGAAAGAGATTTATCACTGTGCTCACATCTGCTGGAAATGCTCCTGTATTTGCTGAGGAAGAGTGGCCCTGTCTAACGTCGCTTCTCATCTGCCTCTACATTACCTCCCACTCCCGTCCAAGAATGGCTGTACCAGTGGTGAGGAGGTTTACACCCAGGATTCTACCCTGCCAACTCCTGGCTGCCAACTCAGAGTGCGTGGACTTCCCCAATTCTTTATTGACCAGCCCCACTCATGTTCCCTCAGCAACCTGCATTTGAGTGGAATGTGACTTAAATAGGCTACTTCAGCCCAACTCTGGCACTGAGTAGATGTAGCCAGTTTGTATTTTCGGTCAACTGCGATGTCAGAGAATTTGTCATAATTATGTCTCTGCTCTCCCAGCAAGCTTCATGGACACAGGGTTTCAAGGGACGTTTGGAGGAGTCTCATACCCACCCTTTCCAGGTAGCCCAGGTTTTACCTCGCTGCAGTTTTTTGGTTTGTGACACTTTCTGACTTTCAAAAGTTCAAGCAGAGTCTGTCTAAAGCCTGACATCTTTCGTTGTGGATTATTCAGGTGTTATTTGTGTTTGCCTTCCTTCGTTTGAGCCCATTTTGTTTTTCCATAGCATAATCATCGTGGTCTTTCTCAGATTTCCCCTTTGGTATGCTTGTCAGCCAGTTCTCCATCATCCCAAGGTATCAATTTTCTATTTCTTTAACCACCCTATGTTCTATAGGCCTACGTGTGAGTGCTTTTCATTGTTGGGTGTTGTCTTTGAATTTACCTTGGTCACTTGTAGCAATCTTTACCATGCTAGCCTTGGTCAAAATGAGCACTGTGAACACGTGTTCATCTTGGTTGGTCTGACATTCTGAGATCTTAAACTCCAAATTCTAGGTTGTCATGTTAACCTTCTTCATGAACATAATGTACCCGAGACAAATTAGACAGATTTGATGAATTCCGTTCCAGGTAATAATACTTTTCTGTCTCATTTCTGGATTTGGGAAGTTTCGATCTTGACCCCAGATCCTTGAACGTTCCACTAGATTACGTCTAGATACTGGCTTACTGTATTTCTATAAGGTGTGTTATTTGTTTGATTTACAACCTCAGCTATGGCATGTTTACTTTTCTATAAAGATAATTGTAATGTTCTAATTTTCAGACAACCTCCTTTCACATGGTGTCAATACACGTCATCAGTAATCATTCTACTCCAAGAGATGGGGGAGAGTATTTCATAGGAGCCAAATTGAGCACACTAGCCTGGTAGGGCAGCCCTCACAAAGCAATGAAGCCCTCTGGAAAAGGGTGATTCTCAGCACACTTCTGGAGCCCTGCCAAACAATGCAACATACCTGGAGCATGACGGGTTTCTAGTCCTTCAAGGGTTCAAAGAGATGTATTGGGACACATTAGCATGTACCCAGTGGGCCTCCATAATGCCAGAGCTATGGAAAGTGAGACTTCTCTTCAATGAGTGCTAGGGGCATAGGAAGGGAAGCATCAATCCTTCTCTACAATGTCCTCAGGAGATCTGTCTTGATTTGGGATTATGATTAAGGCAGAAGGACAACGTAGGTCTGATAAGACCCAAGTCCAGCCTCTGGTTTCAAATCAAGTTGCAAGCTTCAATCAGCACGGCCTCCACATCTACTTGAGTAGATAACAATGTTCTCCACTCAGTGCTTGTCTCTCTGTTATTTATTGCTTCTCCACAATGACTTCTTTCTTATCCCTTTAATCAGCAGCAATTCTAACTCTTCAAGTTTCAGTTCTGGTTTCTGTTTTTAAATTCTTTTCTGGGTATCTCTCACTTGAGTATGGTAGCCTAGGACAATCCTCGGACTATAAAGATGAGGCCATCTTGGGTGACATGTTCACTGTGATGTCATAAACACCCTCAAATTTCTCAGTTGTCCCGGCATCTTCCATGCACACAGTATTTCAGAGCCATCTGATACCAGTCTGATAGTTTTCCATTTCCTTGATTTCTTGTCTGTTTATAACTTTATCTTTGGACTTTTAAATGTCTACTACATTCTCTCTAGACACTGAATTCTTTACTTTAAGTTAATCCTTGGTTTTATCTGGCACATTTTGTGGATATGGCCAAATAGGTAGACTTTCCCCCGAAAAAGTCCACGAGTCCCTCCCAAGTTGAAGTTGCCCAGCCAATCCTCTGATGTTCAATGATCGTGTCATCTTGTGCAGTCCGACAATTCCACCTATGCAAATCACATCACTTCCTCCATTCTGTATTTGAGAAGTCTACCAGATGCGTCATAGATTGCAATATTTTCATGTTGTTTTCCTGGTGCATATCTATAAGGTATGCTCACAATTTCCACTTATGTATGATCTCTGCCCGCACCATACCATGAAATTTATCTCTCCTGATGTTACTAATCTGATCAGCACCCGTGATGCGAATCCATGAGTCCCAGACCACAGACTAGGAATGTGGGCTCTTACACACCAGAACACATGACTGGCGCTGAATTTTACTTTTGGACCAATCTTTTGCCTGAACTTGGGAAGAAGCTGGCCTGCTGTGATTATTCGTGAAGGTAATGAGTAGTAACCTCACAGAAGGTAACATTTGCCCTTGGTTCATGAGTTTAGCACGGAGCACGTTGTCTTTGTAGTATTCTTCTTAATATATTTGCAATGGTCTACCTTTCTGTAGCATCATTAAGCATTTGTAGGAGATTCCCAATCCTTGAAAGTTTATCTTCTCTAATCTCTTTCAGCATCAAAAGCTTTATGCCATAAATATGAACATCTTTTTGGATTTTTTCTTTCCCTCTGGGAACCACCAATCCAAAGTGAAGGCTGCCATCAAAGCTAAAATGCTCCATTTGGCCCCAATGAAATTCTTTCCCACGTCTCTTGTCATAGAAGAGTATTGATTATGTGGTTTGCGACCGTATGTGAGGAAGTTGGCTGAATATTAGAATACTACACTTATATTTAACGAAAAATAAACATGCCAGAGCTGAGGATGTAAACCAAACAACTAGCAAACCCTACAGCAATAAAGTAAACCAGTATCTAGACGTAATCTACTGGAACAATGAAGGATCCGAAGTCAAGGTCTAGCCTACCCAAATTCAGAAAAAAAAAACATAAAAATATCTTACCTGGAGAGAGGAATTCATCAGATTTGTCTAATTTGTCTCAGAAACATTATGTCCATAAGGTGGTTGCCAGGACAAACTAGAATTTGGAGTTTCTGATCTCAAAATGTCAAACCAACCAAGATGACCTCGTGTTCTCAGTGCTCAGTTGGACCTAGGCCAGGATAGCCAAGATTCCTTCAAGTGAACGATGGAAATTCAAAGACAAAACCCAACAATCACGAAAGTACACACATCGGCCTAGAGAACTTATGGTGATTAAAGAAATACAAAATTCCTAACTTGGAATGAAGGAGAACACACTGATGTGTATATCTATTGCAGACAGCTGTGAAAGACCATGAGGATTGATGTGGATTAAGGCTGCCCCCATTCGAAAGCCCAAGGTTAGCTGGTGAACATGCAGAACTATGTGACCCGTTGAATTTCTTTTGGTATGAATTAGAGGTGCCCCAGTGAGAGAAGCCCAGGTCATGCTCACCTACATGCCTATCTATGGGGCCAGTTTCGTATCTAGTGTTATAAGACCACACAATATTCAGAACCCATCTGAACTGAAATCATGTAATGACTTTTTACCTCGTCTTTTCTTTTTCCAGGAAAAATTAATCACGTACCCATGCCTGACAAAATTAGCCCTTAACATCAACTCCAAGGCAGCAGCAGGAGCTGTGACTGCCCATGGGTCCTTTCCCGATGCAGCAGCAGCAGCAGCTCTTCACTGCCCATGGGTCCTGTCAACATGCATGCAGCTCTTCACTGCCCATAGGTCCTGTCCCCATGCTATCCTGTACCATTCTCTAAATAAAAGAGCACCACTGCCAGACCTTGAGGGTCCAAGAAATCTTATTTTCAACTCTTAAGCTTGCCGACCATGCATCATATCTTGTGGCCCATATGGGGAACGTGCTTCATTGGTTTGTGAACTCGAATTCTGGTAAGTGCCCTTTCCTTCCTTGTGCCTCCCTCTTTTTCGAGGATGGATCTAAATTCACTTCTCCATCAGGAACTGTCTTGAATAGCTGTATGAATTCATGTTTGCTGCCCATGGCTACTCTATGATGCAAATCTGGCATTCAGCTTGAAGAGAATCAGTACCTTAAGCCTAAGAGTGATGTAGAATGAATTAATCCATTCCTTCCTGACCCTATCTCTAATACATAAATTTTACGTGAGAACGGGCCAGCCATTTCAGTCATTAGGATGGTTGGCAATCTCCAAGACTCTCGTGGAAGGTTTCTATCCCTAAAGCTGGATTGGGATACCTCCCATGCACTTGACCATCTGAACGGTGTGAATGTCCCAATCGGGACTTCAGTTCAGGGAAAGTACCAACGTCTAACCCTTGGCTGAGTATTGGAAACCCTTCTTTGGATAATCACTCCAACACGCAATTGGGTAGAATGACCCCAGCATGGCGGAAACTTCTTCACTATTTCTCTCCGTCATGTTCTCTCTTAAACTTCTCCTATTCTCTTGGGGACCACTCACCAGGCACCTATTACTTCCAGGCAGAATAGGAAAAATGTTCCCCAGGCACCTGTTACTGCAAGGCATAGCAGGGAAGGTATCCAATGGATGCAATTCTGGGGGACACCCCCATCACCCCTGCTATAGGCACCCCACAGTAGGAACAACAGGTAGGAGGCTTCCCTAGGTTCAGGGGGGATTTTCAAGGTAATGGACTTGTCTCACCTTTATTAGAGTTACAATGGCCATTTTCATCTCCTTTTGAGCTTAGGAACCCGGAAACTAAGAAATCTTTCAAGAGTCAAGTCCTCCAACACTGGTAGCCCCAACATTGGCTTTCTTGGTCTGATCACCTCGGTGATACTTTGGGGGACCTGAAAGAGAACTCCACTCAAATCTGTAAGTACTGCAGGCAAAATCTGATGGCAAATCCTTGGCTTGGCTTTTCTGGCCTCTAGAGGCCTTCACAGTTGAATCTGTGATTCCTCATAAAAATTTCCAGCAAAGTATACTTAAAAAAGCCTGTATAAACAATTGCTATTCTTGTAGCTGTTATGTAAATAATTGGAGCAAGTTGTATTGAAACTACACTTTACCTGCAAAACTGTTAATCCTGATTTGGCTATCTTTTGTAAAAATGAGGGTGATTTAAGAGAGAAAAAATTATGTTTCTGTAGAAGCTATAGTAGGCATTCATGGATATTAGATTCTAGCTCTTTTCATCCACAAGATTCATCTAGTACTAATCGTAATGTCTCCTTGTGCTCATCTATGTCTGACACATGCGAGTTCCCTGGCCACAATCAAACATTTTCCTTTAAAACTACTCCCCAAATACTAACTAGATTTGCCTTATCACAGGTGGATCAGAAACAAGTTCCCAAGGTAAAGTCCACAACTTATCGATACACACAGGATGGACCATATGAAATTTGGGATGAATGTATTTGGTTCACTCCTACTAGTGGTCAACTCAGTAAAAGGTCACTCTCTGTTGAGAACAAACCAATCACACTTGTGATACATGGCCTAATAACAGCCGACCTATGGGAAAAATTCGCTGTTATATGTGTTCTCATATCATAGTCTTAAAAAAGTACTGATTGGTTTGGGATTGACTTGGATAGACAGCCCAGCACGATATGGTTAGTCCCTAATGGTGCTCAGTGGCTATGCGGCTCCAATTTATGGCCTTGGCTGCCACCTAAGTGGATTGCACGATGCACACTAGGCTTTGTCTGGATGCAGGGTAGAACTACAGTTACTACATCTCCTCCTGCTATCCTACCCAACCTGCAGCAGCACTGAACCAGGTCTGTCTTCCACTGGTATGACCATCTTTCCGCAATTTTCCTTCCCCAATTAGGAATCGAAAGTGTCGTCTTGCACATGGAATCCTAAACAAATTTATTATGAAGGCATTAAATGATGCACAACATAGCATTTTGCTGCTCAATTTAGAAGTATCCCAAGTGTGTAAGGCAGTCCTCCAAATCCAAATGGCACTGGATGTCTTGACAGCAGCACAAGGGGGCACCTATGCCATTATAAAAACTGAATGTTGAGTCTATATTCCTGACTACCGTCAAAATATTTCTGGCTTCCTATCCGAACCACCAAATTAAATCCATGTCTTATCAACCCTAACTCTAAACGATTGGTTGAATTCCAAGTCAGGACCAGGTTTCTGCACTACTTCAATACATTATACATTGGGTTAAACATACTGCTTGTATTTCTTATTATAGTTTGTTGTCTGTTTTATTGTCTGTCTTCCGCATGTGAAAGAAGTTTCACCTCTTGGACCACCTCTCGTCAAATGATTCTCTCGTCTCCAGAGGCTCTGTATACCTTGTCAGCCTTGAACTCCACAGGTGAAGCCTTCCAGTCCACTGAACATCCTACCTGTACCTGTGACTCCATTTAGGGACAGCTCTGCAACCTTGTACAGCCATAAGTAGTTACAGAAGACTGACCATCGTCCATATCCCCAAACCTCTCCAGTCCAAATGGGTTCAGGGGGCGTTTATGATGTGGATTAAGGCTGTCCCAGCTAGGGAAGCCCAAGGTGATCTGGCCTACATGCCAAACTATATGAGCAGGTGGAATTAGGGCTGACTCAGGGAGAGAAGCTCAGCGTATCCTCAGCTACATGCTGATCTACAGGGCCAGATCCGTATCTAAAGTTACATGACTGCACAATAAGCAGACCCCATCTGCACTGAAATCATTTAAAGACATTTTACCACATCATTTCTTTTTCCAGTAAAAATAAATCATGTACCCATGACTTATAAAACTAGCACTAACCCTCAACTCAGGGCAGCAGCAGGAGCTTTGATTGATCATGGGTCCCATCCCCAGGGAGCAGCAGCAACTCTTCACTACCCATGGGTCCTGTCCCCATGCTATCCTGTACTATTCTCTAAATAAAACAGCACCAGTGCCAGACCTTCAAAGTCCGAGAAATCTTTCATTCGAGTCTTCAGCTCACTGAGACCATATCAACAATTATAACATGGAAAACAAAAAACCGTCCCAGAAAATGGAAGGCACACAGAAATCACACCTGAATAATACACAATGTAAGATGTCCGTTTTAGACATTCCCTGAACGTTCAAAAGACAGAGAAAGTCACAAAAACAAAAACTGTAGCAAATGTCAAACCTAGGCTAACTGGTAAGGGTGAGTTATGAGACTGTTAAAATCTGGCTCTGAAAACCTGTGTTGATGATGTTTGCTGTGATAGCAGAGACACAATTCTGAGCAATCCTCTGACATCACAGTGGAGAAGAAAAACAAACTGGCCTCGTCTACACAGTGCAAGATTTGTCCCAAATAGCATATTCAAATCACATTCCACATCAAAGGCAGGTTTCCAATGGAACATGACAGGTGCTGGCCAGTGGTGCACTGGTGAAGTCCGCAAATTCTGGGTCGGCACCCAGAGCAGACCATGCAGAATCCTTGAGGTGAACCTCCTCACCGATGATCCAGATATTCTGGGGCAGGCGTCCAAGGTAGTGTAGAGGCAGATGGGAAGCAACGTCAGACAGCGTCATTCTTGCCCAGCTAATACAGCAGCATTGCCTCCAGATGTGAGCACAGCCATAAACATCTGCCAAAACAAAACCAATGAAAAGTTTCAAAGAATAGAAAAACTGAACCTCTGGGAAAAAAACATGCAAGTAAGAAGAATAAGATTTCTAGGAATAAGCTTAGACAAACAGGTGCAAGCTATGGAAACCGAAAACTAGCAAAGCTTGAGGGAAAGAAATTCCGGAAAACACAAGGAAACAGAAGGGTATTCTGTGCTCTAGGAATGTAAGATCTGAAACACCTGAAACGTCCACAATGGATAAAGCAATCTCTGGGTTGCATGCAATCCCAGTCAAATTTGCAGCAATCTTTCCCAGAGAAATAGAAGAGAAAATCCTAAACTCTCTATCCAGCAACAAGGGACCCTGAATACCCAAAGGAATGCTGAGGAGAACGAACAAAGCAGGACGTATCACACTTTGATTTCAACATGTAGTACGAAGCACTTGGTAGCGAACCAGCACAGCCTGGTCCCAAAAACAGGCAAAAAGACCAATGGAACAGAATGGAGAAAACAAGGGTCAACTCACACATATATGGAGAGCGCATTTGCAATGAGGACGGCAAGAGGAGACAGTGGAGAAAGGAGAGTCTCTAAAATAAATGGTGCTGGGAAGACTGCACAGCTATATGTAACACAATAAGAGTAGATCATGATGTTACACCAGGCACACACACCACCTCGAAATGGATTAAAGCCTTCAACGGAAGTCTTGAAACAGTGAAACTTCTAGGAGAAAACACAGGCAGCTTGCTCTTTGCCATCTGGGGTAGCCACCTATTTGGAAGAAGCATGTGTGACTGGGCAAGGGCAACAAAGAAAAGAAGAAAGAAGCAGGACTTCATCCAATGTAGAAGCTTCTGTCAAGCCGGGGAAACCGTCCACTCAATGCAAAGACAGCACAACAACAGGGAGAGGATGTTTCAAACCACACATCTGTGAAGGGCTGAATAGCCAAAAGACCCAATGACCACACACGTCTCCACAAGAGAAAAAACAAGCCCATTAAAACCTGGGCAGAAGATGGAAACAGAGATTTACCCCAAGAAGACAGAAAGGTGGCCAACAGCTGTATGAACACATGTTCAACACCATTAAGTATAAGGCCAACGCAAATCCTCATGTCAATGAGATGACAGCTCCCTGTGTTCAGAATGGCTATAAGGAACAAGACAGGAAACAACAAGTGTCAGAGAGAAGTTGGAGAGAAGGGAAGAGTCCTGCACCTCTGGTGGGAGTGCAAACCGGTGAGGGCACTAGGCATAGCCCTGTGAAATTGCCTCAGAAATCTCCAAATCCATCTACCATATGATCCAGCTATTCCTCTCCAGCGTGTTTATCCAAAGAACTGCGAAACACTAATGCACACAGATCCGTGCCCCGCTGTGTTCACCACAGCCTTACTCCCGATATCCAAGACTTGGAAGCCGCCCTGGTGCCCATCAAAGGACCAATGGAGAAGGAAGTTGGGCTATATCCACACAAAGGCAAAACACTCAGCTGTAAGAAACAGTGCAGTCCAGCGATTTGTGACAGCAGAATCACTCCTGAGGGTGGGAGGGGAACTGAAACAAGCCCAAGGGAGAAATCAAATACCATCGCATCTCACTTACAAGCAGAAGATTAAAATAAGGACCAACAAACAGGTAGAACGTGATATGGGATTGGTGGTTCCCAGAGGGAACGGGTGGCAGTGGACGGTGGGAGAAAGAGTTGATTAGGAACAAGTGTGGGGTGTGCACCTGTAATTAGGCTTACTGTTGGGAAGAAGATGTAGCATACACAGAAGTCTAAATCTATGAGGATGTAAATCTGAAAGCTATAGAATTCTCTAATGCTAGGTTATGGAAATCAATTCACCTAAAATCAAAACTCCATAAAGGCAAGCAGGTTTAAGGGATAAAGTTTGCAGGCTGAAAGAGTTTAGAGATTATGAACTTCAAAGGATTGATAATCACCTCAAAATGCTTAATGATGCAATATAAAGGTAGACCATTGCAAACAGATGAAGAGGAACACTACCAACAGAACCTGACCCGTGCTATACTCCTGAGCCAACTGAAAATGCTGCTGTCCACGATGTTACTGGTAATTACCTTTACGAATAATCAATGCAGACCAACATCTTCCCAAGTTCAAGCCAAAGGTTGGTCCAAAAGTCCAATTCAGGGCTAGCCCTCTGGTGTAGTGGGTAAGTGTCCGTGTTCCACTTGGGCTGCCTGGGACTGGCAGGCTGGCATCTCAGGTACAGATCCGATTAGGAGCATTAGGAAATTTAGATTTCAAGGTATGGTGCTGACAAAGATCATGAAGAAGTAGAAATTGTGAGGATACCTTATGAATACACACCAGGAAAAGAACCATGACAATATTACAATCTATGAACACATCAGGTACACTTCCCCAAATGATGAAGGAAGGAAAACATCTGACCTGCCAAGGTGGAAACACCAGTCTGCTATGAGTTGACATGATCATTGCTCATTAGAGGATTGATTGGGTAACTTCAGCTTCGCAGGGACTCCAGGACTTTCTGTGGGGAAAGTCCACACATTTGGCCACATCCACAAAAGATAAGAGATAAATCCCAGGGCGATCTTAAAGGAAAGAAACCACTGTCTAGAAGGAATGTAGTAGAACTCTCAAGGTTCTAGGATAAAGTTAGAAACCGACAAGAAGTCCAGAAATAGGAAAACTATCGCACCTGGAAAGGGGGAGTCATCAGAATGGTATGAGATGGCTCTGAAACACTGTGTGCATCTGGGTTGTCAGGACAACTTAGAATTCTGAGCATGTTTATGACATCACGGTGACCATGTCACCAAAGTTGGCCATAGGTTTCCAGCTCTAGGATTGGCCTGGGCTAGGATATTCAAGTGAGAGGTACACAGAAACAGCTTTTCCAAACACAAACCGGGCAAAGAAACTTGAAGACATCAAAGAGACGCTAATTCAAGGGATGAGAAAGGAATCATTGGGAAGAAGAGACAATAGAGGGTCAAGTACTCAGAGGACAACATTGTCATCTACGGAAGTCTGGGGAGGCCATGCTGATTCAAGCTGGAAATGTGTTCTGAAAAACGAGGCCGGACCCGGGGCTTATCAGACCTACGTTGTCCTTCTGCCTTACCCATAATACAAAGTCAAGAATGATCAATTGAGGACATTGAAGAGAAGAATCGAGGCCTCCTTTCCTATGCCCCTAGCATTCTTGAAGAGAATTCTCACTTTCCACAGCTCTCAAGTCACGGGGGCCCACGGGGTATATGCCAAAATGTCACAAGAGAGCTCATTGATGCCTTGAAGGAATGGACCCCTGCCATGCTTGGGTATGTCTCTTGGTTTGGAAGGGCTCTAGAAGTGTGCTGAAAAGTACCCTTTTGCAGAGGGCTTCCATCCTTTGTGAAGACTGGCCTCCCAGGTTACAGGGCTCAGTGGGATCAGTGAGATTCTCTCCCCATATCTCTTACCATAGAAGGAGTATTGATTATGTGTTTCGAAACCACACGTAGAGAGGATGGCAGAAAATTAGAACATTACCATTATACTTAAAGAAAAATAAACATGCCACAGCTGAGGATGTAAATCAAACAAATAACAAACCCTGTAGAAATAAAGTAAGCCAGTATCTAGACGTAATCTAGTGGAAAGTTCAAGGATCGGTGGTCAAGCACGAGACTTCCCAAATCCAGAAAAGGGACCGAAGGTCTCTCACCTGCAGAGAGGAATTCATCAGATTCATCTAATTTGTGTCGGAACCATTGGGCCCATGAAAGTGGTTGCCAGGATAACCTCGAACCTGGAGTTTATCATCCCACAGTGTCAAACGAACCAAGATGACCACGTGTAGTCAGTGCTCAGTTGGATCCTGGCTAGGATAGCAAAGATTCCCTCAAGTGAACGATGAAAATTCCAGGACAACACCCAACAATCACGAAAGGACTCACACCTTGGCCTACAGAACATATGGTGATTAAAGAAATACAAAATTCCTAAAATGGAGTGAAGGAGAACGCACTGATAAGCATGTCAAAGGACAAGCTCATAAAGAACATGACGATTAGACCATGGAAAAGCAAACAGGGTCCCATAAAATGGAAGGCCAACAGAAATCACACCTCAATAATCCACAGTGAAAGGTGTCAGTCTTTAGACAGACTCTGCTTGAACGATTGAAAGTCCGGGAAAGTCACAACCCCAAAAACTGCAGGGAAGGTCTAACCTGGCCTAACTGGGAAGGGTGTGTTATGAGACTGCTCCACGTGTGCTCTGAAACCCTGTGTCCACCAAGCTAGACTGGACAGAGGAGACACGATTCTGAAAAATCCTCCGACATCACAGTGGGCCACAGAAACAACCTGGCCTCATCTACACAGGGCCAGAGTTGGGTTCAAGTAGCATATTCAAGTCACATTCCACTCAACCGCAGGTTGCCAATGCAGCACGAAAGGGTCCAGCCAGTGGGCCAGCGGTGAAGTCCACGTGTTCTGGGTCAGCAGGCCAGGGTCGGCCACGTGGAATCCTGGGTGTGAGCCTCCTCAACGCTCGTCCAGCCATTCTGGGCCAGGCGTGCGAGCTAGTGTAGAGGCAGATGGGAAGCGATTTTAGACAGCGCCACTCTTCCTCGGCAAAGAGAGCAGCACGGCCAGCAGATTTGAGCACAGCCATAAACTTCTGCCAAACAAAACCAATTAAAAGTTGCAAAGAATAGAAAAGCTGAACCTCAAAAAAAACCCATGCCAGTGAGAAGAAAATGATATCTGCGAATAACCTTGGACAAACAGGAGAAAGCGATCGAAACCAAAAACTAGCAAAGTTTTGGGGAAAGAAATTCCACAAGACACAAGGAAATGCAAGGCTATTCCGTGCCCTTCGAATTGAACAACGGACAGACTTGAAACGTCCATATGGCATAAAGCTGACAAATCAAAATGGGAAGCAATTGGATATATTGGACTATATGAGGAAGCCATTTGGTATAGACCTAATTCGGCCTGATATTGTTTTTTCCAAAAGGGCCTGACTATGGCTATTTAGCACGCATTGCATATCTGCTTAGACATTTCCTATGGCCCTTGAGATAAAGGTGCCACTTCCCCCCATATTAGCATCTCTTTAGGGACAAGCATTTCTCCCTAGGCTAGGAACTGATTGCTGCACTCACCTTTGACCAACCAGCTCACCTGTGACCAGTCAGCTGGAGACCACAGACTGCCAGCCTACTGTGTTCACTGAGACAGAAGACCTACCTGCTATTTCCATCAATCGCTGTGCCAACAGAGCAGTCTTGCGACTATTGTAAATGGGACATTTCAATCCTATGTGAAACATCCTCTAAGAGGGGAATACAACCAGTCTGTGCACCCCACTTCTCTGATGCTCTTTCTTCCTTTGGGTAGAAAGGCCCCGGGTTATAATCCCCAGATTGAAGCTCAGAATAAACTCCCCCAAATTTTCATTTACAGATTGGTTACGGATTACTTTTGTCGACAAAGCAATGTCTGGATTCCATGCAGTCCCAGTCAAAGTTGCAGCAATCTTTCCCACAGAAATAGAAGAGAGAATCCTAAACTTTCTATCCAGCATCAAAGGACCCTGAATAGCAAAAGGAATCCTGGGGAAAACGAACACAGCAGCAATTATCACACTTTCTTACTGCCACATATAGGACGAAGAGCTAGGTACCAAAACAGCAAGCCTGGTCTGCAAAGGAGGCACACAGATGCATGGAACAGAATCGAGAGCCCAGAAATCAACTCACACACCTATGGACAGCCCATTTTCGACCAGGGAGCCAAGAGGAGAAAGAGGAGAAAAGAGACTCTAGACAGGAAATGGTGCTGGAAAGACTGCACAGCCAGATGTAACACAATGAGAGTAGACCATGATGTTACACCAGGCACACACACCACCTCGAAATGGATTAAAGCCTTGAATGGAAGACTTGAAACTGTGACATTTCGAGGAGAAAATGCAGGCAGCTTGCTCTTTGCCATCTGGCTTGGCCGCCTATTTGGAAGAAGCATGTGTGACTGGGCAAGGGCAACAAAGGAAACAAGAAACAAGCGGGACTCATTCAACACAGAAGCTTCTGCTGAGCCAACGACACAATCGACTCAGTGCAAAGACGTCACAACTGCGACAGCAGGTTTGCAAACCACACATCGGAGAAGGGGTGAATAGCCAAAAGATCCAATGAAGTCATACGTCTCCACAGGAGAAAAATCAAAGAGCCAAATAAATCCTGGGCAAAAGATCGAGACAGACAGCTCTCCCAGGAAGATAGAAAGATGGACAACAGGCTGTATGAAAACATGCTCATCATCATTAAGTCTCTGCTCAATGCAAATACGAACGGCACTGAGATAGCAGCTCACAGTGGTCAGAATGGCTATAAGGATGAAGACAGGAACCAACAAGTTTCAGAGAGTAGGTGGAGAGAAGGGAAGCCTCCTGCACTGCTGGTGGGAGTTTAAACCGGTGCAGCCACTACGCGAAGTGGTGTGGAATTGCCTCAGAATTTTCAGAATCCATCTACCACATGATCCAGGTACTCCTATGTGGCGTATATATCCAAAGTACATGCAAATGCTAATGCACAGAGATCCGTGCACCGCTGTGCTCACCACAGCCTTACTCCCGATATCGAAGACAGGGAAGCCTCCCTGGTGCCCATCAAGGGACAAGAAAGATGGGCTATAGCCACACAACGGCATAGCACTCAGCTGCAGGAACAGATGCCTTCCAGCCATTTGTGCCCAACAGAATGGCTCCTGAGGGTTTTAGGGGCATGGAAACAAGCCCCAGAGGGAAGGTCAAATACCATAGGGTCTCACTTACAAGGAGAAGAGGAAAAAAAGGACCAAGAAACAGGTAGCACGTGACATGGGATTTCTGGTTCCCAGAGGGAAAGGTGGCGGGGCCCAGAGGGAGAAATACTTGATTTGACACAAGTGTGTGGTGAGGGCCTGTAATTAGGCTTACGGTGGTGAAGATGATGTAACGTACACAGAAGTCTAAATCTATGAGGATGTAGATCTGAAAGGTATAGGATGTTATAATGCTGGGTTATGGCAAACAATTCACGTAAAATCAAAACTCCCAAAAGACGTTAATGTTCACGGCTTAAAGCTTTGGAGTCTGTAAGAAATTAGAGAAGATGAACTTCGAAGGATTGGTAATCACCTCAAAATGCTTAAGGACGCTACAGAAAGGTAGACCATTGCAAGGAGACGAAGAGGAACACTACCAAGAGAACGTGTTCCATGCTAAACTCGTGAACCAGCGGAAAATGCTACCATCCATGATGTTACTAACTGCCTTCACGAATGATCGAAGCAGGCCAACATCGTCCCAAGATCAGGCCAAAGGTTTGTCCAAAAGCCCAATTCAGGGTCGGCCCTGTGGTGTAGCAGGTAAGTGCCCAAGTTCTGATTGGGCGGCCCGGGCTTCACCTGCTATCATCAGGGTTGCAGATCAGATTACTAGCATTAGGAAATACAGATTTCACAGTATGGTGGGCACAGAGATCATAAAGAAGTAGAAATTCTGAGGAGGCATTTTCAATACACACCAGAAAATGAACGCTGAGAATATTACAACCTATGAATGCATAAGGTACAATTTCCCAAATGATGAAGGAAGGAAAACATGTGACCTGCACAGGTGGAATTGTCAGACTCCTAGGAGATGACACGCTCATTGTGCATCAGAGAATTGCCTGGGCAAATTCAACTTGGGAGGAGCTCCAGGAATTTCTCTGGGGAAGGTCCACCCGTTTGACCACATCCACAAAAGATAAGGGAGAATACCGGGGATAATCTTCATGGAAAGAAACCCGTGTCTAGAGGGAATGTTGTAGACCTTTCAAAGTTTGAGGAGAAAGTTAGAAACCGACAAGAAATCCAGAACTGGGAAAACTATCCTAGTTGGAAAACGGGAGTAGTCAGACTGGTATGAGATGGCTCTGAAACACTGTGTGCATGGAGGTTGTCAGTACAACTTAGAATTCTGAGGGTGTTTATGATATCACGATGAACATGTCACCCAAGATGGCCACATGTTTACAGTCCAAGGATTGGCCTAGGCTAGGAGAATCAAGTGAGAGATGCCCAGAAACAGCTTTTCCAAACAGAAACCGGGCACAGAAACTTGAAGAGACCAATGAGACGCTGATCCAAGGCATGAGAAAGGAATCATTGTGATGATACCTCATGCTTTCTTCGTTTTCTTCCATTCCAAGAGCACTGAATTCCCTTCCGTTTCCTTGTGTCCTCTGGAATTTCTTTCCCAAAGGTTTGCTATTTCTCGGTTTACATAGCTTTCACCTGTTTTGTGCAGGTTATCCCTAGATTACTTGTTTTTTTTTCTAGCATGCTGTTTTTTTTTTTTTTTGAGGTTCAGTTTGTCTATCATTTGCAACTTTTAATTGGTTTTCTTTAGGCAGATGTTTACTGCTGTGCTCATATCTTCTGGCAACGCTGCCGTATTTGCTGAGGAAGACTGGCCCTGTCTAACGTCGCTTCCCATCTGCCTCTACACTACCTCGGACGCCTGCCCCAGAAAGGCTGCACCAGCGGTGAGGAGGCTCACCCCAGAATTCCATGCAGCCAACCACATGCTGCCGACACAGAACACGCGGACATCACCTATGCAACACTGGCTGGCCCCTTTCGTGTTCCATTGGCAACCTGCAGTTGAGTGGAATGTGACTTGAATATGCTACTTGAGCCCAAATCTGGTCCAGTGTAAACGAGGCCAGGTGGTTTTTCCGGGCCACTGGGATTTGTCAGAATTGGGTCTCTGCTGTCCCAGCAAGCATCATGGACACAGGGTTTCAGAGCCAGCTTGGAGCAGTCTGAGAACTCACCCTTCCCAGTTAGCCCAGGTTTGACATTCACTGCAAATTTGGGGGTTGTGACTTTCTCGGACTTTCAAACGTTCAAGCAGACTCTTTGTAAACACTGACTTCATTCACTGTGGATTATTCATGTGTGATTTCTGTTTGCCTTCCATTTCTGGGAGCTTGTTTTCTTTCCGTAGTCTAATCGTAGTGGTCTTTCTGATCTCTCTCCCTTCGATATGCTTATCAGTGGGTTCTCCTTCATTCTAGGTTAGGAATTCTGTATTTTTTTAATCACCATATGTTCTGTAGGCCGACGTGTGGGTGCTTTGGTGATTGTTGGATGTTGTCTTTGAATTTCCATCTGTCAGTTGAAGGAATCTTTGCTATCCTAGCTTACGTCCAACTGAGAACTGAGGACATGTGTCCATCTTGGTTCATTTGACATTGTGAGATGAGAAACTCCAGGTTAGACGTTGTCCTGGCAACCACCTTCACGGACACAATGGTTCCAAGACAAATTCGATGAGTCTGATGAATTCCTCTCTCCAGGTGAGAAATCCTTCCGTCTCTTCCCCTGTATTTGGGAAGTTTCGACGTTCAGCCCTGAACCTTGAACGCTCCCCTAGATTACATCTAGATACTGGCTTACTTTATTTCTACAGAGTCTGTTACTGTTTGATTGACATCCTCAGCTCTGGCGTGTGTATTTTTCTTTAAATATCATGGTAATGTTCTAGTTTTCAGTCAACCTCCTTCCATATGGTGTCAAAACACAGAATCAGTACTCCTTCTACGGCAAGAGATGGGGGAGTTAATTTCATTGGAGCCCAACTGAGCACTGTAGCCTGGGAGGGCAGCCTTCACACAGGAATGAAGCCCTCTGGAAAAGGGTGCTTTTCAGCACACTTCTAGAGCCCTTCCAAACCAAGCTACATACCCCAAACATGACAGGCGTCCATGCCTTCAAGGCTTCAAAGAGATCTCTTGGGAAACCTTAGCAGGTAGCCAGTGGACCCCCATGAGGCCAGAGCTATGCAAAGGTAGAGTTCTCTTCAAAGGATGTTAGGGGCATACGAAAGGAGTCCTCGATTCTTCTCTTCAACGTCCCCAAGAGATCATTCTGTACTTTGGATTATGAGTAAGGCAGAAGGACAACGTAGGTCTGATAAGCCCCAAGTCTGGCCTCTTGTTTCAAATCAAGTTCCAAGATTGAATCTGCACGACCTCACCATCTACATGAGCAGGTGACAATGTTCTCCTCTCTGTGCTTGTCCATCTATTATCGCTTGTTACCAATGATTCCTTTCTTCTCCCTTGAATCAGAGTCTGTTTGATCCTTTCAAGTTTTTGTTTGGAAAAGCTGTTTCTGGGTATCTCTCACTTGAGTGTCCTAGACTAGGCCAATCCTCGGACTGTAAACATGCGGCCATCTTGGGTGACATGTTCACCGTGATGTCATAAACACCCTCAGATTCTAAGTTGTCCAGACAACCTCAATGCACACAGTGTTTCAGAGCCGTCTCATCCCAATCTGACTAGTCCCCCTTTCCAGGTAGGATAGTTTTCCTTGCTCTGGATTTCTTGTCGGTTTCTAACTTTCTCCAAGGACTTGAAGGGTCTCCTATGTTCCCTCTAGACACCGGTTTCTTTCCTTTAAGCTTATCCCGGGTTTTATCTCTTATCTTTTGTGGATATGGCCAAATGGGAGAACGTCCAGGAGGCCCTCTCATGTTGAAGTTGCCCAGGCATTCCCCTGATGCACACTGATCGTGTGATCTCCTAGCAGTCTGACAATTCCACCTTGGCAGGTCACATGTTTTCCTTCCTTCATCATTTGGGGAAGTGTTCCTTATGCATTCATAGATTGTAATATTCTCGTGGATCCTTTTCTGGTGCGTACTGATAAGGTCTCCTCACCATTTCTACTTCTTTATGATCTCTGTGACCACCAGACCTTGAAATCTGTATTTCCTAATGCTAGTAATCTGATCCCCAAGCATGATGCTAGACGGTGAAGCCCAGGCCGCTCAAGCGGATGTGGGCACTTACCTGCTACACCACAGCCCGGCCCCAAATTGAGCTTTTGGACCAACCTTTGGCCTGAATTTGGGAAGATGTTGGCCTGCTTCGATCATTCGTGAAGGGAAGCAGTAGTAACATCAGGGTCGGTAACATTTTCCGTTGATTCATGATTTGGCTTGGACCATGTTCTCTTGGTAGTATTCCTCTTCATCTCTTTGCAAAGGTCTACCTTTCTGTATCATCATTAAGCATTTGGAGGCGAATGCTAATCCTTGGATGTTCATCTTCTCTAATGTCTTTCAGCCTCCAAAGCTTTAGGCCGTAAATCTTCACCCGTTTTTGGAGTTTTGATTTTATGTGAATTGATTTCCGTAACCCTGCATTCTAACATCCTATAGCTTTCAAATCTACATCCTCATAGATTTAGACTTCTGTGTAGGCTACATCATCTTCACCAGCGTAAGCCTAATTACAGGCCCTCACCACACACTTGTGCCTAATCAACTCTGTCCCTCCGTCCCCCGACACCTTTCCCTCTGGGAACTGCCAATCCTATGTCACCTGCTAGTTGTTTGTTGGTCCATTTTTCCTCTTCTCCTTGTACGTGAGATCCTGTGGTATTTGACCTTACCCCAGTGCTTGTTTCAGTTCCCCTGATACCCTCAGGAGCCATTCAGGTGGTCACAAATGGCTGCACTGCATGTGTCCCTACAGCTGAGTGCTATGCCATTTTGTGGCTATAGCCCATCTTCCTTCTCCATTTGTCCCTTGATGGGCATCAGGGAGGCTTCCAAATGTTGCATATCAGGAGTAAGGCTGTGGGGAATACAGTGATGCACGGATCTCTGTGCATTAGTATTTCCAAGATCTTTGGATATATACGCCACAGAGGAATACCTGGATCATGTGGTGGATGGATTCTGAAAATTCTGAGGCAATTCCACACCACTTCGCGTAGTGGCTGCACAGGTTTACACTCCCACCAGCAGTGCAGGAGGCTTGCCTTCTCTCCACCTACTCTCTGAAACTTGTTGGTTGCTGTCTTCATCCTTATAGCCATTCTGACCACTGTGAGCTGCTATCTCAGTGCCCTTCGTATTTGCATTAAGCAGAGACTTAATGATGACGAGCATGTTTTCATACAGCCTGTTGGCCATCTTTCTATCTTCCTTGGAGAGCTGTCTGTTTCCATCTTTTGCCCTGGTTTTATTGGGCTCGCTGTTTTGTTTCCTGTGAATACGTATGAGTTCATTGGATCTTATGGCTGTTCACCCCTTTTCCGATGTGCGGTTTGCAAACATCTGCTGTCAGTTGTTGCACAGTCTTTGCAGTCAGTCCATGGTGTCTTTGTCTGGGCAGAAGCTTCTGCGTTGGATGGAGTCCCGCTTGTTTCTTGTTTCCTTTGTTTCCCTTGCCCGGTCACACATGCTTCTTCCAAACAGGTGGCTAAGCCAGATGGCAAAGAGCAAGCTGCCTGCGTTTTCTCCTAGAAGCTGTACGTTTTCAAGTCTTCCGTTCAAGGCTTTAATCCATTTCGAGGTGGTGTGTGTCCCTGGTGTAACATCACGGTCTACTCTCACGGTGTTCCATTTGGCTGTGCTGTCTTCCCAGCACCATTTCTTGTCGAGACTCTCCTTTCTCTGCTGTCTCCTCTTGGCTCCCTGGTCGAAAATGGGCTGTAAATATGTGTTTCAGTTGACCTCTGGGCTCTCGATTCTGTTCCATGGGTCTGTGTGCCTCTTTTGGGCGCCAGGCTCTGCTCTTTCCGTACCTAGCACTTCGTCCTATATCTGGAAATCAATAAGTGCAATGCCTGCTGCTTTGTCCGTTTTCCTCAGTATTCCTTTGGCTATTCAGTGTCCTTTGTTGCTGGATAGAAACTCTAGGATTCTCTCTTCCATTTCTGTGGGAAATAGTGCTGCGACTTTGACTGGGACTGCATGGAATCCAGAGATGGCTTTATGCGGTATGGACGCTTCAAGTGTGTTAGTTCTTCCATTCGAAGAACACGGAATCGCCTTCCGTCTCCTTTTGTCTTCTGGACTTTCTTCCCCAGAATCTTTGCTGGATTTCGGTTTCCATAGCTTTCTCCTGTTTGACCAAGGTTATTGCTAGATATGTTTTACTTCTTACTGGCATGCTTTCCTTTGTGAGGTTCAATTTTTCAATTCTTTGCAACTTTCGCTTGGCTTTGTTTTGGCAGAAGTTTATGGCTGCGCTCACATCTGAGGGCCATGTTGCTGTATTTGCTGTGGAAGAGTGGAGAAGTCTAATGTCGCTTCCCATCTACCTCCACACTACCTCACACATCTGCCCCAGAATGGCTGGACGAGCCGTGAGGATGCTCACCTGCAGGATTCCATGTGGCCAAAGCTGGGTTCCCGAACCAGAATGCGCGGACTTCACCACTTCCCCACTGGCCGGCCCCTTTCGTGTTCCATTGGCAACCTGCAGTTGAGTGGGACGTGAGTTGAATATGCTACTTGAGCCCACCTCTGGCCCTGTGTAGATGAGGCCAGCTTCTTTTTCTGGCCCTCTGTGATGTCGGAGGATTTGTCAGAATCGTGTGTCTGCTGTCCTGTCTAGCTTCGTGGATGCAGGCTTTCAGAGCCCGCGTGGAGCAGTCCCATAACTCACCCTTCCCAGTTAGTCCAGGTTTGACCTTCACTGCAGTTTTTGGCGTTGTGACTTTCTCGGACTTTCAAACGTCCAGTCAGAGTCTGTCTAATGACTGAAGTCTTTCACTGTGGATTATTCAGATGTGATTTCTATTGGCCTTCCATTTTCAGGGATTTTTTTCTCTTTTCCAAAGTCTAATCGTTACGGTCTTTCTGACCTATCTCTCTTCGATAGGCTTATCAGTCCGTTCTCCTTCATTGCAAGCTATGACTTTTGTATTTCTGTAATCACCCTATGTTCTGTATGCCGAGGTCTGAGTCTTTTCGCGACTGTTGCGTGTTGTCTTGGAATTTCCATCGGTCACCTGTAGGAAACTATAATCCTGGCCGAGGTGACACTGAGCCCTGAGAACACGTGGTCGTCTTGGTTGCTTTGACATTCTGAGATCAGAAACTCCAGATTCGAGGTTGTGCTGTCAACCACCTTCACGGACATTATGTTTCCGAGACATATTAGAGAAATCTGATGAACTCCGCTCCAGGTAAGATACTTTTCTGTCTCATTTCTGGATTTGGGAAGTTTCGAACTTTACTCCTGATCCTTGAGTGTTCCAGTAGATTACGTCTAGATACTGGCTTACTATATTTCTATAGAGTGTTTTACTTGTTCGATTTACATCCTCAGCTCTGGCATGTTTATTTTTCTATAAACATAATTGTAATGTTCTAATTTTGAGCCAACCTCCTTACATATGCTGTCAAAACACGATATTAATAATCATTCTACTTCAAGAGATACGGGGAGAGAATTTCATTGAAGCCAAACCAAGCATACTAGCCTGGTGGGCAGCCCTCACAAAGCAACGAATCCGTCTGGAATAGGGTGCTTCTCAGCACAATTCTGGAGCCCTGTCAAACAATGGGACATACACGAAGCATGACGGGGGTCCATTCCTTCAAGGGTTCAAAGAGATATCTTGTGACACATTAGCATGTACCCAATGGGCCTCTGTAATGCCAGAGCTATGGAAAGTGAGACTTCTCTTCAATGAATGCTAGGGGCATAGGAAAGGAAGCATCAATCATTGTCTACAGTGTCTTCAGGAGATCATTCTTAATTTTGGATTATGATTAAGGCAGAAGGACAATGTAGGTCTTATAAGCCCCAAGTCCAGCCTCTGGTTTCAAATCAAGTTTCAAGCTTGCATCAGCATGGCCTCCCCATACACTTGAGTAGATTACAATGTTCTCCACTCAGCGCTTGTCCCCCTATTATTGCTTCCTCACAATGACTTCTTTCTTACCCCTTTAATCAGCGTGTATTCTCTCTCTTCAAGTTTCAGTGCCTGGTTTCTGTTTTTAAATTCTCTTCTGGGTATCTCTAACTTGAGTATCATAGCCTAGGACAATCCTCAGACTATAACCGTGAGGCCATCTTGGGTGACATGTTCACTGTGATGTCATAAACACCCTCAAACTTCTAAGTTGTCCCAGCATCTTCTATGCACATGACTACTGTCCCTTTCCAGCTTGAATATTTTTCCATTTCCTGGATTTCTTGTGGGTTTCTAACTTTATCCTTGAACTTTTAAATGTTTACTACATTCTCTCTAGACATGGTTTCTTTACTTTAAGTTTATCCTGGGTTTAATCTGTTACATTTTGTGAATATGGCCGAATGTGTAGACTTTCCCCAGTGAAAGTCCTGGAGTCCATCCAAAGTTGAAGTTGCCCACTCAAGCCTCTGATGTGCAATGATCGTGTCATCTCATGCAGTCCGCCAATTCTACCTATGCAGGTCACATCACTTCCTTCAGTCTGTATTTAGGGAAGTGTACCAGATGTGTCATAGATTGCAATATTTTCATGTTTTTTTCCATTGCCTATCTCTAATGTATGCTCATAAATTCGACTTCTTTGTGATCTCTGTACACACCATACCATGAAATCTATCTTTCCCAACGTTACTAATCTGATCAGCACCAGTGATGCGAATCCATGAATCCCAGGCCACCCAATAGGAATGTAGGCACTTACAGTCCTGAACACATGGCTGGCCCTGAATTTTACTTGTGGACCCATATTTTTCCTGAACTTGGGAAGAAGATGGCCTGCTGTGATTATTCGTGAATGTAATTACTCGTAACATCATAGATGGTAACATTTTCCCTTGGTTCATCTGTTTAGCACGGAACACATTCTCTTCATAGTATTCCCCATAATCAATTTGCAATGGTCTACTTTCTGTAGCATCATTAAGCATTTGGAGGAGATTCACAGTCCTTGGAAGTTCATCTTCTCTAATCTCTTTCAGCCTCAAATCCTTTATGCCCCAAATCAGCACGCCTTTTTGGATTTTTTCATTCCCTCTGGGAATCACCAATCCAAAGTGAAGGCTGACATCCAAAGCTAGAGTGCTCAGTTTGGCACCAGTGAAATTCTCTCCCATCTCTGGCCGTAGAAGATTATTGACTATGTGTTTTGACAGCATATTTGAGGAAGTTGGCTGAAAATTAGAACATTACACTTATATTTAATGAAAAATAAACATGCCAGAGCTTAGGGTGTAAATCAACTTACAAACCCTACAGAAATAAAGTAAAGCAGTATCTAGATGTAATCTACTAGGAGGACCATGGATCCAGGGTCAAGTTCCAGCCTTCCCAAATTTAGAAAAGAGACATAAAAATATCTTACCTGGAGACAGGAATTCATCAGATTTCTCTAATTTGTCTCAGAAACATTATGTCCATAAGGTGGTTGCCTGGACAACCTAGAATTTGGAGTTTCTGATCTCAGAATGTCAAACCAACCAAGATGACCTCGTGTTCTCAGTGCTCAGTTGGACCTAGGCTAGGATAGCAAAGATTCCTTCAAGTGAACGATGGAAATTCAAAGGCAATGCCCAACAATCATGAAAACACTCACACATCAGCCTAGAGAACATATGGTGATTAAAGAAACACAAAATTCATAACTTGGAATGAAGGAGAATGGACTGATAAGCGTATCTATGGGAGATAGCTGAGAAAGACAATGACAATTGATGTGGATTAAGGCTGCCCCAGCTCGAAAAGCCCAAGGTTACCTGGCCTACATGTCAAAGCATATGACCCGGTGAATTTTTTTTAGTATGAATTAGAGGTGCCCCAGTGAGAGAAGCCCAGGCGATGCTCACCTACATGCCTATCTATATGGCCAAATTCGTATCTAATGTTATACGACCACACAATAACCAGACTTCATCTGTACTGAAGTCATTTAATGGCTTTTTACATCATCTTTTCTTTTTCCAGTAAAAATGTCACGTACCCATGCCTTATAAAATTTGCCGTTACCCTCAACTCAGGGCAGCGGCAGGACATCTGACTGCCCATGGCTCCTTTCCCCATGCAGCAGCAGCAGCTATTCACTGCCCGTGCATCCAGTTCCCATGCCTGCAGCTCTTCACTACCCATAGGTCCTGTCCCCATGAAGCAACTCTTTACTCCCCATGGGTCCTGTCCCTATGTTATCCTGTACCATTCTCTAAATAAAAGAGCACCTCTGCCAGGCCTTGAGAGACCAAGAAATCTTTCTTCCGACTCATCAGCTTCGAGGATGAATCACAATTCACTTCTCCATCAGGAACTGTCTTGGATAGCTGTAAGAATCCACGTTTGCTGCCCATGGCTACTCTATGGGGCAAATCATGGCATTCAGCTTGAAGAGAATCAGTACCTTAAGCCTAAGGGCGATGTAGAGTGAATTACTCCATTCCTTCCTGACTCTATCTCTAATATACAAATTTTAGGAGGGCACGGGTCGGTCACTTAAGTTATTACGATGGTCGGCAATCTGCAAGACTCCCCTGGAAGGTTTCTTTACCTAAGGTTGGATTGGGATACCTCCCATGGCACCTGACCATGCTCTGAACTGTGTGAATGTCCCAATTGGGACTCCAGTTCAAGGAAAGTACCAAAGTCTAACCTGTGGTTGCGTATGGGAAGCCCTTCTCAGGGAATGCCTCCAACACGCAATTGGGCAGAATGTCCCCCAGAGCGGCGGAGAATGCCTCACTAATTTTCTCCATCCTGTTCTCTCTTAAAATTCTCCCTTTCTCTTGGGGACCATTCACCAGGCACCTATTACTGCCAGTCAGAATAGGAAAGATGTTCACCAGGCACCTGTAACTTCCAGGCATACCAGGGAAGATATGCAATGGAGGCAATGCTGGGGGACACCCCCATCACCCCTTGTTATAGGAACCCCACAGTAGGAATGACAGGTAGGATGCTACCCCAGGTTCAGGGGGGATTTTCAAGGTAATGGACCTGTCTCTTTCATCTTTCTTAGAGTTGCAATGGCTATTTTCGTCTCCTTTTGAGCTTTGCAACAGGCAAGGAAAGAAATCTGTCAACAGTCATGGCCTCCACCCCTGGGAGTCCAAACTTGGCATTTCTGGGCCTGATCACCCCTGAAAGCCCAAGTAGGGTGCCCTCTCTTGGGGGTTGACTCATTGAGTGTTTTAGTCACCTACTGAGTTGGCTATGAGGGTGGCAGACCTGTGATTTATTCTGTGAACTGTCATGCTACAGTAGTGTGCCCCAGCCCGGGAACTGTTGAGTGAGTCATCTCTTGAGAACCCTCTTTGAGCGGCCATGAGGGTGAGGTCTGATGTCTTCATTTCCTTTCTTTGTTTTGCTCATCATGTCCTCTGTTGTCACCAAGTCTTGGTTAAGTTCAGGCTGGACCTGACCAGAACCTGGAACTTCTGTAAAATCGGAAAACTCGAACACATTTTGCAAGGAACTTCATTCTCAACCCGGGTACTGGGAGCCCCGGCCTCCAGCCAGTTCAAGCCCTTTGTATGCACTCCACCCTTCTCCACTTCACTGTCAGTCGGACACTGGCTTTACTGCCGTGGGGAATGAGATAAGCATCCCTTAAGACTCATCACTCAGGGTCATTCTAACTAATTAGAAACACTTTCAATTGTATGGGTTATGCCCCAGAAACTCCAGCTGGTAGAAAATGTGTGACGTTTCTCTCTGCCTTTCTGGTGCAGTTGGACAGGTAGATCAACCTAGAATGTCCTTCAAGTTACAGTCCAGTTTCTGAGAAATCAAGACCAACTGTCCTTAGAAAATCCTTGCAAGACTGGAAATACAGATCTAGAGGCAGTTCAGATTCCACCTTGTTCCTTTACCATGAAAAGGATTATCTTCCCCCCTCTCCAGGAACTACTATCTAGCATATCACTCATTCTTAAGACTGAAAAATAAAAGGAGGGGAAAGGATAAATGGCCATAAGTGTGCCCTTGAATAAAGTCTAGCATCTTGAGGGTCTTCTCCATAAGTATTAGTAAAAAGGCTCAAAACAAAGTTTTGATTTGTAACTGGTGAGCTTTTATATTACTGTACCTGATTCATGGCAGTAGTTTTTAAAACAATAGTTGTACAGTCTCTGTGTATATGTGTCTATGTGTACATTATACGTGTGATATTTTAACCCCTGGATGGTCTGGCCAAAATTAAGATCTCTGTCTAGTTGGCTTAAAGCAAGTGCTTTCTTAAATTCTAAATGTAGTCGAAATTAACAAAGTGACTTTCAAAGTTAACGTGACGTGAATTAACCTTTGGTAAATGAAAGCTTCTTTAAGTTTGTTGGTTTCATTGAAAATTGTCTTCTTGTCAGAGTTGTCAGTATTTGCATAGGATGCAGGCATTCAGACTTGGTTTACTAGTCATATAAGTCCACGTTGTCTGTTAAATTTGTCAGCAAAATAACAGCTTTAAATGAGGACCAGTTTTGTCTAATGCCTCATAAGGTTTCCCTAGTAATCTGAACATAATTGTTGGAAACAAATGGTTTAAATACATAAAACTCATAAAAGTGAGTACAATAACTTTTATGGTCTGTATACTTGGGGAAAAAAACAGCTTCGAAATCCTTTTTGGTAACAATCTTGAGTTTTGCCAAGTTAAGTTAAATGATAAAAAGATGAATATGCGGGTCATTTTTGGATAGAACGGAACACTCACACATTATTGTTAAACATATCTAAGTTATCTACTTTTGGTTTCTTATGGAAGAGGCTAAAAGAGTTTGGGTGTATCAAAAAGCATGCCTTGTGTTTTATTGCGAAGTGGCATTTTTCTTAAGTTGTGAAGTGTTTAGAAGGCTGATATAAAAGACATTTCATAATTGTTTACCTTTTTAGTGTTTACTAGGTCCGTTAAGCATTAAAGGTTCTAACTTACCTATGGAATTAAAGCTACAGGAATTTACTAAGCAAAAGAGCTCTGTATTCAAGGAAGTTAAAATGTATGTTTTCAGTAAAAAAGGTATAAAGAATGGAAATATTTTTGTTTGATGGGTTAAGAAAGATAAATTGCTCCTGATGTACTAGAAAGGAAAAAAGAAAGATTTTGGGACAAGTACTGAAAATGAAAAAGAAAGATGTAGAAGGTTTGTGAAGGAGGAATTCTGAAATGAGTTTTATGCCTGCTCAAGTAGACTAAAGTAAGTTCAATTAAGTGAATGAGTTTGAATGTTAATAATAAGTAGGTGCAGAAGTTCAAATTTGGTTTTCTTTAAAAGGATACATTTTCTTGAACTTTTGATCTGCTCTTGGTAAAGAGGATGTAAGAGCTGTTCCTTTGAGTACGTCTACCTAAGAGACAAATCTGTTTTGTGAAAATAATGGCTGAGGTTACTCTTAATATTTTTGACTCTTTCTGTTATCACTTTGAATGGATACCTGAGCATTGTTTCACAGTGAGTGTTGTTTGCTATTTGAACATTTTAAAAACTTTTGATATGTTGTGACAAGCTTCTCACTCAAAAATATTCAAATCCTGAATGAAGGCATTCTGTAGACCTGGTAGACAGAAGAATGATTACTCTGAGGATTTTCAGAGGGTCCCTGAGACTTCTCAAAGAAATTTGCTCTCTCTTCCTACAAGGAGGAAAATGCTAAAGTAATTTGTCTTATTTGGTCTATTAAATTAAATGGGAAACGTGAAATAAGCGACAATAGACTTTCTTATCTGGTATTTGGTGGGTAAATGTTATTAATATAGACGTCTCAAAATTAGATAGCATTCCTAAAATTCTGATCTGCCCTGGTTGTCAGTGATAAGTTCACTTATTATCTGGCAGTGTTATATGTCACAGAAGTAGTCAAGTTTCTTTGCCAATTGCCCTTTTGAGTTCTTTGTCCATTTCCAGATAGTTGTTGTTTTACTCTGATGCTTTTTCCTTTTGCAAATATGTTTCAACTTCCGAGAAATTCCTGGAAAGGATTCTGACACAAAGAGTCTAAACGACAGGTTTCTGATAAACCTTCAGATTGTAAAACTGAACGGAGTAAGAAATGACAGAATTCTAACAGAAACTATGCTCATCGATCTGCTAACAGAAGATTCAGCTCAAGAATTGATTATACAGGACTGTGTGCACTGATTAGAACGATTATAAATTTTTAGGACTTCTGTTTGAAATATTGTTGAGTTTGGATGTGTTGTTTTGTCTTCTCATAATGAAGGAAATCTTTTTCTCTTTTCGCTTATGCTAACTAAAACTTACAGCCATTTGGTGAAATTATACCTTTATGAGCAAAACTGAAACATTTATCTTTTTCTGCCTACCTTATCCCTCCTGAATTTGGAAACCCTTTGTGACTGAGTATGGTCATTTCGTGGCAATATTTGCATAAGTTCCATAAGAATCTGTTCTCCTTATAACAGGACACATTGGTTATATTACCAAGGCTTTGACTGGAATGTCATATTTGAAACACACAGCCTCAGATATGACAAGACAGCGTTTCATGAACAAAGATTGGACTTTCTGGAATACAGCCACTTGGAAACACAGGCCTGGTACCTTGTTTACTGAGATTTTGGCAATCTTACCTGGTAAGTAAGGAAGCTTGCTTATCTCGCAGGTTCAAGGAACATCCGAATATTTGGGGAGACCTCAAAGAGAACACCACTGAAATCTGTAGGTACTTCAGGCCAAATCTGATGGCAAGTCCTTGGCTTGGCTTTTCTGGCCTCTAGAGGCCTTCACAGTTCAATGTGAGATTCCGCAGGAAAAGATCCAGCGAAGCACATTTTAAAAAGCCTGTATGAACAATTACTATTCTGGCTGCTCTTATGTAAATAATTGGAGCAAGTTGTATTGAAACTACACTTGATTTCCAAAACTGTTAATCCTGATTTGGCTATCTTTTGTAAAAATGAGAGTGATTTAAGAGAGAAAAAATTATGTTTCTGTAGAAGCTATAGTAGGCATTCATGGATATTAGATTCTAGCTCTTTTCTTCCGCAATATTCATGTATTATTAATAGTAATGTCTCCTTGTGGCCATCTACCTCTGACGCCTGGAAGTTCCCTGGCCACAATCAAACATTTTCCTTCAGTACTACTGTCCAAATACTAACTAGATTTGTCTTGTCACACTTGGATCATACAGAAGAAGTTCCAAAGGTAAAATCCCCAACTTATTAATACACACAGGATGGACAATAAAAAATTTGGGATGAATATATTTGGTTCACTCCTACTAGTGGGCAACTCAGTAAAAGGCCACTTTCTTTTGGGGAAAAAGAATCACCCCTGTGATACATGGCCTTATAGCACTCGACCTATGGGAAAAAATCCCTGTTATATGTGTTCTCATATCATAGCCTTAAAAAAAATACTGATTGGTTTCAGACTGACTGGGATACATGGCTCAACACGCATTGGTTAGCCCCTAACGGTGCTCAGTGGATATGTGGCTCCAATTTATGACCTTGGCTACCACCAGCATGGATTGGACGATGCACTCTAGGCTTTGTCTGGATGCAAGGTGGAACTACATTTACTATATCTCCTCCTGCTAACCTACCCAACTTGCAACAGCACTTGACCAGCCCTGTCTTCCACTGGTATGACCATCTTTCCGCAATTTTCTTTCACCAATTAGGAATCGACTTTTGTAGCATATTCAAGTCTTGCATGGAAGTCCTAGACAAATTTACTATGAAGGCATTATATGATACACAACGTAGGATTTCACTGCTCAATTTAGAAGTATCCCAAGTGTGTAAGGCAGTCCTCCAAATCCAAATGGCACTGGATGTCTTGACAGCAGCACAAGGGGGCACCTGTGCCATTATAAAAACTGAATGTTGTATCTATATTCCTGACTACCGTCAAAATATTTCTGGCTTGGTATCCCAGCCACCAAATTAAATCCATGTCTGACCAACCCTAAATCTAAATGATTGGTTGAACTCCTAGTCAGGACAAGGTTTCTGCACTACTTCAAAACCTTATTCATTGGGTTAAACATACTGCTTGTATTTCTTATGATATTTTGTTGTCTGTTTCATTGTTTGTCTTATGCATGTCAAAAATGTTTCACTTCCTGGACCACCTCTTGTCAATGACTCTCTCATCTCCAGAGGATCTGTATAACTTGTCATGCTTGAACTCAATGGGGCAAGCCTTCTGGTCCACTAAACTGCCTAAGTGTACCTATGGCCCCATTTAGGGACAGCTCTACGACCCTGTACAGCCAGAAGTAGTCACAGAAGACTGACCATCATCCATATCCCCAAAGATTTCCAGTCCAAATACGTTCAGGGAGGTTTTATGATGTGGATCAGGGCTGCCCCAGCTAGGGAAGCTGAAGGTGACCTGGACTACATGCCAAACTATATGACCCAGTGGATTTTTTTATGGTATGAATTAGGGCTGCCCCAGGGCGAGAAGCCCAGGGCATTCTCACCTACATGCTGATCTATATGGCCAGATTCATATCTAAAAATATGACAACACAATGTCCAGACTCCATCTGTACTGAAATCATTTAAAGACATTTTACATCATTATTTCTTTTTAGAGTAAAAATAAGTCATATACCCATGCCTTATGAAATTAGCCCTAACACTCTAGTCAGGGCAGCAGCAACAGCTCTGACTAACCATGGGTCCTGTCCCCAGGCAGCAGCAGCAGTAGCTCTTCACTGCTAATGTGTCCTGTCCCCATGCTATCCTGTACTGTTCTCTCAATAAAAGAACACCAATGCAGGATCTTGAGAGTCCAAGCAATCTTTCATTCGAGTCTTCAGCTCGCTGAGCCCATATCAATTCTACCACGGAAAATAAAAAACGGTCCCAGAAAATGGAAGGCACACAGAAATCACACATGAATAATACATAAAGAAAGATGTCAGTTTTAGACATACTCTGAACGTTCGAAAGTCGGAGTAAGTCACAATCCCAAAAACCCAAGCGAAGGTCAAACCTAGGGTAACTGGTAAGGGTGAGTTATGAGACTGCTAAAATCAGTCTCTGTAAGCCTGTGTGTGTGAAGTTTGCAGGGACAGCAGAGACACAATTCTGACAAATCCTCTGACATCACAGTGGAGAAGAAAACCAAACTGGCCTCATCTACACAGTGCCCGAGTTGGGCTGAAGTAGCATATTCAAGTCCCATTCCACTCAACTGCAGGTTTCCAATGGAACATGAAAGGGGCCGGCCCGTGGTGCAGTGGTGAAGTCTGCACATTCTGGGTTTGCAGCCCGGGGCTGGCCATGCGGAATCCTGGGGGTGAACCTCCTCACCGCTGGTCCAGCCATTCTCGGGGAGGCATGGGAGGTAGTGTAGAGGCAGCTGGGAAGCAACGTCAGACAGCTTCAGTATTCCTCAGCAAATACAGCAACATCGACAGCAGATCTGAGCACAGCCATAAACATCAGCCGAAACAAAACTAATGAAAACTTGAAAAGAACAGAAAAACCGAACCTCAGCAAAAAAAGAATAAGATCTCCAGAAATAAGCTTAGCCAAACAGGTGCAAGCTATGGAAATCGGAAAATAGCAAAACTTTGGGGAAAGAAATTCCAGAAAACACAAGCAAATGGAAGGGTATTACGTGCTATAGGAATGTAGGAACTAAAATACTTGAAACCTCCATAACGGATAAAGCAATCTCTGGATTCCATGCAATCCCAGTCAAAGTTGCAGAATCTTTCCCACAGAAATATGAGAGAATCCTTAAGTCTCTATCCAGCAACAAGGGACCCTGAATACCCAAAGGAATCCTGAGGAAAACGAAAAAAGCAGGACATATCACATGTACTGATTTCAACATGTAGTACGAAGTGCGAAGTACCGAAATGGCACAGTCTGGTCTCAAAAACAGACACAGAGATCAACGGAAAAGAATCGAGAGCCCAGAGGTCAACTCACACATATATGGACAGCCCATTTGCAACGAGGAAGGCAAGAGGATCAGTGGAGAAAGGAGTGTCTCAAGAAGAAAAGGTGCTGGAAAACTGCACAGCCATATGTGATGCAATGAGAGTAGACCATGATGTTACATCAGGCTCACACACCACCTCGAAATGGATTAAAGCCTTGAATGGAAGACTTGAAACCGTGAAACTTCTAGTAGAAAACCAGGCACCTTGCTCATGGCCATGTGGCATAGCCGCCTATTTGGAAGAAGCATGTGTGACTGGGCAAGGGCAACACACGAAACAAGAAACAAATGGGATTGCATCCAACGCAGAAGCTTCTGCCCAGCCGAGGAAACCATCCACTCAATGCAAAGACAGCACAACTGCGAGTGGATGTTTCAAACCACACATCGGAGAAGGACTGAATAGCCAAAAGAGCCAACGACCGCACATGCCAACACAAGAGAAAAAACAACAAGCCCATTAAAACCTGGGCAAAAGATGGAAACAGAGTTTTACCAAATAAGATAGAAAGATGGCCAACAGCTGTATGAACACATGTTCATAATCATTACGTCTAAGGCCAATGCAAATCCAAATGGCAATGAGATAACAGCACATTGTGGTCAGAATGCCCATAAGGAACAAGACAGGAAACAAGTGTCAGAGAGGAGGTGGAGAGAAGGGAAGCCTCCTGCACCGTTGGTGGGAGTGTAAGCCGGTGCAGGAACTATGCAAAGCAGTGTGGAATTTCCGCAGAAATTTCAGAATCCATCTACCATATGATCCAGCTATTCCTCTGTGTTGTATTTATCCGAAGAACTTGGAAACCCCAACGCATAGGAATCCCTGCACCGCTGTGTTCACCACAGCCTTAATCCTGATGTCCAGGACTTGGATATCGCCCTGGGGCCCATCAAGGGACGAATGGAGAAGGAAGATTGGCTATAGCCGCACAATGGGATAGCACTCAGCTGCAAGAAAGGGTGCAGTCCAGCCATTTGTGACACCAGAATGGCTCCTGAGGGTATGAGGGGAACTGAAAGAAGCCCCAGGGAGAAAGTCAAATACCGTAGGATCTCACTTACAAGGAGAAGAGTAAAATAAGGAGAATCAAACAGGTAGCACATGACAAGGGATTGGGGGTTCCCAGAGGGAATCGGTGGCAGAAGACAGTGGAAGAAAGAGTTGATTAGGCACCAGTGTGTGGTATGGGCATGTCATTAGGCTTACGGTGGTGAAGATGATGTACCATACAAGAAGTCTAAATCTAGGAGGTTGTAAATCTGAAAACAATAGGGTGTTATAATGCAGGGTTATGGCAATCAATTCATGTAAAATCAAAACTACAAAAAGGCAAGCAGGTTTATGGCCTAAAGCTTTGGAGGCTGAAAGAGATTAGAGAAGATGAACTTCCAAGCATTGCTAATCACCTCCAAGTACTTAATAATGCTACAGAAAGGTAGACAGTGGCAAAGAGATGAAGAACAACTCTACCAAGAGAACATGTTCCGTGCTAAACTCAGGATCCAAAGGAAAAGGTTACCGTCCATGATGTTACTACTAATTACCATTACAAATAACCAAAGCAGGCCAACATCTTCCCCAGTTCAGGCAAAATGTTGGTCCAAGAATCCAATTCAGTGCCGGCCCTGTGGTGTACTGGGTAAGTTCCCACATTCCACTTGGGTGGTACAGGCTTCATCGGCGAGCATTACGGGTGTGGATCAGATTAGTAGCATTAGCAAATATAGATTTCATGGTATGGTGCAGACAGACATCCTAAAGAAGTCGAAATTGTGAAGAGACGTTATGAATACACATCACAGTAAGAACCATGGGAATATTGCAATCTATGAACGCATCAGGAACACTTCCCCAAATGATGAAGGAAGGAAAACATGTGACCTGCCAAGGTGGAAATGGAGATGACACGATCATTGCACATCAGAGGATTGACCAGGAAAGTCAATCTCGGGAGGGACTCCAGGGCTTTCTCTGGGGAAAGTCCACCCATTTGGACTCATCCACAAAAGATAAGAGATAAAACCCAGGATAATCTGAAAGGAAAGAAACTGGTGTCCAGCGGGATTGTAGTAGACCTTTCAAAGTTCGAGGATAAAGTTATAAACAGACACGGAATCCAGAACAAGGAAAACTATCCTACCTGGAAAGGGGAAGTAGTGAGACTGGTATGAGATGGTCGTGAAGAACTGTGTGCATGGAGGTTTTCAGGACAGCTTAGAATTCTGAGTGTGTTTATGACATCACGGTAAACATGTCACCCACGATGGCCGCAGGTCTCCAGCCCGGGGATTGGCCTAGGCTTGGATACTCAAGTGACAGATACCCAGATACAGCTTTTGCAAACAGAATCTGGGCGCAGAAACGTGAAGAGATGCAAGAGACGCTAATTCAATGGATAAGAAAGGAATCATAGGGAAGAAGTGATAACAGAGGGACAAGCACTGAGAGGAGAACATTGCCATCTCCTCAAGTCGATGGGGAGGCCATGCTGATTCAAGCTTGAAACTTGACTTGAAACAAGAGGCCGGACCTTGAGCTTATCAGACCTATGTTGGCCTTCTGCCTTACTCATAATCCAAAGTCAAGAATGATCTCTTGAAGACATTGAAGAGAAGAATAGAGGCCTCGGTCCTAGGTCCCTAGTATTCTGTGAAGAGACGTCTCACTTTCCATAGCTCTGGCGTCATAGGCACCCACTGGGTACATGGTAATGTGTCACTAGGCATCTCTTTGAAGCCTGGAAGGAATGGACCCCTGTCATGCTTGGGGTATGTCTCTTGGTTTGGAAGGACTCAGGAAGAGTGTGCAAAAGCACCCTTTTGCAGAAAGCTTCGTTACTGTGTGAAGGCTGTCCTCCCAGGCTAGAGTGCTCAGTTGAGATCAATGAGATTCCCTCCCCCATCTCTTGCCGTAGAAGGAGTATTGATTAGGTGTTTGACACAACACATAGCGATGTTTGCTGAAACTTAGAACATTACCATTCTATTTAAAGGAATATAAACATGCCACAGCTGAGGAGGTAAATTAAACAAATAACAAAACCTGTGGAAATAAAGTAAGCCAGTATCTAGATGTAATCTAGTGGAGCGTTCAAGGATCAGGTGTGAAGTTCTGAACTTTCCAAAGGATCTCTCACCTGGAGAGAGGAATCCATCAGATTCATCTAATTTGTCTCGGAACCATTGTGTCTGGGAAGGTGGTTTCCAGGACAACCTCAAACATGGCGTTTCTGATCTCACAATATCGAACCAACCAAGATGACCACGTTTACTCAGTGCTCAGTTGGATCTAGGCTAGGATGGCAAAGATTCCTTCAAATGACCGATGGAAATTCAAAGACAACACCCAACAGTAATGAAAGCACTCACACATCAGCCTACAGAACCTATGGTGATTAAAGAAATACCAAACTCCTAACTTGAAATGAAGGAGAACACACTGATAAGCATATCGAAGGGAGATAGCTCGGAACCATGACGATTAGACTATGGAAACGAAAGCAAGCTCCCAGAAAATGGAAGGCAAACAGAAATCACACCTCAATAATCCACAGTGAACGACTTCAGTGTTTAGTTAGGGTCTGCTTGAACGTTTGAAAGTCAGAGAAAGTCACAACCCCAAAACTTGCATTCAAGGTCAAACCTGGGCTAACTGGGAAGGGTGAGTTCTGAGACTGCTCCACACGGGCTCTGAAACCCTGTGTCCCCGAAGCCTGATTGGAAAAGAGACACGATTCTGACAAATACTCCGACATCACAGTGGTCCAGAAAAAGAAGCTGGCCTCATCTACACAGGGCCAGAGTTGGGCTCAAGTAACATGTTAAAGTACATTCCACTCAACTGCAGGTTGCCAATGGAAGACGAAAGGGGCCAGCCAGTGGGGCAGCCGTGAAGTCCCTGCATTCTGAGTCGGCAACCCAGGGTCGGCCACGTGGAATCCTGGGGGTGAGCCTCCTCACCGCTCATCCAGCCATTCTGGGCCAGGCATGCGACCCAGTGTAGAGGCATATGGGAAGCAACGTTATACCACGCTACTCTTGCTCAGCAAATACAGCAGCATAGCCAGCAGATGTGAGCACAGCCATAAACTTCTGCTAAAACAAACCAATTAAATGTTGCTAAGAATAGAAAAAAGGAACAGCGAAAAAGAAAGCATGCCAGTAAAAAGAAAAAAACATCTAGGAATAACATTGGCCAAACAGGAGAAAGCTATGTCTACCGAAATCTAGCAAAGCTTTGGGCAAAGAAATTCCACAAGACACAAGGAAACGGAAGTCTATTCCATGTTCTTTGAATGGAAGAACGAACACACTTTAAGCATCCATACCGCAAAAAGCAATGTCTGCATTCCATGTCGTCCCAGGCAAAGTTGCAGCAATCTTTCCCACAGAAATAGAAGAGAGAATACTAAAGTTTCTATGTGGCAACAAAGGACCCTGAATAGGAAGAGGAATCCTGAGGAAAACGAACAAAGCAGCATGTATCACACTTTCTGATTGCCAAATATAGGATAAAGCACTAGGTACCGGTACAGCACAGCCTTTCCCCCAAAATAGGCACACAGACCCATGGAACAGATTTGAGCCCAGCAGTCAACTGCCACATATATGGGCAGCCCATTTTCGACACGGGAGCCAAGAGGAGACAGCAGAGAAAGGAGAGTCTCGAAAAGAAACAGTGCTGGGAAGACTTCAGAGCCACAAGTGGCACAATGAGACTAGACCATGATGTTACACCAGGCACACATACCACATTGAAATGGATTAAAGTTTTGAATGGAAGACTTGAAACCATGAAACTGCTGCCGGAAAATGCAGGCAGCTTGCTCTTTGCCATCTGGCATAGCCGCCTACTTGGAAGAAGCATGTGTGACTGGGTAAGGGCAACAAAAGAAACAAGAAACAAGCGTGACTCCATCCAACGCAGAAGCTTCTACCCGGCCAACGACTCCATCGACTCAATGCAAAGACAGCACAACTGTGACAGGATGTTTGCAGAACAGACATCGGAGAAGGGGTGAACAACCATAAGATCCAGTGAACTCATACATCTCCACAGGAAAGAAAACAATGAGCCCAACAAAACCTGGGCAAAAGATGGAAACACACATTTCTCCCAGGAAGATAGAAAGATGGCCAACAGGCTGTATGAAAACATGTTCCTCATCATTAAGTGTGAGGCCAATGCAAATCCGAAGTGCAATGAGATAGCAGCTCACAGTGGTCAGAATGGCTATAAGGGTGAAGACACGAAACAACAAGTTTCAGAGAGGAGGTGGAGAGAAGGGAAGCCTCCTGTACTGCAGGTGGGAGTTTGAGACGATGCAGCCACTACACAAAGGAGTGAAAATTCAGGATGTTTCAGAATCCACCTAGCATATGATCCAGCTATTCCTCTGTGATGTATATATCCAAAGATCATGGAAACAGTAATGCACAGAGATCCGTGCACTGCTGTGTTCACCACAGCCTTACGCCCGATATCCAAGACTTGGAAGCCTTCCTGATGCCCATCAAGGGACGAATGGAGAAGGAAGATAGGCTATAGCCACACAGTGGCATAGCATTCAGCTGTCGGAATGGATGCAGTCCAGCCATTTGTGACCACCAGAATGGCTCCTGAGGGTACTAGAGGAACTGAAACAATCGCCGGGGTAAGGTCAAATACCACAGGATCTCACGTACAGGAGAAGAGGAAAAACGGACCAACAAACAGGTAGCATGTGACATGGGATTGGTAGTTCCCAGAGGAAAAGTAGGCGAGGGCCAGAGGGAGAAAGAGTTGATTAGGCACAAGTATCTTCAGAGCCTGTAATTAGCCTTACGGTGTTGAAGATGATGTAACCTACTCAGAAGTCTAAATCTATGAGGATGTAGATCTGAAAGCTATAGCATGTTAGAATACAGGGTTACGGCAATCAATCCACATAAAATCAAAACTCCAAAAAGGGGTGCAGACTTAAGGCCTAAAGCTTTATAGGCTGAAAGAGATCAGAGAGGATGAACTTCCAAGGATTGGTAATCACCTCAAAGTGCTTAATGATGCTACAGAAAGGTAGACCTTTGCAAAGTGATGAAGCGGAATACTAGCAAGAGAACATGTTCCGTGCTAAACTCATGAACCAATGGAAAATAATACCTTCCATGATGTTACTACTGATTCCCTTCACGAATGTTTGAAGCAGGCCAATATCTTCCCAAGTTCAGGCCAAAGGTTGGTGCAGAAGTCTAATTCATTGCCGGCCCTGTGGTGCAGCAGGTAAGTGCCCAACTTTCTCTTGCGTGGCCTGGGCTTCAGGGGCTAGCATCCTGGGTACAGATCAGATTTCTAGCATTAGGAAATCCCGATTTCAAGGTATGGTTGGCACAGAGATCATAAAGAAGTAGTAATTGTGAGGAGGCCTTATCAATACTCACCATAAAAAGAACCATGAGAATATTAGAGTCTATGAACGCATCTGGTACGCTTTCCCAAATCATGAAGGAAGGAAAATATGTGACCCACCAAGGTGGAATCGTCAGACTGCCATGAGATCACACGATCATTGTTCATCACAGGATTTCCTGGGCAACGTCAACTTGGGAGGGAGTCCAGGACTTTCTCTGGGGAAAGTCCACCCATTTGGCCATATCCACAAAAGATATGCGATAAAACCCAGGATAATCTTAAAGGAAAGAAACCGCTGTCTAGAGGGAATGTAGTAGACCTTTCCAAGTTAGAGGACAAAGCTGAAAACCAACAACACATCCAGAACAAGGAAAACTATCCTTCCTGGAAAGGGGGAGTAGTCAGGCTGGGAGGAGACGGCTCTGAAACACTGTGTCCATGGAGGTTGTCAGGACAACTTTGAATTCTGAGAGTGTTTATGACATTACAGCGAACGTGTCACCCCAGATGGCTGCATGTTTACAGTACCAGGAGTGGCTTAGGCTGGGATACTCAAGTGAGAGATACCCAGAAACAGCTTTTCCATACAGAAACCAGGCACAGAAACTTGAAGAGATCAAAGAGATGCTGATTCCAGGGATAAGAAAGGTATCATTGTGATGATACTTCATTCTTCCTTCGTTTTCTTCCATTCCATGCGCACTGATGCCCTTCCGTTTCCTTGTATCTTGTGGAATTTCTTTCCCCAAAGCTTTGCTACTTCTCGGTTTACATAGCTTTCACCTGTTTGGCACAGCTTATTCCTAGATACCTTGTTCTTCCTAGTAGCATGCTTTTTTTTCTTTTTTGAGGTTCAGTTTTTCTATCCTTTGCAACTTTTGATTAGTTTTATTTAGGCAGATGTTTACTGCTGTGCTCACATCTGCTGGCAATGCTGCTGTATTTGCTGAGGAAGACTGGCCCAGTCTAACGTCGCTTCCCATCTGCCTGTTTACTTTGTTGCCCATTCCTGTCACACACGCTTCTTCCAAATAGGCTGCTAAGACAGATGGCAATGAGCATGCTGCCTAGGTTTTCTCCTAGAAGTCTCACGGTTTCAAGTCTTCCATTCAAGTCTTTAATCCGTTTCGAGGTGGTGTGTGTGACTAGTGTAACATCATGCTCTACTCTCATTGTGTTACATTTGGCTGTGCAGTCTTCCCAGCACCGTTTCTTGTCGAGACTCTCCTTTCTCCACTGTGTACTCTTGGTTCCCTGGTTGAAAATGTGTTGCGCATGTATGCATGTGCATATATGCGTGAGTTGACCTCTGGGCTCTTGGTGCCTGTTTTTGGGCCCAGACTGTGCCGTTTCGGTTCCTAGCACTTCGTCCTATATGTGGAAATCAGAAAGTGTGATACGTCCTGCTTTGTTCATTTTCTTCAGGATTCCTTTGGGTATTCAGGGTCCTTTCCTTCTGGATAGAGACTTTATTATTCTCTCTTCTATTTCTGTGGGAAAGATCACTGCAACTTTGACTGGGATTGCTTGGAATCCACAGATTCCTCTATCCGCTATGGACGTTTCAAGTGTGTTAGTTCTTCCATTCCAACAGCACGGAATAGTCTTCCGTTTCGTTGTGTCTTCTGGAATTTCTTTAGCCAAAGCTTTGCTAGTATCAGTTTACAATGTTTCCACCTGTTTAGTGAAGGTTAGTCCTAGATATCTTAGTATTCTTTGTGACATGCTTCGTTTTTTGAGGCTCAGTTTTTCTATTCCTTGCAAATTTTAATTGGTTCTGTTTTGGCAGAAGTTTATGGCAGTGCTCACATCTGCTGGTCGTGCTGTTGTATTTGCCGAGCAAGAGTGGCACTGTCTAACGTCACTTCCCATCTGCCTCTACACTACCTCCAAGGACTCTCCCAGGATGGCTGTACCAGCAGTGAGGAGGCTCAACCCCAAGAGCACAAATGGACGACCACGGGCTGTGGACCCAGAAGGCACGGACTTCACAGCTTCAGCAGTGGCCAGCCCCTTTCATGTTCCATTGGCAACCTGCTGTTTTGGAATGTGACTTCAATATGCTACTGGAGCCCAGCTCTGGCCCTGTGTAGATGAAGCCATGTTGTTTTCCTGGTCTACTGTGATGTCATAGGATTTCTGAGAATTGTGTCTGTGCTGTGCCAGCAAGCCTCATGGACACAAGGTTTCAGAGCCCGCTTGTAGCAGTCTCAGAACTCACCCATTCCATTTAGCCCAGGTTTGACCTTCACTGCAGGTTTTGGGGTTGTGACTTTTCTGACTTTAAAAAGTTTAAGCAGAATCTGTCTAAACACGGCCGTCTTTCACTGTGGATTATTCAGTTGTGATTTCTGTTTGCCTTACATTTTCTGGGACCTTTTTTTCTCTTCCATAGGCTAATCATCATGGTATTGCTAAGCTATCTCCCTTCGATGTGCTTATCAGTGTGTTCCCTTTTCATTCCAAGTTATAAATTTTGCATTTCTTTGATCACCATATGTTCTGTTGGCCGTTGTGTGAGTCCTTTCATGATTGTTGGGTGTTGTCTTTGAATTTCCATCGGTCACTTGAAGGAATCTGTGCTATCCTGGCCGAGGTGACACTGAGCACTGAGATCATGTGGTCATCTTCCTAGGTTAGAGATTCTGAGATCAGAAACTCCAGATTTGAGGTTGTCCTGGCAACCATCTTCACGGACACAATGGTTCCGCAACAAATTAGACGAATCTGATGAATTTCTCTTTCCAGGTGAGAGATCCTTCTGTCTATTTCTGGATTTGGAAAGTTCGAACTTCACCCCTGATCCTTGAACGCTCTGCTAGATTATGCCTAGATACTGGCTTACTTTCTTTCCACAGGGTTTGTTATTTGTTTGATTTACATCCTCACCTGTGGCGTGTTTATTTTTCTTTAAATATAATGATAATATTCTAATTTTCAGCCAACATCGTTACATGTGGTGTTGAAACACATAATCAATACTCCTTCTATGGCAGGAGAAGGGGGAGAGAATCTCATTGATCCCAACTTAGGACTCTAGCCTTGGAGTGCAGCATTCACCAAGGAATGACCCCCTCTGCAAAAGGGTGCTTTTGAGCCACTTCTAGAGTCCTTCCAAACCAAGAGACATACCCCAAGCATGACAGTTGTCCATTCCTTCCAGGCTTCAAAGAGGTGTCTTGTGACACATTAGCATGTAGCCAGTGGGCACCCATGATGCCAGAGCTATGGAAAGTGAGACTTCTCTTTAAAAAATGCTAGTGGCCTAGGACGGCGGCTTTGAATCTTCTCTACAATGACCTCAAGAGATCATTCTTGACTTTGGATTATGAGTGAGGCAGAAGGACAACATAGGTCTCATAGTTCCAGCCTCTTGTTTCAAATCAAGTTTCAAGCTTGAATCAGAATGGCCTCCTCTTCGACGTGAGGAGATGGCAATGTTCTCATCTCAGTGCTTGTCCCTCTATTATGGCTTCTTCCCAATGATTCCTGTCTTATCCCTTGAATTAGCATATCTTTGATTCCTTCAAGTTTCTGTGCCCTGTTTCTGTGGGCAAAAGCTGTTTCTGAGTATCCCTCACTTGAATGTCCTAGCCTATGTCAATCCTCGGGCTGGAAACCTGTGGCCATCTTGGGTGACATGTTCACCGTGATGTCATAAACACCCTCAGAATTCGAAGTTGTCCTGAAGACCTCCATGCACACAGTTCTTCAGAACCATCTCATCCCAGTCTGATTACTCCCCCTTTCCAGGTAGGATAGTTTTCGTCGTTATCTATTTCTTGTCAGTTTCTAACTTTTTCCTCAAACTTGAAAAGGTCTGCTACCTTCCCTCTAGACACTGGTTTCTTTCCTTTCGTATTAATCTGTGTTTTCTCTCTTATCTCTTGTGGATGAGGCCAAATGGGTGGACTTTCCCAAGAGAAGGTCCCGGAGGCGCTCCCAAGATGACTTCCCAGGCAATCCTCTGATGCGCAATGATTGTGTCATCTCTTAGCAGTCTGACAATTCCACTTTGGCATGTCACATGTTTTCCTTCCTTCATTATTTGGGGAAGTGTTCCTGATGCGTTCATAGTTTGTAATATTCCCATGGTTCTTTTTCTGGTGTGTACTCATAATGTCTCTTCAAAATTTCGATTTCTTTAGGATGTCTGTCCGCACCATACCGTGAAATCTATATTTGCTAATGCTACTAAACTGATCCACACCCGTGGTGCTAACCAATGAAGCCCTGGCCGCCCAGGCGGAACCTGGGCACATACCCAGTACACCACAGGGCCGGCACTGAAATGGACTTTTGGATCAAACTTTTGCCTGAACTAGGGATGATGTTGGCCTGCTTTGGTTATTCCTAACAGTAATTAGTAGTAACATTGTGGACTGTAACCTTTTCTTTTGTCTCCTGAGTTTAGCACGGAACGTGTTCTCTTGGTAATGTTCTTCTTCAACTCTTTGTAATGGTCTTCCTTTCTGTAGCATCATCAAGCATTTTGAGGTGATTACCAATCCTTGAAAGTTCATCTCCTCTAATCTCTTTCAGCCTCCAAAGTTTTAGGCCGTAATCTGGACCCCTAGAGAACATATGGTAAATAAAGAAATACAAAATTCATAACTTGGAATGGAGGAGAAAAGACTGATAAGAATATCTATGGGAGATAGCTGTGAAAGACCATGACGAATGATGTGGATTAAGGCTGCCGCAGCTCGAAAAGCCCAAGGTTACCTGGCCTACATACCAAACTACATGACCCAGTGAGTTTTATTTTATTTTTTGTATGAATTAGAGGTGTCACAGTGATAGAAGCCCATTTCATGCTCACCTACATGCCTATCTATATGGCCAGATTGGTATTTAATGCTATATGACCACACAATAACCAGACCCCATCTGAACTGAAATCATTTAATGACTTTTAACATCATCTTTTCTTTTTCCAGTAAAAATGTCACATACCAATGCATTATAAAATTAGCCCTTACCTTCAACTCAGGGCAGCAGCAGGACCTCTGACTGCCCATGGAACCTTTCCCTATGCAGCAGCAGCAGCAGCTCTTCACTGCCCATAGGTCCTGTCCCCATGCAGCAACTATTTACAGCCCATGGGTCCTGTCGCCATGTTGACCTGTACCATTCTATAAGTAAAAGAGCACCACTTCCAGAATTTGAGAGTCCAAGAAATCTTTCTTTTGACTCTTCAGCTCACCAAGCCCATATCATATCTTGTGGCTCATATCAAAAACTTGCTTCATAGGTTTGTGAGTTTGACTTCTGGTAAGTGCCCTTTTCTTCATTGTGCATCTCTCTTTTTCAAGGATGGATCTAAATTCACTTCTCCATCAGGAACCTTCTTGGATAGCTGCAGGAATCCACGTTTGCTGCCCATGGCTACTCTATGGGGCAAATCATGGCATTCAGCTTGAAGAGAATCAGTACCTTAAGCCTAAGGGCGATGTAGAGTGAATTACTCCATTCCTTCCTGACTCTATCTCTAATATACAAATTTTAGGTGGGCACGGGTCGGCCACTTAAGTCCTTAGGATGGCCAGCAATCTGTAAGACTCCCCTGGAAGGTTTCTTTTCCTAAGGCTGGATTGGGATACCTCTCATGGCACCTGACCATGCTCTGAACTGTGTGAATGTCTCAATCGGGACTACAGTTCAAGGAAAGTACTAAAGTCTAACCTTTGGTTGCATGTGGGAAACCCTTCTTCGGAGAATGGCTCCAACATGCAATTGGGTAGAATGTCCCCCAGCTCGGTGGAAAATTCTACACTATTTTTCTCCATCCTGTTCTCTCTTAACGTTCTCCTTTTCTCTTGGGGACCATTCAACAGGCACCTATTACTGCCAGGCAGAATAGGAAAGATGTTCACCAGGCAGCTGTTACTGCCAGGCATACCACGGAAGGTACACAAGGGATGCAATGCTGGGGGCCACGCCCATCACCCCTTGCTATAGGAAACCCACAGTAGGAACCACATGTAGGATGCGGCCGTAGGGTCAGGGGTGATCATCAAGGTAATGGACATGTCTCTTTCATCTTTGTTAGAGTTACAATGGCCATTTTCATCTCCTTTTGAACTTTGCAACTGGGGAAACAAAGGAATCTTTCAAGGATCAAGGTCTCCACTACTGGAGCCGCAAATGTGGCTTTCTGGGACTGATCACCCCAGCGACCATAAGTAGGGTGCCCTCTCTTGGCGGTTGACTCATTGAGTAGTTTATTCACCTACTGAGTTGGCTATGAGGGTAGGAGACCTGTGATTTATTCTGAGAACTGTTGGGCTACGGTAGTGTGCCACAGCACAGGAACTGTTGTGTGACTCTTATCTTGAGAACCCTCTGAGAGCAACCATGAGGGTGAGGTCTGGTGTCTTCTTTTCCTTTCTATGTTTTGCTCATCATGTCATCTGTTGTCACCAAGTCGAGGTTAAGTTCTGGCTGGACCTGACCAGAACATGGACCTTCTGTAAAATCGAACAACTTGAAAATATTTTGCAAGGACCTTAACTCTCAACCCGGGTACTGGGAGCCCTGGCCTCCAGCCAGTTCCAGGTGTTTGTAGCCACTGCACCCTTCTCCAGTCCACTGCCAGTCACACACTGGCTTTACTGCCATGGGGAATGGCATAAGCATCCCCAGAGACTCACCACTCAGGGTCATTCTAACTAATTAGAAACACTTTCAATTGTATGGGTTAAGCCCCAGAAACTCCAGCTGGTAAAAAATGCGTGATGTTTCTCTGTGCCTTTATGGTGCAGTTGGACAGGTAGATCAACCTAGAACGTCCTTCAAGTTACAGTCCAGTTTCTGAGAAATCAAGAGCAACTGTCCTTAGAAAATCCTTGCAAGACTGGAAAGACAGCACTAGAGGCAGTTCAGATTCCACCTAGTTCCTTTATCATGAAAATAATTATCATCCCCCCTCTCCAGGAACTACTATCTATCCCATCACTCACTCTTAAGACTGACAAAAAGAAAGGAGGGGAAAGGAGACGTGGCCATAAATGTGCCATTGAAAGAGTCTAGCATCTCGAGGGTCTTCTCCATAAGTATTTGTAAAAAGGCTCAAAACAAAGTTTACCTTCATAACTGGTGAGCTTTATATTATTGTACCTGATTCACGGCAGTAGCTTTTAAAAACAGTAGTTGTACAGTCTCTGTGTATGCGTGTCTATGTTTTGGTTATACATGTGATATTTTCAGCCTTGGGTGGTATGACCAAAATTAAGATCTCTGTTTAGTTGGCTTATAGTAAGTGTTTACATAAATGCTAAATGCAGTAGAAATTAACTCAGTGCCTTTCAAAGTTAATGTCATGTGAATTAACCTTTGGTAAATGAAAGACTGTTTAAGTTTGTTGGTCTGATTCAAAATAGTCTTGTTGTGAGGGATGTCGGTATTTGCATAGGGATGCAGGCCTTCAGCCTGGGTTTACTAGTCATATAAGTTCACGTTGTCTGCAAAATTTGTCAGCAAAGTAATAGCTTTAAATGATGACCAGTTTTGTCTAGGGCCTCATGAGGTTTCAGTAGGTAATCTGAACATGATTGATGGAAACAAATGGTTTAAATAGATAATACTCATTAAAGTGAGTACAAAAACTTTTATGGTCTGTATAGTTTGGGAAAGAAAAACAGCTTCGAAATGCTTTTTGGTAACCATCTCGATTTTGCCAAGTTAAGTTAAATGATAAAAATCTGAATATCTGGGTCGTTTCTGGATAGGACGAAACACTGAAACATTATTAATAAACACATGTAAGTTATCTACTTTTGGCTTCTTCTTGAAGAGGCTAAAAGCGTGTGGGTGTATTAAAAACCATGCCTTGTGTTTTATTGTAAAGTGGCGTGTTTCTAAATTTATGAAGTGTTCAGAATGCTGATATAAAAGACAATTCATAATTGTTTTCCTTTTTAGTTTTTAGTAGGTCTGTTAAGGGTTAAAAGTTCTAATTAACCTACGTAATTAAAGCCAGAGGAAATTACTAAGAAAAAGAGCTCTGTATTCAAGGAAGTTAAAATGTACGTTTTCAGTAAAAAAGGTATAAATAATGGAAATATTTTTGTTTGATTGGTTAAGGAAGATAAATTCGTCCTGATGTACTAGAAAGGAAAACAGAAAGACTTTGGGACAAATTCTGAAAACATAAAAGAAAGTTTTAGAAGGTTTGTGAAGAAGAAAATCTGAAAGGAGTTTTATGCCTGGTAAAGAAGACTAAAGTAAGTTCAATTAAGTGAATGAGTTTGAATGTTAAAAATAAGTAGGTGAGAAATTCAAATTTGGTTTTCTCTAAAAGGATACATTTTCTTGAACTTTTGATCTGCTCTTGATAAAGAGGTTATAAAAGCTATTCCTTTGAGTAAGTCTACCTAAGAGACAAACCTGTTTTGTGAATATAATGACTTAGGTCACTCCTAATATTATTGACTCTTTCTGTTATCACTTTGAATAGATACCTGAGCATATTTCACAGTGAGTGTTGTTTCACATTTGAACAAGCATTTGAAAAGCTTTTGATATGTTTTGACAAGATTCTCCCTCAAAAATATTCAAATCATAAATGAAGGCTGTCTTTTGACCTGGTAGACAGAAGAAAAATTAATCTGAGGCTTTTCAGAGGGCCCTTAAAATACTAAACTAATTAGACTTATTTGGTCTATTACATTGCACGGGAATCATTGTAAAATAAGTAATGATAGACTTTCTTAGGTGTTATTAGATGGGTAAATGTTATTAATATAGATGTCTTAAAAATATATAGCATTCCTAAAATTCTGATCTGTCCTGGTTATCAATCATAAGTCCACTTATTATCTGGAAGTTTAATATGTCACAGAAGTAGCCCAGTTTCTTTGACAATTGCCCTTTTGAGTCCTTTGTCCATTTCCAGGTAGTTGTTGTTTTACTCTGATTCTTTTTCCTCTTGCAAATATGTTTCGTCTTCTGAGAAATTCCAGGAAAAGGTTCTGACAAAAAGGTTCTAACTGACAGGCTTCTGATAAACTTTCAGATTGTAAAACTGAGCTGAGTAAGAAATTACAGAATTCTAACAGAAACTAAGTTCATCAATCTACTAACAGAAGATTCAGCCCCAGAACTGATTATGCAGGGCTGTGTGAACTGATAAGGATGATTGTAATTTTTTAGGACTTCTATTTGAAATATTGTTGAGTTTTGATGTGTTGTTTTGTTTTCTCGTAATGAAGGAAAGCTTTTTCTCTTTTCTCTTATGCTAACTATGACTTACAGCCATTTAGTGAAATTATACCTTCATGAGCAAAACTGAAACATTTACCTTTTTCTCCCTACCTTATCCCTAAGGAATTGTCATACCCTTTGTTACTGAGTATGGTCATTTCGTGGCAATATTTGCATAAGTTCCATAAGAATCTGTTCTCCTTATAACAGGACACATTTGTTATATTACCAAGGCTTTGACTGGAATGTCATATTTGTAACATACAGGCTCAGATATGACAAGACAGCATTTCAGGAACAAAGATTGGACTTTCTGGAATACAGCCACTTGGAAACATGGGCCTGGTACCTTGTTTACAGAGATTCTGGCAATCTTGCCCGGTCACTAAGGAATCTTGCTTATCTGGCAGGTGCAGGGAACCTCCAAATATTTTGGGTGACCTCAAAGAGAACACAACTCAAATCTGTAGGTACTGCAGGCCAAATCTGATGGCAAGTCCTTGGCTTGGCTTTTCTGGCCTACAGAGGCCTTCACAGTTCAATGTGAGACTCCTCAGAAAAAATTCCAGCAAAGCAGATTTTTAAAAACCTGTATAAGCAATTCTGATTCTTTCTGCTCTTATGTAAATAATTGGAGCAAGTTGTATTGAAACTACACTTTATTTGCAAAAGTGTTAACCATAATTTGGCTATCTTTTGTAAAAATCAGGATGATTTAAGAGAGCAAAAAATTACGCTTCTGTAGAAGCTATAGTAGCCATTCATGGATACTAGATTCTAGCTATTTTCTTCCGCAAGATTCATCTATTACTAATCGTAATGTCTCCTTGTGGCCATCTATCTCTGACACCTCAGAGTTCCCTGGCCACAATCAAACATTTTCCTTCAATACTACTGTCCAAATACTAACTAGATTTGCCTTGTCACAGGTGTATCAAACAAAACAAGTTCCAACAGTAAAGTCCCCAACTTATCAATACACACAGGATGGACCATATCAAATTTGTGACGAATATATGGGGTTCACTCTTACTAGTGGGCAACTCAGTAAAAGGCAGCTCTCTGTTGGGAACAAACCAACCACACCTGTGATACATGGCCTAATAGCAGCTGACCTTGGGAAAAAATCTTTTTTATATGTGTTCTTATGTCATAGCCTTAAAAAAAAAATACTGGTTAGTTTGGGACTGACTGGGATAGACGGCCCAGAATGCATTGGTTAGCCCTTAATGGTGCTCAGTGGATATGTGGCTCCAATTTATTACCTTGGCTGCCACCTGGATGGATTGGATGATGCACCCTAGGGTTTGTCTGGATGCAAGGTAGAACTACATTTACTATATCTCCTCCTGCTAAGCTACCCAACCTGCAACAGCACTGGACCTGCTCTGTCTTCCACTGGTATAACCATCTTTCCGCAATTTTCCTTCCCCAATTAGGAATCGAAAATATCGTCTTGCACACGGAAGTCCTAAACAAATTTAATATGAAGGCATTAAATGATACACAACATAGCATTTCGCTGCTCAATTTAGAAGTATCCCAAGTGTGTAAGGCAGTCCTCCAAATCCAAATGGCACTGGATGTCTTGACAGCAGCACAAGGGGGCACCAGTGTCATTATAAAAACAATGTTGTGTCTATATTCCTGACTACCGTCAAAATATTTCTGGCTTCCTATCCCAGCCACCAAATTAAATCCATGTCTGAGCAACCCTAACTGTAAACGACTGGTTGAACTCCTAGTCAGGACCAGGTTTCTGCAGTACTTCAAAATCTTATTCATTGGGTTAAACATACTGCTTGTATTTCTTATTATAATTTGTTGTCTCTTTCGTTGTTTGTCTTTAGCATGTCAAAAATGTTTCACCTCCTGGACCACCTCTCGTCAAAGGATTCTCTCGTCTCCAGAGGCTCTGTACAACTTGTCACCCTTGAACTCCACCGGTGAAGACTTCTGGTCCACTGACCTTCCTACCTGTACCTATGGCCCCATTTTGGGGAAGCTCTATGACCTTGTACAGCCAGAAGTAGTTACAGAAGACTGACCATCATTCATATCCCCAAAGATTTCCGGTCATAATTGGTTCAGGGGTGGTTTATGATGTGGATTAATGCTGCCCAAGCTAGAGAAGCCCAAGGTGACCTGGCCTACATGCCAAACTACATGACCTGGTGGATATTTTTCTAATATGAATTGGGGCTGCCCCAGGGAGAGTAATCTCACATTGATCTGTGAAGGCCTCTAGATGCCAGAAAAGCCAAGCCAAGGACTAGCCATCAGATTTGGTCTGCAGTACCTACAGATGTGAGTTGAGTTCTCTTTGAGGTCCACCAAAGTATTCGGAGGTTCCCTGCACCTGCCAGATAAGCAAGATTCCTTAGTGACTGGGCAAGATTGCTAGAATCTCTGTAAACAAGGTACCAGGCCCATGTTTCCTAGGGACTGTATTCCAGAAAGTCCAATCTTTGTTCCTGAAATGCTGTCTTGTCATATCTGAGCCTGTATGTTTCAAATATGACATTCCAGTCAAAGACTTGGTAGTATAACCAATGTGTCCTGTTATAAGGAGAACAGATTCTTATGGAACTTATGCAAATATTGCCACTAAATAACCATACTCAGTGACAAAGGGTTTCCAAATTCCTTAGGGATAAGGTAGGGAGAAAAAGATAAATGTTTCAGTTTTGCTCATAAAGGTATAATTTCAGCAAATGGCTGTAGGTCATTGTTAGCATAAGGGAAAAGAGAAAAAGCTTTCCTTCATTACGAGAAAACAAAACAACACATCGAAACTCAACAATATTTCAAACAGAAGTTCTAAAAACTTGCAACCATCCTCATCAGTTCACACAGTCCTGTATAATCAATCCTTGAGCTGAGTTTTCTGTTAGCAGATCGATGAGCTTAGTTTCTGTTAGAATTCTGTAATTTCTTACTCCGTTCAGTTTTACAATCTGAAAGTTTATCAGAAGCCTGTCATTTAGAACCTTTGTGTCAGAACCCTTTCCTGGAATTTCTCGGAAGATGAAGCATATTTGCAAAAGAAAAAAAGCATCAGAGTAAAACAACATCTTCCTGGAAATGGACAAAGGACTCAAAAGTGCAATTGACAAAGAAACTTGACTACTTCGGTGGCATATAACACTTGCTGATAATAATTGGACTTATGACTGTTAACCAGGAAAGATCAGACTCTTAGGAATGCTATATAATTTTAAGACACCTTTATTAATAACATTTACCCATCTTATACCACCTAAGGAAGTCTATCATCACTTATTTCACAATGTTTCCCATGTAATTTAATAGACCAAGTAAGCCTAATTAGCTTAATATCTTCCTTCTTATAGGAAGAGAGAGCAAATGTCTTCGAGAAGTCTCAGGGGCCCTCTAAAAATCCTCAGAGTAATTTTTCTTCTGCCTACCATGTCAACAGAAAGCATTCATTCAGCATTTGAATATTTTTGAGGGAGAAGCTTGTCAAAACATATCAAAAGCTTTTCAAATGCTTGTTCAAATAGAAAGCAACACTCGCTGTGAAGCAATGCTCGGGTATCTATTCAAAGTTATAACAGAGTCAAAAATCTTAAGAGTGACCTCAGTCATTATTTTCACAAAACAGATTTGTCTCTTAGGTAGACTTACTCAAAGGAATAGCTTTTATGACCTCTTTACCAAGAGCAGATCAAAAGTTCAAGAAAATGTATCCTTTTAGAGAAAACCAAATTTGAATTTCTCACCTACTTATTTTGAACTTTCAAGCTCATGCACTTAATTGAACTTACTTTAGTCTACTTGACCAGGCATAAAACTCCTTTCAGAATTTCTCCTTCACAAACCTTCTACAACTTTCTTTTTTGTTTTCAGAATTTGACCCAAAGTCTTTGTTTTTTCCTTTCTAGTACATGACGACAAATTTATCTTTCTTAACCCATCAAACAAAAATATTTCCATTCTTTATACCTTTTTTACTGAAAGCATCCATTTTAACCTCCTTGAATACAAAGCTCTTTTCCTTAGTAGTTTCCAGTAGGTTAATTCCATAAGGTAATTAGAACTTTAACCCTTAACAGACCTAGTAAACACTAAAAAGGTAAACAGTTATGGATTGTCTTTTATATCAGCATTCTAAACACTTCCTAAGTTTAGAAACACGCCACTTTACAACAAAACACAAGGCATGCTTTTTAATACACCCACACTCTTTTAGCCTTTTCCATAAGAAGCCAAAAGTAGATAACTTAGATGTGTTTATTAATAATGATTCAGTGTTTCATCCTATCCAAAAATGATCCAGATATTCAGATATTTATTATTTAACTTTACTTGGCCAAATTCAAGATTGTTACCAAAAGAATTTGAAGCTGTTTTTTACCCCCAAGTATAGAGACCATAGATGTTATTGTATTCACTTTTATGAGTTTTATGTATTTACACCATTTGTTTCCAACAATTATGTTCAGATTACCTACGGAAACCTCATGAGGCATTAGACAAAACTGGTCATCATTTAAATATATTATTTCGCTGACAAATTTAACAGAGAATGTCAACTTATATGACTAGTAAACCGAGGCCGAATGCCTGCATCCTATGCGAATACTGACAACTCTGACAACAAGACTATTTTCAATCAAACCAACAAACTTAAAGAAGCTTTCATTTACCAAAGGTTAATTCACATGATATTAACTTTGAAAGGCACTGAGTTAATTTCTACTACATTTAGAATTTAAGAAAGCACTTACTTTAAGCCAACTAAACAGAGATCTTTATTTTGGCCATATCATCCAGGGGTAAAAATATCACATGTATAACGTACACATAGACACACATACACAGAGACTGTACAACTATTGTTTTAAAAGCTACTGCTGTGAATCAGGTAGAATAATATAAAGCTCACCAGTTATGAAGGTAAACTTTGTTTTGAGCCTTTTTACTAATGCTTATGGAGAAGACTCTCTAGATGCTATACTTTTTGCAATGACACACTTATGGCCATTTATCCTTTCCCCTCCTTTCTTTTTTTTTTTTTTGAGTCTTAAGACTGAGTTATTGGCTAGATAGTAGTTCCTGGAGGGGGGGAAGATAATCCTTTTCATGATAAAGGAACTAGTTTGAAACTGAGCTGCCTCTAGAACTGTCTTTCCAGTCTTGCAAGGACTTTCTAAGGACGGTTGCTCTTGATTTCTCAGAAACTGGACTGTAACTTGAAGGACGTTCTAGGTTGATCTACCTGTCCAACTGCACCATAAAGGCACAGAGAAACCTCACAAACTTTCTCCCAGCTGCAGTTTCTGTGCCATAATCCAGACAAATGAAAGTGTTTCTAATTAGTTAGAATGACCCTGAGTGGTGAGTCTCTGGGGATGCTCATGGCATTCACCATGGCAGTAAAGCCAATGTGCAACTGACAGTGGAGTGGAGAAGGGTGGAGTTGTATTCACTTTTATGAGTTTTATGAGTTCCTACAAAGGTCTGGAACTGACTGGGGGCCGGGGCTCCAAGTACCCGGGTTGAGAGTTAAGTCCCTTGAAAAATGTTGTCATGTTTTTCGATTTCACAGAAGGTGCTGGTTCTGATCAGGTCCAGCCTTATCTTAACCTCGACTTGGTGACAACAGAGGAGATGACCAAAACAAAGAAAGGAAAAGAAGACGCCAGACCTCACCCTCATGGCCGCTCAGAGGGTTCTCAAGATAAGAGTCACACAACCGTTCCCGTGCTGTGGCACACTACTGTAGCATGACTGTTCACAGAAAAAACCACAGATTTCCTACCCTCATAGCCAGCTCAGTAGGTGACTAAAATACTCAATGAGTCAACCGCCAACAGAGGGCACCCTACTTGGGGTCGCCAGGGTGATCAGGCCCAGAAAGCCAAAGTTGGGGCTCCCAGTGTTGGAGGACTTGACTCTTGAAAGATTTCTTTGTTTCCCGGTTGCAAAGCTCAAAAGGAGACGAAAATGGCCATTGTATATCTAACAAAGATGAAAGAGACACGTCCATTACCTTGAAAATGCCCCCTGAACCTACGGCAGCATCCCACCTGTTGTTCCTACTGTGGGGTTCCTATAACAAGGGGTGACAGGGGTGTCTGCCAGCATTGCATCCCTTGTATACCTTCCCTCGGATGCCTGGCAGTAACAGCTGCCTGGTGAACATCTTTCCTATTCTGCCTGGCAGTAATAGGTGCCTGGTGAATGGTCCCCGAGACAAAAGGAGAAGTTTAAGAGAGAACATAATGGAGAAAAAGTGTGAGGAATTTTCCGCCGCTCTGAGGGACATTCTACCCAATTGCGTGTTGGAGTCATTCTCTGAAGAAGGGTTTCCCATACTCAAGCAAAGGTTAGACTTTGGTAGTTTCCTTGAACTCGATTCCCGATTGGGACATTTGCCCAGTTCAGAGCCTGGTCAGGTGCCATGGGAGCTATCCCAATCCAGCCTTTGGAGAAGAAACCTTCCACTGGAGTCTTGCAGATTGCCAACCATCCTAATGACTTGAGTGGCCTATGCATGCCCAGGTAACATTTATATATTAGATATAGAGTCAGGAAGGAATGGATTAATTCATGCTACATCACCCTGAGGCTTAAGCTACTGATTCTCTTCAAGCTGAATGCCATGATTTGCCCCATAGAGTAGCCATGGGCAACAAACATCGATTCATAGAGCTAACCAAGAAAGTTCCTGATGGAGAAGTGAGTTTAGATCCATCCTCGAAAAAGAGAGAGGCACCAGGAAGAAAGGGGCACTTACCAGAAGTCGAGCTCAAAAACTGACGAAGCAAGTTCCCCATACAGGACACAAGATATGATGCAGGCTCAGCGAGCTGAAGAGTTGAAAGATTTCTTGGACTCTCAACGTCTGGTAGTGGTGCTCTTTTATTTAGAGAACTTTACAGGATAACATGGGGACAGGACCCATGGGCAGTAAAGAGATGCTGCATGGGGACAGGATCTATGGGCAGTGTAGAGCTGCATGCATGGGGACAGGACCCATGGGCAGCGAAGAGCTGCTGCTGCTGCTGAAGGCACAAAGGACCCATGGGCAGTCAGAGCTCCTGCTGCTGCCCTGAGTTGAGGGGAAGGGCTAATTTTATGAGTCATGGGTACATGACTTATTTTGACTGGAAAAAGAAAATATGATGTAAACGTCATTAAATGATTTCAGTTCAGATGGGGTCTGGTTATTGTGTGGTCATATAATATTAGATACTAATATGGCCATATAGATAGACATGTAGGTGAGCATGACCTGGGCTTCTCTCACTGGGGCACCTCTAATTCATACCAAAAGAAATTCACCGGGTCATATAGTTCTGCTTGTACACCAGATAACCTTCGGCTTTTCGAGCTGGGGCGGCCTTAATCCACATCAATTGTCATGGTCTTTCTCAGCTGTCTCCCATAGATATGCTTATCAGTCCGTTCTCCTTCATTCAAGTTATTAATTTTGTATTTCTTTAGTCACCATATGTTCTCTAGGCCGACGTGTGAGTGCTTTCGTGATTTTTGGGTATTGTCTTTGAATTTCAATCGTTCACTTAAAGGAATCTTTGCTATCCTAGCCTAGGTCCAACTAAGCACTGAGAACACGAGGTCATCTTGGTGTGTTGACATTCTGAGATCGGAATCTCCAGATTCTAGTTTGTCCTGGCAACGACCATATGGACATAATGTTTCCGAGACAAATTAGAGAAATCTGATGGATTCCTATCTCCAGATAAGATATTTTTATGTCTCTTTTCTGAATTGGGGACACTTGAAGTGGACCCTGGATCCTTGATCATTTCAGTAGACTACATCTGGATGCTGGTTTACTTTATTTCTGTAGGATTCGTTAGTTGTTCGACTTACATACTCATCTCTGTCATGTTTATTTTTCGTTAAATATAAGTGTAATGTTCTAATTTTCAGTCAACTTCCTCACATATGGTGTCAAAGCACATAAGCAATACTCTTCTATGGCGAGGGATAGGGGGAGAGAATTTCATTGTTGCCAAACTGAGCATTCTAGCTTTGGATACCAGCCTTCCCTTTGGATTGGTGGTTCCCAGAGGGAAAGAAAAAATCCTAAAACTCTTGCATATTTGCAGCATAAAGCTTTTGATGCTGAAAGAGATTAGAGAGATGAACTTCTAAGGGTTGTGAAGCTCCTCAAAATGCTTAATGAGGCTACAGAATGGTCGACCATTGCAAATAGATTAAGATGAATACTAAAAAGAGAATGTGTTCCATGCTAAACTCATGAACCAAGGGAAAATGTTACCCTCTATGAGGTCACTACTAATTACCTTCACGAATGATCGAAAAAGGCCAGCTTCTTCCCAAGTTCAGCGAAAGATTGCTCCAAAAGTCCAATTCAGGGCCGGTGCTGTGGTGTAGCAAATAAGTGCCCACATTCCTCTTGGGCGGCCCGGGCATCACCGCCTAGCATCACGGGTGGAGATCAGATTAATAGCAATGGGAAATCCAGATTTCATGGTCTGGTCGGCACAGAGATCATAAAGAAGTAGAAATTGTGAGGAGAACTTATCAATACGCATCAGAAAAGGAACCATGAGAATATTACAATCTATGAATGTATCAGGTACACGTCCCCAAATGATGAAGGAAGGAAGACATGTGACCCGACAAGGTGGAATTGTCAGACTGCCAGGTGATCACACGAGTCAGAGGATTGTCTTGGCAAATTGAACTTGGGAGGGACTCCAGGACTTTCTCTGTGGAAAATCCACCCATTTGGCCATATCCACAAAAGGTAAGAGGTAAAACCCAGGATAATCTTAAGGGAAGAAACCGGTCTCTGGAGGGAAGGTAGTAGACCTTTCAATGTTCAAGGAGAATCTTAGAAACTGATAAGAAATGCAGAACAAGAAGAACTATCCTACCTGGAAAGATGGAGTCTTCAGACTGGTATGAGATGGCTCTCAAACACTGTGTGCATGGACGTTGTCAGGATAACTTAGAAAAATCCGAGGGTGTTTATGACATCACGCTGAACATGTCACCAAAGATGGCCGCATGTTTCCAGGGCGAGTATTTGCCTAGGCTGTGATAGTGAAGTGAGAGATACCCAGAAACAGCTTCTCCCAACAGGAATCAGGCACAGAAACTTGAAGAGATCAAAGAGACACTGATTCAAGGGATAAGAAAGGAATCACTGGGAAGAAGCAATAATAGAGGGACAAGCGCTGAGAGGAGAACATTGTCATCTACTCAAGTAGATTGGGAGGCCGTGCTGATTCAACCCTGAAACTTGATTTGAAAAAAGAGGCCGGACCTGTCACTTATCAGTCCTACGTTGGCCTTCTGCCTTACTCATAATCCAAAGTCAAGAATGATCTCTTGAGGACATTGAAGAGAAGAATCGAAGCCTCCGTCCTACGCCCCTAGCATCCTTTGAAGAGAATTCTCCCTTTCCACAGCTCTGGAGTCATGGGGGCCCACTGGGTACATGCTAATGTGTCCCAAGACATCTCTTTGAAGACTTGAAGAAATGCACGCCTGTCATTCTTTGAGTATGTCTGCTGGTTTGGAAGGGCACTGGAAGTGTGCTGAAAAGCACCCTTTTCCAGAGGGCTTCGTTCCTGTGTCAAGGCTGCCCCCACAGGCTAGCATGCTCAGTTGGACTCCAATGAAATTCTCTCCCATTATCTCTTGCCATAGAAGGAGTACTGATTCTGTGTTTTGACACCATATGGAAGGGGGTTGGCTGAAAATTAGAACACTACCATTATATTTAAAGAAAACTACACATGCCAGAGCTGAGGATGTAAGTCAAATCAATAGAAAACCCTGTGGAAATAAAGTAAGCCAGTATCTAGACCTAATCTGGTGGAGCGCCCAAGGATCAGGGGTTAAGTTCGAAATTTCCCAAATCCAGAAAAGAGACAGAAAAATCTGTTACCTGGAGAGAGGAGTTCATCAGATTTTGCTAACTTGTCTCAGAAACATAATGTCCATGAAGGCGGTTGCCAGGACCCCCAAGAATCTGGAGTTTCTGATCTCAGAATGTCAACCCAGCCAAGACGACCACGAGTTCTCAGGGCGCAGTGTCAACTCGACCAGGATAGCAAAGATTCCTACAAGTGACCTATAAAAATTCCAAGACAACACCCAACAATCAAGAAAGGACTCACACCTCTGCCTACAGAACCTAAGGTGATTAAAGAAATGCAAAACTCATAACTTGGAATGAAGGAGAACGCACTGATAAGCATACCAAAGGGAGATACCTCAGAAAGACCATGACGATTGGACGATGGAAAAGAAAATAAGGTCCTGTCAAATGGAAGGCCAACAGACATCACAAGTGAATAATCCACAGTGATAGACGTCAGTCTTTAGACAGATTCTGCTTGAACACTTGAAAGTCTGAGAAAGTCACAACCCCAAAAATTACAGCAAATGTCAAACCTGGTCAAACTGGGAAGGGTGAGTTATGAGACTGCTCCCCGCAGGCTCTGAAGCCTGTGTCCATGAAGCTAGACTGGACAGAGTAGACACGATTCTGACAAATCCTCCGAGATCACAGTGTGCCAGATAAACAGGCTGGCCTCATCTACACAGGGCCAGATTTGGGCTCAAGTAGCATATTCAAGTCCCATTCCACTCAACTGCATGTTGCCAATGAAACATGAAAGGGGCTGGCCAGTGGGACAGTGTGGAGTCCACTTCTTTTGGGTCGATAGCCCTTGGTCAGCCACGTGGAATCCTGGGGGTCAGCCTTCTCAATGATCTTCCAGCCATTCTGTGCCAGGCGTGTGACCTAGTGTAGAGGCAGATGGGAAGCGACTTTAGAGAGCACCACTCTTCCTCAGAGAATACAGCGGCATGGCCAGCAGATTTGAGCACAGCCATAAACATCTGCCAAAACAAAACCAATTAAAAGTTGCAAAGAATAGAAAAGCTGAACCTCAAAATAAAAAAGACCCAAGCCAGTGAGAAGAAAATTATATCTACGAATAACCTTTGCCAAACAGGAGAAAGCAATGGAAAACAAAAACTAGCAAAGTTTTGGGGAAAGAAATTCCACAAGTCACAAGGAAACGCAAGGCTATTCCGTGCCCTTCGAATGGAACAACGGACGCACTTGAAATGTCCATACGGCATAAAGCTGACAAATAAAAATGGGAAGCAATAGGATATACTGGAGTATATGAGGAAGCCATTTGGTATAGACCTAATTCGGCATGATTTTGTTTTTTCCAAAAGGGCCTGACTATGGCTATTTAGCACGCATTGCATATCTGCTTAGACATTTCCTATGGCCCTTGAGATAAAGGTGCAACTTCCCCCAACATTAACATTTCCTTAGGGATAAGCATTTTGTCCTAGGCTATGAACAGATTGCTGCACTCAACTTTGACCACCCAGCCCACCTGTGACCAGTCAGCTGGAGACAACAGACCGCCACCCTGCTGTGTTCACAGAGACAGAAGACCTACCTGCTATTTCCATCAATCACTGTGCCAACAGAGCAGTCTCGTGACTATTGTAAATGGGAGATTTTGATCCTATGTGAAACATCCTCTCTGGGAGCATATAACCAGTCTGTGCACCCCACTTCTTTGATGCTCTTTCTTCCTTTGGGAAGAAAGGCCCCGGGTTATAATCCTCAGATTTAAGCTCAGAGTAAGCTCACCAAAGTTTCATTTATAGATTGGTTATGGATTATTTTTGACGACAAAGCAATGTCTGGATTCCATGCAGTCCCAGTCAAAGTTGCAGCAATCTTTCCCACACAAATAGGAGAGAGAATCCTAAACTTTCTATCCAGCAACAAAGGACACTGAATAGACACAGGAATCCTGAGGAAAAAGAACAAAGCAGCAATTATCACCGTTTCTGATTGCCACATATAGAACAAAGAGCTAGGTCCCGAAACAGCACAGCCTGGACCCCAAAATAGGCACACAGACCCATGCAACAGAATCGAGACCCCAGAGGTCAACTCACACATCCATGGACAGCCCATTTACGACCAGGGAGCCAAGAGGAGACAGCAGAGAAAGTAGAGACTCGACAAGAAATGGTGCTGGGTAGACTGCACAGCCGCATGTAACACAATGAGAGTAGACCATGATGTTACACCAGGCACACACACCACCTCGAAATAGATTCAGGCCTTGAATGGAAGACTTGAAACCGTGACATTTCGAGGAGAAAACGCAGGCAGCTTGCTCTTTGCCATCTGGTTTGGCTGCCTGTTTGGAAGAAGCATGTGTGACTGAGCAATGGCAACAAAGGAAACAAGAAACAAGCAGGACTCCATCCAACGCAGAACCTTCTGCCCAGCCAATGACACTATCGGCTCAATGCAAAGACAGCACAACTGCGACAGGATGTTTGCAAACCACACATCAGAGAAGACGTGAATAGCCAAAAGATCCAATGAACTCATATGTCTCCAGAGGAAATAAAACAACGAGCCCAATACAACCTGTTAAAAAGATGGAAACAGACATTTCTCCCAGGAAGATAGAAAGATTGCCAACAGGCTATATGAAAACATGCTCATCATCATTAAGTCTCTGGTCAATGTGAATCCGAACAGCACTGAGATAGCAGCTCACAGTGGTCAGAGGGCTATAAGGAGGAAGACAGGAAACCACAGGATTTGGAGAGGAGGTGGAGAGAAGAGAAGCCTCCTGCACTGATGGTGGGAGTGTAAACAGGTGCAGGCACTAGGCAAAGTTGTGTGGAACAGCCTCAGAAATGTCAGAATCCAACTACCATAAGATCCAGGTAGTCCTTGGCAGCATATTTATCCAAAGAACTTGGAAACACTAACACATAGAGATCCGTGCACCACTGTGCTCACCACAGCCTTACTCCCGATATCCAAGACTTCGAGGCCACCCTGGTCCCCATGATGTGACGAAAGAAGAAGGAAGATGGGCTATAGCCACACAATGGCATAACACTCAGTTGTAGGAACGGAGGCAGTGCAGCCATTTGTGAACACCAGAAAGGCTCCTGAGGGTATTAGGGGAACTGAAAAAAGCCCTGGGGAAAGGTCAAATACCACAAGATCTCATGCACAAGGAGAAGAGGAAAAATGGACCAACAAACAGGTAGCACGTGACATAGGATTGGTAGTTCCTAGAGGGAAATGGGGGCGGCCACCGGAGGGAGAAAGAGCTGATTAGGCACAAGTGTGTGGTGAGGGCCTGTAATTAGGCTTACGGTGGTGAAGATGATGTAACTTACACAGAAGTCTAGATCTATGAGGATGTAGATCTGAAAGCTATAGGATCTTACAATGTAGGGTTATGACAATCAATTCACATAAAATCAAAACCCCAAAGAGGGGTGCAGATTTACGGCCTAAAGCTTTGGAGGCTGAAAGAGATTAGAGAAGATGAGCTTCCAAAGATTGGCAATCACCTCCAAATGCTTAATGATGCTACTGAAAGGTAGACCTTTGCAAAGAGATGAAGAGGAATACAAGCATGAGAACATTGTCCGAGCCAAACTCATGACCCAATGGAAAATGTTACCATCCATGATGTTACTACTGATTCCCTTCACAAATGATCGAAGCAGGCCAACATATTCCGAAGTTCAGGCCAAAGTTTGATCCAAAAGTCCAATTCAGGGCCAGCCCTGTGGTGTAGCGGGTAAGTGCACATGTTCCGCTTGAGCAGACAGGGTTTTAAAGGTTAGCATCATGGGGGTAGACCATATTACAAGCATTAGGAAATTCAGATTACACGGTCTGATGGGCACAAAGAACATAAAGAAGTGGAAATGGTGAGGAGACCTTATCAATACACACCAGAAAGAGAACCATGAGAATATTACAATCTCTGAACGCATCAGGTACACTTCCCCAAATGATGAAGGAACGAAAGAATGTGACTTGCCAAGGTGGAATTGTCAGACAGCTGGGAGATCACATGATCATTGTACATCAGGCAATTGAATGGGCAACTTCAACTTGGGATGGCCTCCAGGACTGTCTCCGGGGAAAGTCCACCAGTTTAACCATATCCACAAAAGATAAGAGATAAAACGAAGAATAATCTTAAAGGAAAGATACCGGTGTGTAGAGAGAATGTAGTAGACCTTTCAAAGTTAGAAGAGAAAGTTAGAAAACGATGGGGACATGGTCACTGTGACGCCATAAAAAACCTCAAAATTCTAACTTGTCCTGACAAACTCCATGCACACAGAGTTTCGGAGCCATCTCAGACCAGTCTGACTCCTCACCCTTTCCAGGTAGGATAGTTTTCCTTTCTCTGGATTTCTTGTCAGTTTCTAACTTTCTTCTCGAACTTTGAAGGCCTGCTACATTCTCTCTAGACACTGGTTTCTTTCCTGTAAGATTATCCTGGGTTGTATCTCTTATGCCTTGTGTAGATGGCCAAGAGGGTGGACGTTCCCCAGAGAAAGTCCTGGACTCCCTCCCAAGTTGAAGTTGCCCAGGCAATCCTCCGATGTGCAATGATCGTGTCATCTCCTAGCACTCTGCCAATTCCACCTTGGCAGGTCCCATGTTTTCCTTCCTTCTTCCTTTGGGGAAGTGTACCAGATGCGTTCATGGATTGTAAAAGCCTCACGGTTCTTTTTCTGGTGCGTATTGATAATGTAACCTCACCATTGCTACTTATTTTATGATCCCTGTCCGCACCATACCATGAAATCTATATTTCCTAACACTGCTAATGTGATCTGCACCCGTGATGTGAAACAGTGAGGCCTGGGCCAGCCAAGCGGAACGTGGGCACTTACCAGCTCCACCACAGGGCTGGCCCTGAATTGGACTTTTGGACCAACCTTTTGCATGAACTTAGGAAGACGTGGGCCTGTTTGGATTATTCGTGAAGGTGATTAGTAGTAACATCATGGACGGTAACATTTTCCGTTGGTTCATGGGTTTAGCAGGCAGCATGTTCTGTGGGTAGTATTCCTCTTCATCTATTTGGAATGGTCTACCTTTCTGTAGCATCAGTACGCATTTTGAGGTGATTTTCCAGCCTTGGAAGTTCACCTTCTCTAATCTCTTTCAGCCCCCAAAGCTCTATGCCCTCATTCTGAACCCCTTTTTGGATTTTTGATTTTAGGTGAATTTATTGCCATAACGTTGCAATACAACATCCTATATCTTTCAGATTTGCCTCCTCAGCGGTTTAGACTTCTGTGTAGGTTACATCGTCTTCACCAGAGTAAGCTGAACCACAGGCCCTTACCACACCCTTGTGCGTAATCATCTGTTTCACCCTACCCCACCTCCCCGCTTTGCCTCTGGTAACCCTTAATCAAATGTCCCGTGCCAATGGTTACTGCTTGTCTTTTCTTCTCCTTGTAAGTGAGATCCTACAGTATTTGATTTTCTCCCTGGGGCTTGTTTCACTTCCCCTAAAACCCTCACAGCCATTCTGGTGGTCACTAATGGCTGGATTACATCATTTGTTCCGGCTGAGAGGTATTCCATTGTGTGGGTATAGCCCATCTTCCTTCTGAATTTGTCCCTTTCTGGGCACCAGGGCGGATTCCAAGTCTTGGATAGCGGGAGGAAGGCTGTGGTGAACTCAGTGGTGCACATGTCTTTATGCAGTAGTGTTTCCGAGTTCTTTGGATCAACACGCCACACAGGAATAGCTGGACCATATGGGACATGGATTCTTAAATTTCTGAGGCAGTTCCACACCGCTTGGAGTACTGACTGCACCGGTTTACACTCCCACCTGCAGTACAGGAGGCTTCCCTTCTCTCCACATCCTCTCTGACATTTGTTTCCTGTCTGCTTCCTTATAGCCATTCTGATCACAGTGAGCTGCTGTGTCCTTGCAGTTTGCATTTGCATTGGCCTGAGACTTAATGATGGTGAACAAGTTTTCATGCACCTGTTGGCACTCTTTTGATCTTCTTGGGAGAAATCTCTGTTTAAATCTTTTGCCCAGGTTTTCATTGGCATGTTTTTCTTGTGGAGACCTGTGAGTTGAATGTATCTTTGGGCTTTTCACCCCTTGTCCGATGTGTGGTTTGATAACCTCCTCTCCCAGTTGTTGTGCTGTCTTGGTATTGAGTCACTGGTTTCCTTGACTGGGCTGAAGCGTGTGCATTTGAGGTGGTCCCTTTTGTTTCTTGTTTACTTGGTTGCCCTTGCCCAGTCAGATATGCTTCTTCCAAATAGGTGGCTCAGACAGATGGCAAAGAGCACTCTGCCTAGGTCTTCTTCTGCAAGTTTCATGCCTTCAAGTCTGCCATTCAGGGCTTTAATCCATTTCGAGGTGATGCATGTGCAAAGCGTAACATCATGGTCTACTCTCATTGTATTAAATGTGGCTGTGAAGGCTTCTCAGCACCGTTTATTTTCGATACTCTGCTTTCTCCACTGTCTCCTCTTGGCTCCCTGGTCAAAAATGGGCTGTCCATGTACGTTTGAGTGGGGCTCTGGGTTCTCGATTCTGTTGCATGGGTCTGTGTGCCTGTTTTGGGGCCCAGACTGTGCCGTCTCGGTACCTAGTGCTTCGTCCTATATGTTGAAATCGGAAAGTGTGCCACGTCCTGCTTTTTTCGTTTTCCTGAGGATTCCTTTGCCTAGTCAGGGTCTCTTGTTGCTGGCTAGAAACTTTAGGATTCCCTCTTCTGTCTCTGTGGGAAACATTGCTGCAACTTTGACTGGGATTGCATGGAATCCAGAGATTCCTTGCTCTGGTAGGGACGTTTCCAGTGTGTTGATGCTTCCACTCCTAGATCCTGGAATCTCCTTCTTTCTCCTTGTGTCTTCTTGAATTTCTTTCCCCCAACGTTGGTTAGTTTTCCGTTGCCATGGCTTTCACCTGTTTTGCTAAGGTTCTTCATAGAGATCTTGTTCTTCTCACTGGCAAGCTGTTTTTTTTTTTTTTTTTTCTTTTCAGCTCCAGTTTTCCTATTCTTTGAAACTTTGAATTGGTTTTGATTAGGCAGAAGTGCATCACTGAGCTCACATCTGCTGGCAATGCTCCTGTATTTGCTGTGGAAGTCTGGCCCTGTCTAACGTCCCTTCCCATCTGCCTCTACACTACCTCGGGCCCCTGCACCAGAATGACTGAAGCAGTGGTGAGCATGCTCACCCGAGGGTCAACCCGGCCCACCACGGGCCACAGACCCAGAAGGTGCGGACCTCACCGCTGCACCACCAGCCGGCCCCTTTCATGTTCCGTTGGCAACCTGCAGTTGAGGGCATGGGACTTGAATATGCTACTTGAGCCCAACTCTGCTACTGTATAGATGAGGCCAGGTTGTTTTTCGGCTCCACTGCGATGTCAGAGGATTTGTCATAATCGTGTCTCTGCTGTCCCGGCAAGCTTCACGGACACACGGTTTCCTGGCCCGCTTGGAGCAGTCTCATAACTCACCCTTCCCACTTAGCCCAGCCTTGACCTTCGCTGCCGTCTTTTGGCTTGTGAATTTCTCTGCCTTTCAAACGTTCCAGCAGAGTCTGTCTAAAGACGGACATCATCTTTCATTGTGGATTATCCAGGTGTGATTTCTGTTCGCCTTCCATTTTCTGGGACCTTTGTCTCTTTTCCATAGGAGAATCGTCATGGTATTTCTCAGCTATCCCCCTTAGACATGCTTATCAGTCCGTCCCCCATCATTCCTAGTGAAAAGACCAAAGATACACGTCTCCACAAGAAAAAAAACAAGAACCCAATGAAAACTTGCGCAGAACATGCAGAGATTTCTCCCAAGAAGAACTAAAGAGGGCCAACAGGTGCATGAAAACTTGTTCACCATCATTAAATCTCAGTCCATGGCAAACCCAAACTGCAAGGACATAGCAGCTCACTGTGGTCAGAATGGCTATAAGGAAGCAGACGAGAAACAACAAGTGTCCAGGGGAGGTGAAGTGAAGGGAAGCCTCCTGCAGTGCTGGTGGGAGTGGAAACAGGTGCAGCCACTACTCCAAGCGGTGTGGAACTGCCTCAGAAATTTAAGAATCCATGTCCCATATGATCCAGCTATTCCTGTGCGGCATGTTGATCCAAAGAACTCGGAAACACTACTGCATAAAGACATGTGCACCACTGAGTTCAGCACAGCCTTACTCCCGCTATCCAAGACTTGGAAGCCGCCCTGGGGCCCATCAAGGGACGAATGCACAATGAAGATGGGCTATAGTCACTCAATGTCATACCACTCACCCGGAACAAAGGAGGCAATCCAGCCATTTCTGACCACCAGAATGGCTGTGAGGGTTTTATGGAAGTGAAACAAGCCCCAGGGAGAAAGTCAAATACCGTCGGATCTCACTTACAAGGAGAAGAAAAAACGAGCACTAACCAAAAAGTGGCACGGGTCATTTGATTGTTGGTTCCCAGAGGCAAAGCACAGGGGTGGGGAAGGGTGAAAGAGATGATGAGGCACAAGTGTGTGATGAGGGCCTGTGATTCAGCTTACGCTGGTGAAGATGATGTAACCTACACAGATGGTTAAATCCATGAGGATGCAAATCGGAAAGATATAGGATGTTCTAATGCAGGGTATGGCAATAAATTCACCTAAAATTAAAAATCCAAAAAGGGGTCCAGAATGACGGCATAAAGCTTTGGGGGTTGAAAGAGATTAGAGAAGGTGAACTTGCAAGGATGGAAAATCACCCCAAAATGCTTAATGATGCTACAGAAAGCTAGACCTTTCAAAATAGATGAAGATGAATACTACCCTGACACCATCATCCATGCTAAACCCATGAAGCAAGGGAAAATGTTACCGTCCATGATGTTACTACTAATCACCTCCAACAATAATACAAACAGGCCCACGTGTTCCCAAGCTTAGGCAAAAGGTTGATCCAAAAGTACAATTAAGGGCCGGTTATTGGTGGAGCGGGTAGGTGCCCACGTTCCGCTTGGCTGGCCCAGGCCTCACTGTTTCACATCACGGGTGCAGATCACATTATCAGTGTTAGGAAATGTAGATTTCATAGTACGGTGTGGACAGGGATGATAAATAAGTAGCAATTGTGAGGATACGTTAATAATATGCACCAGAAAAAGAACGATGAGAATATTACAATCGATGAAGGCATCTGGTACAATTCCCCAAAGGAAGTGGGAAGGAAAACATGGGACCTGCCAAGGTGGATCGGCAGAGTGCTAGGAGATGACACGATCATTGCGCATCAGAGGATTGCCTGGGAAACTTCAACTTGGGAGGGAGTTCAGGACTTTCTCTGGGGAAGGTCCACACACTTGGCCATCTACAAAAGATATAAGAGATACAATCCAGGATAATCTTACAGGAAAGAAAACAGTGTCTAGAGAGAATGTAGCATCCTTTTAGAAGTTCGAGGAGAATGTAAGAAACCGACAAGAAATCGAGAAAAAGGAAAACTATCCTACTAGGAAAGGGTGAGGAGTCAGACTGGCCTGAGATGGCTCTGAAACTCTGTGTGCACGCAGGTTGTCAGGACAACTTCGAATTTTGAGGTTGTTTATGACATCACGAGGATCATGTCCGCCAAGATGGCCGCACGGTTACAGACTGAGGATTGGCCTAGGCTAGGCTATTAAAGGGAGGGATACCCAGAAACAGCTTTGAGAAACAGAAAGCGGACACAGAAACTGGAAGACATAAAACAGACGCTGATTCGAGGGGTAAGAAAGGAATCCTTGGCAAGAAGCGAGAATAGAGGGACAAGCCCCGAGAGGAGAACGTTGTCATCTATTCAAGTCTATGGGGAGGCCATGCTGATTCAAGCTTGCAACTTGATTGGAAGCAAGAGGCCGGACTTGGGCCTTATCAGACCTACGTGGTCCTTCTGCCTTAAGCATAAGCCAAAGTCAAGAATGAGGTCTTGAGGACGTTGAAGAGAAGACTCGATGCCTCCTTTCCTAGGCCCCTGGCATTCTTTGCAGATCAGTCTCACTTTCCATAGCTCTGGCGTCACGGGGGCCCACCGGGTACATGCTAATGTGTCCCAAGAGATGTCTTGGGAGCCTTGAAGGAATGGAGCCCTGTCACGCTTGGGCTATGTCTCTTTGTTTGGAAGTGCTCTACAAGGGTGCTGAAAAGCACCCTTTTCCACAGGGCTTCGTTCCTTCGTGAAGGCTGCCCTCCCAGGCTAGTGTGCTCAGTTTGCCTCCATCGAAATTCTCTCCCCCTACCTCTTGCCGTAGAAGGATTATGGATTATGTGTTTTGACACCACATGTAAGGAAGTGGGCTGAAAATGAGAACATTACAATTCTGTTTCAAGAAAAATAAACAGGCCAGGGCTGAGGATGTAAGGCAAACAAATGGCACAGCCTATAGAAATAAAGTAAGCCCGTATCTAGACGGCACCTGGGGGAACGTTCCAGGATCAGGGGTGAAGTTCGAAACTTCCCAAATCCGGAAAGGAGACAGAAAAATATCTTTCCTGGAGAGAGGGATTCATCAGACTCGTCTAATTTGTCCTGGAAACATTGTGTGTGTAAAGGGGGATGCCAGGACGACCTCGAGTTTGGAGTTTCTGACCTCAGGATGTCAAACCAACCCAGACGACCACGTGTTCCCAGTGCTTAGTTTGACCCAGGCTAGGACAGCAAAGACTCCTTCAAGTGACCGGTGCAAATTCAAAGACAACAACCAAGAGTCACGAAAGCACTCACACCTCGGCCTAGAGAACATACGGTGATTCCAGAAATGCAAAATGAATCACTTGGAATGAAGGGGAACGGACTGATAAGCATGTCTAAGGGGGATAGCTGAGAAATACCATGACGATTCTCCTATGGAAAAGAGACAAAGGTCCCAGAAAATGGAAGGCGAACAGAAATCACACCTGGATAATCCACAATGAAAGATGATGTCCGTCTTTAGACAGACTCTGCTGGAACGTTTGAAAGGCAGAGAAATTCACAAGCCAAAAGACGGCAGCGAAGGTCAAGGCTGGGCTAAGTGGGAAGGGTGAGTTATGAGACTGCTCCAAGCGGGCCAGGAAACCGTGTGTCCGTGAAGCTTGCCGGGACAGCAGAGACACGATTATGACAAATCCTCTGACATCGCAGTGGACCCGAAAAACAACCTGGCCTCATCTACACAGTGCCAGAGTTGGGCTCAAGTAGCATATTCAAGTCCCATTGCCCTCAACTGCAGGTTGCCAACGGAACATGAAAGGGGCCGGCCGGGGGCGCAGCGGTGAGGTCCGCACCTTCTGGGTCGGTGGCCCGTGGTGGGCCGGGTGGACCCTCGGGTGGGCCTGCTCACCACTGCTTCAGGCATTCTGGGGCAGGCGTCCGAGGTAGTGTAGAGGCAGATGGGAAGGGACGTTAGACAGGGCCAGACTTCCACAGCAAATACAGGAGCATTGCCAGCAGATGTGAGCGCAGCGATGCACTTCTGCCAGAACAAAACCGATTCCAAGTTGCAAAGCATAGAGAAACTGAAGCTGAAAAGAAAAAGTGAGAAACTGCATGCCCGTGAGAAGGATGAGATCTCTATGAGGAAACTTAGCAAAACAGGTGAAAGCCATGGCAATGGAAAACTAACCAACGTTGGGGGAAAGAAATTCAAGAAGACACAAGGAGAAAGAAGGAGATTCCAGGATCTAGGAGTGGAAGCATCAACACACTGGAAACGTCCCTACCAGAGCAAGGAATCTCTGGATTCCATGCAATCCCAGTCAAAGTTGCAGCAATGTTTCCCACAGAGACAGAAGAGGGAATGCTAAAGCTTCTAGCCAGCAACAAGACACCCTGACTAGGCAAAGGAATCCTCAGGAAAACGAAAAAAGCAGGACGTGGCACACTTTCCAATTTCAACATATAGGACGAAGCACTAGGTACCGAGACGGCACAGTCTGGGCCCCAAAACAGGCACACAGACCCATGCAACAGAATCGAGAACCCGGAGCCCCACTCAAACGTACATGGACAGCCCATTTTTGACCAGGGAGCCAAGAGGAGACAGCGGAGAAAGGAGAGTCTCTACCATAAACGGTGCTGGGAAGCCTGCACAGCCACATGGAACACAACGAGAGTACACCATGATGTTACACCTGGCACACACACCACCTGAAATGGATCAAAGCCTTGAATGGCAGACTTGAAACCGTGAACCTTGTAGCAGAAGACCTAGGCAGAGTGCTCTTTGCCATCTGTCTGAGCCGCCTGTTTGGAAGAAGCAAGTCCGACTGGGCCAGGGCAACCAAGTCAACAAGAAACCAACGGGACCACGTCAAATGCGGACCCTTCTGCCCAGTGAAGGAAACCATCGACTGAATGCAAAGATAGCACAACGACTGGGGGAGGATGTTTGCAAACCACACATCGGACAAGGGGTGAAAAGCCCAAAGATGCAATCAACTCGCACGTCCCCACAGGAAAAAAAAACAACAACAAGCCAATGAAAACCTGGGCAGAAGATGGAAACAGAGATTTCTGCCAAGAAGATCGAAAGAGGGCCAACGGGTGCATGAACACTTGTTCACCGTCATTAAGTCTCAGGCCAATGCAAATGCAAACTGCAAGGGCACAGCAGCTCACTGTGGTCAGAATGGCTATAAGGAAGCAGACAGGAAGCCACAAGTGTCAGAGAGGAGGTGGAGAGAAGGGTAGCCTCCTGCACCGTTGGTGGGAGTGCAGACCGGTGCAGCCACTACGCCAAGCGGTGTGGAGCTGCCTCAGAACTTGAAGAATCCATGTCCCATATGATCCAGCTATTCCTCTGCGGCGTGTTGATCCAAAGAACTCGGAAACACTCCTGCATAAAGACATGTGCACCGCTGAGTTCACCACAGCGTTGCTCCCACGACCCAAGACTTGGAAGCCTCCCTGGAGCCCAGCAAGGGACGAGTGCAGAAGGAAGATGGGCTGTAGCCACGCAATGGCATACCAGTCAGCCGGAACCAAGGATGCAATCCAGCCATTTGTGAGCACCAGAATGGCTGTGAGGGTTTTAGGGAAGTGAAACAAGCCCCAGGGAGCAAGGTAAGTACCGTAGGACCTCACTTAAGAGGAGAAGCAAAAACAAGCGGTCAGGAACAGGTGGCACGGGACATTTGATTGGGGGTTCCCAGAGACAAAGCGGGGAGGTGTGAGAGGGTGAAACAGATGATGAGGCACAAGTGTGTGGTCAGGGCCTGCTATTAGGCTTACGCAGGGGAAGATGATGTCAGCTACACGGAAGTCTACATCGATGAGGATGCAAATCGGAAGGATATAGGATGTTCTAGTGCAGGGTTGTGGCAATAAATTCACCTAAAAGGAAAAAAAATCCAAAATGGGGTCCAGAATGACGGCATAAAGCTTTGGGGCTGAAAGAGATTAGAGAAGGTGAACTTCCAAGGCTGGAAAATCACCTCAAAATGCGTACTGATGCTACAGAAAGGTAGACCATTCCAAATAGATGAAGAGGAATACTACCCACAGAACATGCTGCCTGCTAAACCCATGCACCCACGGAAAAGGTTACCGTCCAGGATGTTACTACTAATCACCTTCACGAATAATCCAAACAGGCCCACGTGTTCCCAAGCTCAGGCAAAAGGTTGGTCCAAAAGTCCAATTCAGGGCCGGCCCTGTGGCGGAGCGGGTAAGTGCCCACGTTCTGCTTGGCCGGCCCAGGCCTCACTGTTTCACATCACGGGTGCAGATCACATTAGCAGTGTTAGGAAATACAGATTTCATGGTACGGTGCGGACAGGGATCATAAACTAAGTAGCAATGGTGAGGTCACCTTATCAATACGCACCAGAAAAAGAACCGTGAGGCTTTTACAATCCATGAACGCCTCTGGTACACTTCCCCAGAGGAAGAAGGAAGGAAAACATGGGACCTGCCAAGGTGGAATCGGCAGAGTGCTAGGAGATGACACGATCATTGCGCATCAGAGGATGGCCCGGGCAACTTCAACCTGGGAGGGAGTCCAGGACTTTCTCTGGGGAACGTCCACCCACTTGGCCATCTACATAAAATGTAAGAGGTGAAACCCAGGATAATCTTACAGGACAGAAAGCAGTGTCTAGAGAGAATGTAGCAGGCCTTCCAAAGTTCGAGGGGCAAGACAGAAACCGACAAGAAATCGAGAAAAAGGAAAACTATCCTACCAGGAAAGGGTGAGGAGTCAGCCTGGCCTGAGATGGCTCTGAAACTCTGTGTGCACGCAGGTTGTCAGGACAACTTCGAATTTTGAGGTTGTTTATGACATCACGAGGATCATGTCCGCCAAGATGGCCGCACGGTTACAGACTGAGGATTGGCCTAGGCTAGGCTATTAAAGGGAGGGATACCCAGAAACAGCTTTGAGAAACAGAAAGCGGACACAGAAACTGGAAGACATAAAACAGACGCTGATTCGAGGGGTAAGAAAGGAATCCTTGGCAAGAAGCGAGAATAGAGGGACAAGCCCCGAGAGGAGAACGTTGTCATCTATTCAAGTCTATGGGGAGGCCATGCTGATTCAAGCTTGCAACTTGATTGGAAGCAAGAGGCCGGACTTGGGCCTTATCAGACCTACGTGGTCCTTCTGCCTTAAGCATAAGCCAAAGTCAAGAATGAGGTCTTGAGGACGTTGAAGAGAAGACTCGATGCCTCCTTTCCTAGGCCCCTGGCATTCTTTGCAGATCAGTCTCACTTTCCATAGCTCTGGCGTCACGGGGGCCCACCGGGTACATGCTAATGTGTCCCAAGAGATGTCTTGGGAGCCTTGAAGGAATGGAGCCCTGTCACGCTTGGGCTATGTCTCTTTGTTTGGAAGTGCTCTACAAGGGTGCTGAAAAGCACCCTTTTCCACAGGGCTTCGTTCCTTCGTGAAGGCTGCCCTCCCAGGCTAGTGTGCTCAGTTTGCCTCCATCGAAATTCTCTCCCCCTACCTCTTGCCGTAGAAGGATTATGGATTATGTGTTTTGACACCACATGTAAGGAAGTGGGCTGAAAATGAGAACATTACAATTCTGTTTCAAGAAAAATAAACAGGCCAGGGCTGAGGATGTAAGGCAAACAAATGGCACAGCCTATAGAAATAAAGTAAGCCCGTATCTAGACGGCACCTGGGGGAACGTTCCAGGATCAGGGGTGAAGTTCGAAACTTCCCAAATCCGGAAAGGAGACAGAAAAATATCTTTCCTGGAGAGAGGGATTCATCAGACTCGTCTAATTTGTCCTGGAAACATTGTGTCTGTAAAGGGGGATGCCAGGACGACCTCGAGTTTGGAGTTTCTGACCTCAGGATGTCAAACCAACCCAGACGACCACGTGTTCCCAGTGCTTAGTTTGACCCAGGCTAGGACAGCAAAGACTCCTTCAAGTGACCGGTGCAAATTCAAAGACAACAACCAAGAGTCACGAAAGCACTCACACCTCGGCCTAGAGAACATACGGTGATTCCAGAAATGCAAAATGAATCACTTGGAATGAAGGGGAACGGACTGATAAGCATGTCTAAGGGGGATAGCTGAGAAATACCATGACGATTCTCCTATGGAAAAGAGACAAAGGTCCCAGAAAATGGAAGGCGAACAGAAATCACACCTGGATAATCCACAATGAAAGATGATGTCCGTCTTTAGACAGACTCTGCTGGAACGTTTGAAAGGCAGAGAAATTCACAAGCCAAAAGACGGCAGCGAAGGTCAAGGCTGGGCTAAGTGGGAAGGGTGAGTTATGAGACTGCTCCAAGCGGGCCAGGAAACCGTGTGTCCGTGAAGCTTGCCGGGACAGCAGAGACACGATTATGACAAATCCTCTGACATCGCAGTGGACCCGAAAAACAACCTGGCCTCATCTACACAGTGCCAGAGTTGGGCTCAAGTAGCATATTCAAGTCCCATTGCCCTCAACTGCAGGTTGCCAACGGAACATGAAAGGGGCCGGCCGGGGGCGCAGCGGTGAGGTCCGCACCTTCTGGGTCGGTGGCCCGTGGTGGGCCGGGTGGACCCTCGGGTGGGCCTGCTCACCACTGCTTCAGGCATTCTGGGGCAGGCGTCCGAGGTAGTGTAGAGGCAGATGGGAAGGGACGTTAGACAGGGCCAGACTTCCACAGCAAATACAGGAGCATTGCCAGCAGATGTGAGCGCAGCGATGCACTTCTGCCAGAACAAAACCGATTCCAAGTTGCAAAGCATAGAGAAACTGAAGCTGAAAAGAAAAAGTGAGAAACTGCATGCCCGTGAGAAGGATGAGATCTCTATGAAGAAACTTAGCAAAACAGGTGAAAGCCATGGCAATGGAAAACTAACCAACGTTGGGGGAAAGAAATTCAAGAAGACACAAGGAGAAAGAAGGAGATTCCAGGATCTAGGAGTGGAAGCATCAACACACTGGAAACGTCCCTACCAGAGCAAGGAATCTCTGGATTCCATGCAATCCCAGTCAAAGTTGCAGCAATGTTTCCCACAGAGACAGAAGAGGGAATGCTAAAGCTTCTAGCCAGCAACAAGACACCCTGACTAGGCAAAGGAATCCTCAGGAAAACGAAAAAAGCAGGACGTGGCACACTTTCCAATTTCAACATATAGGACGAAGCACTAGGTACCGAGACGGCACAGTCTGGGCCCCAAAACAGGCACACAGACCCATGCAACAGAATCGAGAACCCGGAGCCCCACTCAAACGTACATGGACAGCCCATTTTTGACCAGGGAGCCAAGAGGAGACAGCGGAGAAAGGAGAGTCTCTACCATAAACGGTGCTGGGAAGCCTGCACAGCCACATGGAACACAACGAGAGTACACCATGATGTTACACCTGGCACACACACCACCTGAAATGGATCAAAGCCTTCAATGGCAGACTTGAAACCGTGAACCTTGTAGCAGAAGACCTAGGCAGAGTGCTCTTTGCCATCTGTCTGAGCCGCCTGTTTGGAAGAAGCAAGTCCGACTGGGCCAGGGCAACCAAGTCAACAAGAAACCAACGGGACCACGTCAAATGCGGACCCTTCTGCCCAGTGAAGGAAACCATCGACTGAATGCAAAGATAGCACAACGACTGGGGGAGGATGTTTGCAAACCACACATCGGACAAGGGGTGAAAAGCCCAAAGATGCAATCAACTCGCACGTCCCCACAGGAAAAAAAAACAACAACAAGCCAATGAAAACCTGGGCAGAAGATGGAAACAGAGATTTCTGCCAAGAAGATCGAAAGAGGGCCAACGGGTGCATGAACACTTGTTCACCGTCATTAAGTCTCAGGCCAATGCAAATGCAAACTGCAAGGGCACAGCAGCTCACTGTGGTCAGAATGGCTATAAGGAAGCAGACAGGAAGCCACAAGTGTCAGAGAGGAGGTGGAGAGAAGGGTAGCCTCCTGCACCGTTGGTGGGAGTGCAGACCGGTGCAGCCACTACGCCAAGCGGTGTGGAGCTGCCTCAGAACTTGAAGAATCCATGTCCCATATGATCCAGCTATTCCTCTGCGGCGTGTTGATCCAAAGAACTCGGAAACACTCCTGCATAAAGACATGTGCACCGCTGAGTTCACCACAGCGTTGCTCCCACGACCCAAGACTTGGAAGCCTCCCTGGAGCCCAGCAAGGGACGAGTGCAGAAGGAAGATGGGCTGTAGCCACGCAATGGCATACCAGTCAGCCGGAACCAAGGATGCAATCCAGCCATTTGTGAGCACCAGAATGGCTGTGAGGGTTTTAGGGAAGTGAAACAAGCCCCAGGGAGCAAGGTAAGTACCGTAGGACCTCACTTAAGAGGAGAAGCAAAAACAAGCGGTCAGGAACAGGTGGCACGGGACATTTGATTGGGGGTTCCCAGAGACAAAGCGGGGAGGTGTGAGAGGGTGAAACAGATGATGAGGCACAAGTGTGTGGTCAGGGCCTGCTATTAGGCTTACGCAGGGGAAGATGATGTCAGCTACACGGAAGTCTACATCGATGAGGATGCAAATCGGAAGGATATAGGATGTTCTAGTGCAGGGTTGTGGCAATAAATTCACCTAAAAGGAAAAAAAATCCAAAATGGGGTCCAGAATGACGGCATAAAGCTTTGGGGCTGAAAGAGATTAGAGAAGGTGAACTTCCAAGGCTGGAAAATCACCTCAAAATGCGTACTGATGCTACAGAAAGGTAGACCATTCCAAATAGATGAAGAGGAATACTACCCACAGAACATGCTGCCTGCTAAACCCATGCACCCACGGAAAAGGTTACCGTCCAGGATGTTACTACTAATCACCTTCACGAATAATCCAAACAGGCCCACGTGTTCCCAAGCTCAGGCAAAAGGTTGGTCCAAAAGTCCAATTCAGGGCCGGCCCTGTGGCGGAGCGGGTAAGTGCCCACGTTCTGCTTGGCCGGCCCAGGCCTCACTGTTTCACATCACGGGTGCAGATCACATTAGCAGTGTTAGGAAATACAGATTTCATGGTACGGTGCGGACAGGGATCATAAACTAAGTAGCAATGGTGAGGTCACCTTATCAATACGCACCAGAAAAAGAACCGTGAGGCTTTTACAATCCATGAACGCCTCTGGTACACTTCCCCAGAGGAAGAAGGAAGGAAAACATGGGACCTGCCAAGGTGGAATCGGCAGAGTGCTAGGAGATGACACGATCATTGCGCATCAGAGGATGGCCCGGGCAACTTCAACCTGGGAGGGAGTCCAGGACTTTCTCTGGGGAACGTCCACCCACTTGGCCATCTACATAAAATGTAAGAGGTGAAACCCAGGATAATCTTACAGGACAGAAACCAGTGTCTAGAGAGAATGTAGCAGGCCTTCCAAAGTTCGAGGGGCAAGACAGAAACCGACAAGAAATCGAGAAAAAGGAAAACTATCCTACCAGGAAAGGGTGAGGAGTCAGCCTGGCCTGAGATGGCTCTGAAACTCTGTGTGCACGCAGGTTGTCAGGACAACTTCGAATTTTGAGGTTGTTTATGACATCACGAGGATCATGTCCGCCAAGATGGCCGCACGGTTACAGACTGAGGATTGGCCTAGGCTAGGCTATTAAAGGGAGGGATACCCAGAAACAGCTTTGAGAAACAGAAAGCGGACACAGAAACTGGAAGACATAAAACAGACGCTGATTCGAGGGGTAAGAAAGGAATCCTTGGCAAGAAGCGAGAATAGAGGGACAAGCCCCGAGAGGAGAACGTTGTCATCTATTCAAGTCTATGGGGAGGCCATGCTGATTCAAGCTTGCAACTTGATTGGAAGCAAGAGGCCGGACTTGGGCCTTATCAGACCTACGTGGTCCTTCTGCCTTAAGCATAAGCCAAAGTCAAGAATGAGGTCTTGAGGACGTTGAAGAGAAGACTCGATGCCTCCTTTCCTAGGCCCCTGGCATTCTTTGCAGATCAGTCTCACTTTCCATAGCTCTGGCGTCACGGGGGCCCACCGGGTACATGCTAATGTGTCCCAAGAGATGTCTTGGGAGCCTTGAAGGAATGGAGCCCTGTCACGCTTGGGCTATGTCTCTTTGTTTGGAAGTGCTCTACAAGGGTGCTGAAAAGCACCCTTTTCCACAGGGCTTCGTTCCTTCGTGAAGGCTGCCCTCCCAGGCTAGTGTGCTCAGTTTGCCTCCATCGAAATTCTCTCCCCCTACCTCTTGCCGTA